>NC_062568.1:171406760-171709791 GCF_022837055.1 Prionailurus viverrinus | reverse complement strand
AACTGTTTTTATTGACACATAACTTTTTTCTCCTCTGAAGGAACATATTTTCATTATAATTAATTTGTTTGCCATTATAATTAATTTGTTCTGCTATTCACTGAAACTCAGAAATCATGCTTTGTAGTAACAATATGATTTTTCACTCCATATTATATCTTAAAATTGAGGTATAATTTTCATATAATAAAATACACAGTTCTCACAAAAACACAATTGTTTATAGCAGCATTATTTATAATAGCCAAAAAGGTGAAAATAACCTAGATGTTGATCATCATTTGATGAATGAATAAACAAAATGTGTTATATTCATGCAATAGAATATACTTACGCCACAAATTAAGTATTGGCAGATGCTACAACATAGATGGACCTTGACTTCCCTCAAACATCTTCCCCATTCTCCAAACTCTTCCCCCTCAATCAGGCTAAGACTGATCCAGATTTTTCCTGTATCAGTAGTTCATTCTTTTTTATTGCTAAATTGTAGTCCATATACCAGTTTGTTTATCCATTCTCCTGTTGATGGATGTTTGAGTTTTTTCTTGCTTGAGGGCATTATAAATAAGGATGCTATGAACATTTTTGTACAAGTCTATTTGTGGACACACCTTTTGCATTTCTCTTGGGTTAATAACCCAGAGTAAAATTGCTCAGTCAGAGGGCAGATGTATGTTTAACTTTATAAGAAGCTGCCAAATAGTTCTCTAAAGTGTTGTCATGGTTTGTAATATTATAATGGGATGACAAAGTTTAACATTTAGCATGTCTTTCTCTTTCTTCTTACCCTTAGTTCTATTTTTCAGAGTCAACCTCTTTTATAGTTTTTTTTATATTCTCCCTCAAATTGTTATGCTTATACAAGTGCATATTTAAGTGTGTGTTTATACAGTCTTTCTTTTTTTGTTATTGAAGTATACTTGACACATTATGTTACATTAATTTCAGGAGTACTGCATAGTGGTTGGACAAGTCTACACATTGTGCTATGCTCACCACAAGTATAGGAACCATCTGTCACCCTATAATGCTATTACAATACCATTGACTATATTCCCTATGCTGTATCTTTTATCCCCATGACTTACTCATTTCATAACTGGAAGCCTGTCTTCCACTCCCCTTGACCCATTTAGCCCATCTCCCTACCCCCTTCCTCTGGTACCATCAATTTGTTCTCAGTATTTATGGATCCATCTCTGCTTTTTGTTTATTCATTCATCTGTTTTGTTTTTCAGATTCCATACATAAGTAGAATCATACGGTATTTGTCTTTCTCTGACTTATTTCACTTAGCATAGTACCTTCTAGGTCCATCCATGTTATTGCAAGTGGCAAGATCTCATCCTGTTTTATGCCTGGGTAATATTCCACTGTGTGTGTGTGTGTGTGTGTGTGTGTGTGTGTATCTATCTATCTATCTACATACCACATCTTCTTTATCCATTCATCTATAGGTGGACACGTGTATTGTTTCCATATCTTGGCTGTATGCAGCCTTTCTCTTTTTTTTAATGTTTATTTATGTGTTTTGAGAGAGAGAGAGAGAGAGTGCATGCACATGAGTGGGGGAGGGACAGAGAGCAAGGGGAGAGAGAGTCCCATGGGCTCCATCCCATGAACCATGACCTGAGCCAAAATCAAGAATTGGGTGCTTAACCGACTGAGCCACCCAGGCACCCCACAGCTTTTCTTTATGTATGTATTATATATGTATATTTACTACATTGCAGACAGCTTTATTTACTTACATATTAAAATCTTTTTATATTATCATTTATAGATATTCTTTATTCTTTTTAATGCCTGCACAGTATTCTCATTATAAGAAATTTACCTAGCATACCTACTAGACATATGTGATGTCAATTTTGCTACTATAAACAATGCTGCAATAAGCATCTTTGTGTCTTTGTACACTTTTGTATGTATACTCAGGATAAATCCAAAACAATGGCCTCACTATGTCAAAGGATAGTATATCATTAAAAATTGGTAGACATTGCCAAATTTTTTCAAAAAAGATTATACCAGTGTATAGTCCCAACAGCAGAATGTGAGAGTACTTCTTTTTTTATAATCTTGTGTGCAACACTGGATTTTAAAATATTAAATGTAAACAATGTTGTCAATCTTGACAGGTCATCTACTTCTTTCCCCTAGCACTAAAAAGCTAACCTAAAATACCTCAGGAAGATAGAATTTACTCAATTTTTAAATACTTCAAAGAGTATTATACCTTCTACAATATCCTTTGAAAACCCTCTCCAATATTTTAGTCTACACTGTTGGTAAAATTTTCCTGTTATCATCAGTCATTAGGAATAATGTTAGTGGTGGGGTAGCATTTTTGGGGAAAAACTTACAGATCTTGATAACTTGATTGGTAGCCTGAATAGGGATGAGTAATTATTGAAGTGTAAATGTTTACCTGCTACATATTGAGAATTTGGATATACTTAAGTAAATACAGAGCTATTAGCTGTAGCCCAAGAAAGAATTCAGACTCCTGGAAAATATATCAGGATGATAGCTCTGAGCAGTTTAAATATTTTTGCCCTGGTTACTTGGATAACAAATTGCAATAGGATTCTAAGTGAATCAGAAAATAGTCAAGTGCTTCCAAAACATACTGACTTTTATGACGGAGTGGGGAAGATGGAAGGTTCTCTTCTACAAATAGTATTAGTTTAGTTGTAAGATATTGTTACTTTGGTGGAAACTCAGTATTGGAGGATTAGTTTTAAAATTAAAGCTTCATGATATAGTTTCCAATTTTAACTTGTACAGATCTGCATAAAAAAAAAATTCTAGTTGCCATAACAGGACCTGTAATAGAAAAAAAAAAAGATTTAAGCATTTGAAGTGAATATTTTATTTACTGTCAGTTTAAAATCATGAATTCCTTTCAGAATTTTCAATTAGAAAAATCACATTAAAACTTAGGTTTTTAAATTATTAGTGTCTAAATAATAGTATCTTATTTATTTATTTATTTATACATTTTTTTACATTTTTATTTATTTTTGAGAGACAGAGACAAAGCACAAACGGGAGAGGGGCAGAGAGAGAGGGAGACACAGAATCTGAAGCAGGGTCCAGGCTCTGTCAGCACAGAACCCGATGTGGGGTTTGAATCCACAAGCCATGAGTTCATGACCTGAACAGAGTCAGCCGCTTAACCAACTGAGCCACCCAGGCGCCCCTCATATTTTATTTTAGTTTTTAATGTGCTTTCACATATATTGCATTAACCCTTACTGAACGCTATTTAAAATGAATAAGTGGGGTGCCTGGCTGGCTCAGTTGGTTAAGCATTTGACTCTTGATTTCAGCTCAGGTCATGATCTCATGGTTTGTGAGTTCAAGCCCCGTGTTGGCTATCAGCACAAAGCCTACTTGGGATTCTCTCTTTACCTTTCTCTCTGTCCCTCCCCCACTTTCTCTCACTCTCTCTCTCTCTCTTTTTCTCAAAATAAATAAACTTTAAAAATAGATAAAATGAATAAGTAAAATTTCATTTTAGCTTATTAGCTATTTCCAATTTTTGAACATGCATATTAATGTCTGTGATCTCCTGAAAGAGCATGAAAGTGATTTGAGATAGAGTTCCTTACAAGGGATTGTTGTTTTGAAGCTGGAGGTTGGTTATTTAGTTTGGCCTTTTGTGCCAAACTAAATTAAGCCTGGCATTTAGTGCCTTTCCATTGTGGCTTCAACCTGGTTTTAGGTCCTGATCTTCGGTCCATGAAAGTTCAACAGATGCTTATTGTGTGCCGACTTTATCATTAGGTGCTGTAATTAATTGACTCTCAAACATCGTGTCTATGTGAGGTACTGATATAGAATCTCCTATAGCTTTTAAAAATGTATATACTCTTGCCTTCCCTTGGAAATTCTCTCTCCTAGGTCTAGTTGAGCCCAACAACTTATATATTTTTAAGATCTGCTAAGAGCTTCTCCTGCACAGCTGGGTTTGGGATCTAGGGCTAGGATATACAAGAAAACATTGCCCTCCTGAAGTATACAAGTGGCAGATAATGTGATAATGCAAATAGTTACTATGCAAACTTATAGATCTTACAGATGTTGATGACTTGATTGGAAGCCTGAATAGGGATGATGAATTATTGAAATGTAAATATTCACCTGCTACAGAAACTCAGGCAAAGAATAAACCAGAACTATGAGAAGAAAAAGGGAAAGAGAAATGGCAAGGTGAAGATTTATTACTTCCCTACCACAGGCGAGGGTCTGTGCTAGCATTTATATCTAGCTGGGTTTTGGATGTGGAGATGCAGAAATGGGAAGAAATGTTTAAAATAACCTGAACTGTTTGCTTTTCCAAGACGTCTTTAATTCCTTCTCACCTGTGCAAGCTCTGTCTTTGATGTTTTCTGAATAACAACAGCAGCAAACATTTACGCAGCGCTAAGTGCTGGGCACTGTTCTAAGTATTCCTCATTTAATTCTCATGTCCATTTTATATTTTATCAAAGTGGAAAATAACAGCACAGAGCAACTTGCCCAAAGTCACTAAACTAGTGGTAAAGCTAGGATTCAAACTCAGGCAATGTATTTCTACAGTCTAAGCTCTTAACCATTACCTTCACTACAAAGCTTTTTCCTCAGGAGAAATGCCCATCTTCAAGGTCCATTTCAAGTATTAGCTACCTTATGAAACTTTCCCTAATTTCTTCATCCTTTCCATAGATTGGATAATCTTTCCCTTTTCTGAACTCATGACACTTTCTCAGTGCTTCTTTTTTGGCATTTATACTTATATAGTACATATGGTAATTATTTATGGCTTTTAAAGAAAAATCTCTCCATTTGACTAAGAGCCTATAAAGGCAGAATCCATATTTCATTTGTCTCTGTACCCCAAACAGTGCTCAGTACAAGAGTTTGCACATGTAAAGGGGATGGTTGAATTAATTGTTCTTTTAATATCTGAAAGGTGATATGGGGCAGAGGGGATAAACTTGTCTCCTATGGGAAAAAATAGGAAGAATTCATGGGAAGCTTGACTTTGGGCCGATATAGGAAATTACAGTCTAGGCTATGCACAAAAAATACAAGTTAACAACGTGATGGGAATGTCATGGGGGGATTGCTCATTTGTTAGGGCCTTAGATGTGATGAGCTCTTAGAGCCTTTCTTTCTTTTTTCTTTCTTTCTTTTTTTTTTTTTTTTTTAACATTTATTCACTTTTGAGAGACAGAGAGAGACAGAGTGCAAGCAGGGGGAGGGGAGTTGCAGACAGAGAGAGAGAGAGAGAGAGAGAGAGAGAGAGAGAGAGAGACAGGATCTAAAGCTCTGAGCTGTTAGCACAGAGCCTGATGCAGGGCTCGAACCCACAAACTGTGAGATCATGACCTGAGTCGAAGTTGAATGCTTAACCGACTGAGCCACCCCTCTTAGATCCTTTCGAATCCTAAGATGCTTGGATCCCCAAATGTGATACAGTTATTTCTCCTCCTTAATTTGCATTGTTCTGGATGTTTTTAACAGTACACATACTATTCTATCATGTGATTTTTCTTTACATGTTTTAATACCTTTATAGGTATTATAAACATAGGCTCTAAAGATTCAGGTGAAAATGAAATGAAAGTAAATGGAATTTGAGCCAGGGGACCTAGCATACTCAAACTATGGCTTGCCTCTTTTACTCTGTAAGAGGTCACTAAAAGAAATACATCCTAGGACAATGACTGGCAAGAGCTAAATATAATACTGACTCTAAAAAGTCAGTAAGTCAATAAAGCCTAAATAGCTTTTCACCAGAGCATCTATTTTACCTCTCTTCATATCCTATAGGCCACCTGTCCTCATTCCCATTGCCTAGAATTTTGACTTTTGCCACTGAGGTGTGAGGAGAGGTAAGTTTAGTTGTTGGACTATAATGAATACTCTCCAGTGCCAGGAGAAATGGAACCCAAGTGAGAGCATTTTCTCTTGATACCTATTGGCAGGTAGAGATAGGTAGGAGGAGCAGGCCCTGGCTTTTATTGTTCTTGCTAAGTAAAAAGAAGAGAGAAGGAAGATCAGGCCTACATATCTCATATTTTATTTTATTATTTTAACAGCTTTATTGAGGTAAAATCAACATATAATCAACTGAACATATTAAAATGTATAATTTAATAAGTTCTGTGAAACCATTACCACAGTCAAGATAGTGAATATATCCATCAACCAAAAGTTTCTTCATATATACGTGTGTGTAATCCCTCCTTCTCATTACTCCTCACCCCTCATCCCAAAGCAGCCATTGATCTGCTTTCTGTCACTGTAGATTAATTTGCATTTTCTGTAGTTTTACATAATGGAACCCTATAGTATGCACTCTCTTTTTGTCTGAGATGTATCCATATTTTTGCATGTATCAGTAGTTCATTCCATTTTATTGCTGAGTAGTATTTCATTGTATAGATATATCACAATTTATTGTTGATGGGTATTTGGGTTGTTTATAGTTTTTGGCTACTACAAATAAAGCTGCTGTGAACTGTGAACATTCATGTATAAATCTTTCTATGAACATTTGGTTTCTCTTGAGTAAATACCTAGGAATGGAATGACTGGATCATATACTAGGTGCGTGTTTAACTTTTTTGTAAAAGTTTTTATTTAAATTCCAGTTAGTTGCCATACATGTAATATTAGTTTCGGGAGTACAATTTAGTGACTCAACACTTCAGTATAACGCCAGGTGCTCATCACAACAAGTGCCCTCCTTAATCCCCATCACCTAATTAAACCATCCCTCTACCCCCCTCCCCTCTGGTAACCATCAGTTTTTTCTCTATAGTTAAGAATCTGTGTCTCGGTTTGCCTCTCTCTTTTTTTCCCCTGTGAGCATTTGTTTTGTTTCTTAAGTTCTACATGAGTGAAACCTTATGGTATTTGTCTTTCTCTGACTGACTTATTTCACTTAAGCATTATACACTCTAGTTCCATCCATGTTGTTACAAATGGCAAGCTTTCATTCTTTTTTTATGGCTGAATAATATTGCATTGTATATATACCACATCTTCTTTATCCATTCATCATTGGATGGACATTTGGGATCTTTCCATAATTTGGCATTTAGGAAATGGTCAAACTGACTTCCAAAGTGGTCATACCATTTTATATTCCCATAGCAGTGTAGGAGAGTTCTAGTTCTTCCACATGTTCATCAGCACTTTGTATGGTCAATCTTTACATTTAGTCATTCTAACCAATGTGTAGTGGCATCTCCTTGTGGTTTTAATTTACATTTTCCTGATGGCTCATGATGTTGAGCATTTTTAAAGTGCTTATTTGCCATTTGTATACCTTCTTTAGTGACTTTATATTTATTTATTTAAAAAAAAATTTTTTTTTCAACGTTTATTTATTTTTGAACGGGGGAGGGGCAGAGAGAGAGGGAGACACAGAATCGGAAACAGGCTCCAGGCTCTGAGCCATCAGCCCAGAGCCCGACGCGGGGCTCGAACTCACGGACCGTGAGATCATGACCTGGCTGAAGTTGGACGCTTAACCGACTGCGCCACCCAGGCGCCCCTAGTGACTTTATATTTAAAGTGCATTAGCATGATTTAGTTGAGTCTTGCTTTTTTTCTTCTGACAATCTCTGCCTTTAATTGGGGTGTTTTGACTATTTACGTTTTACGTGATTATTAATAGGGTTAGGTTTGAGTCTGTCTTGTTATTTGTGTTCTCTTTGTCCCTGGTAATCTTTATTTTCTCTTACCTTTTTTTCCAGCCTTCTTTTGGATTACTTTTTATGACTCTATTTCATTTTTATCTTATCATAGTCTATTATACTACTTAACATATAGTAAAAAACAAAAACAAAAACCTTACAATAGTATATTTTCATTTCTCCTGTTAGGGCATATAATACTGTTTTGAAATTTTTTACATATATTATAAACCCCATAGGAAATTATTTTTGTTTAAACAATCAATTATCTTTTAAAGAGATTTAAACAGGATGTAAATTAAAAATAAATAAGGAGATTTAAACAATTAAAAAGAAAACCTTATCCATTTACTCATGTAGTTACCACTTCGAGTATTCTTCATTCCCTCACGTAGATCCTTTTTTTCTATCTGCTACCATTTTCCTTCTGCTAAAGGACTTTAACATTTATACAGCATCAGTGTTGAGTATGGTAATGAAATATTTCAGCTTTGTGTGTCTAAAAATTTCTTTATATTACTTTTTTTGAACTATATTTTATATTATATTCTAGATTGATTACTTTTAAAGGGAAAAACTGCTCTTACATAAATACACATCTTTCAGTGCATGTTGAGTCCATTAAAGCTTTTTGCTCTTTGAAGCTCAGCAAACCTTTTCTTTCTCAGCCAGGCTCCAATAATAGAAAACCATGCTTTTTTTATGTTGTTTATGCTAAGGCCTTTAGATGTCTAATGTAAACTGAAGCTGAATTATGACTTCTTTGTACTTGACTGTCTTAATGGTATAAGGAATAATGATGGGTTCAAGGAAGCAGGAGAAAGAAAAGAACTCAGGTAGTATCTCAAGATGTTTTTCCCTGTAGTTTTTCCACTCTGAGGTTTTCCATTGGACTTAGTACTTATCTTTATTAGCTGTTTATTGGAGTGATTGGTACATGTTTGAATGGTTTATTTTCAGTAGCAACCAGACTATAGGTAGTAGAGTCCTAGGCTAATGCTTTTGTAACTGCTGTGCCTTCTTGGCAAATGGATTTCTGAGACCAACATTTTTTGTTTTTAGTCTTTTTTTTTTTAATGTCTGTTTATTTTTGAGAGAGAGAGAGAGAGAGAGAGCGCCAGGGAGGGGTAGAGTGAGAGACACACACACAGAATCCAAAGCAGGCCCCAGACTCCAAGCTGTGAGCACAGAGTCTGACGCAGGGCTTGAATTCACCAACCATAAGATCATGACCTGAGCCAAAGTCAGATGCTTAATTGACTGAGCCACCCAGGTGCCCCTCTGAGGCCAACTTTTGACTTCTAGCCTTTATAGATCCAGATTCTAGAAATGTAAGAAACGCCAGTTTGTTCTGAAAGTAGACAACCGGAAAGCTCAAATAATCAGTATGCTCTCTTACTAACACTCGTCTTTTATTGAAAGCAATTAAATGGCAAGACCTTTTTCTCTTTCTCCAGCTCTCTCCCTCTTTTTGCCTACCTCCTTAGTCCCCACCCCCACGGTAGCATTAATGTAATGCTACTCCCAATGTAGACTGTATTGTAAATGCCTGCATCTTTATATCTCAAGAATATCTGCTTCCTGAGGGAAAAGACTATGCCTATCTTGTTTTTGCTGGGTCTTCTGAGCCTTAAGCAGTGTCTGGCACATAATGGGCCATAAAGTCTTTGTTGGATGAATGGGTAGATCAGTAATGATGAAGGAGCATGGGGCAAGCTGAGGGCCCACTACAGGCTAATAGCACCTCCTGCCCCAGGTGGATATGTGTGATATTCCTCATGCACTGCTGGCTGCCCAAGAACGGGGGAAAGGAAAGAAAGCAAATGGTTGACTGATAGAGATCACAGTCATGAACGATAGGAGTCTCCTTGAGTTTACGATAACTTATTAAACTATAAGAAAAAGGCAAATTTATTTATAGCCTAATCTCCAGAAACCTTAGACTCTGTTTCCTGGAGCCCTAATATTGCCCTCATCAAGATGTGGGTTTAAGTTCTTGCCATGGTGATGTTGGAAGCAAAGGCAAATGAAAAATTAAATTCCCTTACTGCCTACAGCCCACTGACAAGTCCTTGAAACAAGCAGAGTGACCTTTCTCTAGGAGCTCAGCTGCCTTGGTGATGACACTTTGCTAGGAGCAAAAGGGAATCTTGGCTTACCATTATCCTGACCCCCCAGAATCCTGTGAGTCTCCTTAAACACATAAAAGTTCCTTTGCAAACCTCTTTTATCTTTAACCCCCAAGGATATGTTGGCAATTATACTCCAAGCATATGGCCTCTGATATACATCTGAAGGGTCTCAGGACTGAGGTTTTACTAAACAGTAACAAATGGTTTTCCTAACACCAGCTAGCCGCTCAAGGTCCTGGAAACCTTGCTTCCAAAATTCCTTGGAGACGTACGCAGTCTCTGACCTGCCCAACCTGAAAGTATATAATCGTCACTCTTCACAACTCCAGTGCAGCTTTTTTCTGCCCACGGGTCCTGTCCCCATGCTTTAATAAAATCACCTTTTTGCACCAAAGACGTCTTCAAGAATTCTTTTTTGGCCATCAGCTCCAAACCCCACCATCACTCCAAAACCCCATCAAATATTGGTTCCTTGCATTTTTTATGAATATTACCTATCATAATAGTAATTTTCCTGAATTGTTAGACATTTCATTAAACACTTAAAATAGAAACATAGTGCTTTATCATATAGATACTTCATAATTTATATAACTATTCCTCAGTTCTTTCACTTCTAGATTATTTAGTTTTTCACTGTTACAGTGTGATAGAGATTGCTTTGTGTGTAAAATTTTACCTGTGCTTATTTCCATAGAATGGTTTTCAAGGCATTTTCAAGGCTCTTAATTTTGTATATTACTTTCCAAAAAGGTTGTAATGATTTGAACTTTCACCAGTACTGTATGGAGGTGGCTGTCTTGCTAGTCTCCCCAGCATATGGATTATGCTTTAAACATCCTTACCAAAAACAAAACAAAACAAACAAAAAAACATCCTTACCAATTTCGTTAAAAATGGCATTTTTCTATTTAATCAGGTGAGGTTGAGTATTTTCTCTAATATTGTGAACTATGTATATTTATTATTTTGTGAAGAAGACTAGCTGTATTTTCCTGCCCATGTGTATATAAGACTAGTGTGAATATTTTTTGCCTTTTTCATATTCATTAAATGGTTGAGCTTTCTATATGGCAGATTTCTAGTAAAATTAAGTGCCCCAAAGTTTCACTTTGATCTTCTTCATTAGTATTCAGAATGTTCATAGTTCAAAAAGTCATTAATAGGTTGTGGAGTTACCTATTTTAAAACAGTGCTTAAGATATATATTCTGTAAGTATATACACACTGCTTGGATATAAGAAGTAGGAGTTATATTTCTTTTTTTATTTTTTATTTATTTATTTATTTATTTTTATTTTTGGGACAGAGAGAGACAGAGCATGAATGGGGGAGGGGCAGAGAGAGAGGGAGACACAGAATCGGAAACAGGCTCCAGGTTCCGAGCCATCAGCTCAGAGCCCGACGCGGGGCTCGAACTCACGGACCGCGAGATCGTGACCTGGCTGAAGTCGGACGCTTAACCGACTGCGCCACCCAGGCGCCCCAATATATTTCTTTTTAAAAAAAAATTTTTTTTTCAATGTTTATTTATTTTTGGGACAGAGAGAGACAGAGCATGAATGGGGGAGGGGCAGAGAGAGAGGGAGACACAGAATCGGAAACAGGCTCCAGGCTCTGAGTCATCAGCCCAGAGCCTGATGCGGGGCTCAAACTCCCGGACCGCGAGATCGTGACCTGGCTGAAGTCAGACGCTTAACCGACTGCGCCACCCAGGCGCCCCAGGAGTTATATTTCTTGAGGAGGTTAGGGTTTGTTAAATAACAAAAATTCAACTGAGTAAATTTTAAAGACCTGATAGGCTTTATTAAATGATTCATGAATTGGGCAGCATCCCATCTAGCAAGTAGGGGGTTGCTCTGAAGAGTTGTACAAAATGGAAGGTTTTTATAGGAGACTGGGGCAAAAAAGTTATTAGCAAAAGAAAAGGATTGTTCCAGGCAAGACTGCTTTCCCTTAAGAAGAAAAGCGAAGGGTCTTATCATGCAGCTTTACCTCATCTTTGGGGGGGTGCAGAGGGCCCAGGTGGCAGACTCGGTGGCACTGATCAAAAAATTCCTGACTGGTTAAGACTGCATTTCTGGGGGAGGTCGAAACTACAGTTAGATTAGGACTTAAGCAGGGTTTGGGAACTCAGTCTAAATGACACTGTTTGGGGCTTATGGTTTTCTTTTTCTTTTTTTTTTTTTTTTAATTTATTTTTTAAATTTCCTTCCTTCCTTCCTTTCTTCCTTCCTTCCTTCCTTCCTCCCTTTCTCCCTTCCTCCCCTCCTCCCCTCCTCCCTTCCTCCCTTCCTGCCTCCCTCCCTTCCCTCCTTCCTCCCTTCCTTCCTCCCTTCCTTCCTTCCTTCCTTCCATGCTTATTTATTTTTGAGAGAGAGGGAGCCAGAGGATCCTAAGTGGGCTCTGCACTGTCTGCAGTGAGCCCAGTGTGGGGCCCAAACTCACAAAACTCTGAGATGATGACCTGAGCCGAAGTTGGACACTCAACTGACTGAGCCACCCAGATGCCCCTGTGGTTTTCTTTTTTAACCGCTTTATGTAGGAAATTGTCACAGGTACTGAGGAATCAGTAGTTGTGATTGGTGATGTAGGTGGATGAACAGACGTTATAGTTGGACCTATATAACTTTGCCTCTGGGATGGTGAAGCCAGTCTATCCTGTGAGAACATTTCTTAACTCAGGGATCCTTGAATAGCTGGTTGTTAGAAAGACAAACAAATATAAATCAGGAGACAGGAATTCTAAAGTTGACTCTGGAATTAGCCTGCTTTGTGACCATTCACAAAGTATTTAATCTTACAGTTCCTCAGTCTGACATCATTAAATTCCTTCCAGTTCTAAAAACCTTTGATTTTGTTATACAGGGGACAAAATGCTATTCTTATGAAAATCTATTCTTGTTGAGAACTGTTTGGGGGAAATCATAGGAAAATTCCCCATACTAGCTAAATTTTTTAGGGAAAGTGAACTCCCAAATTTAGATTTTTTTTTCTTTTTTTTTTTTTTAATTTTTTTTTCAACGTTTATTTATTTTGGGGACAGAGAGAGACAGAGCATGAACGGGGGAGGGGCAGAGAGAGAGGGAGACACAGAATCGGAAACAGGCTCCAGGCTCTGAGCCATCAGCCCAGAGCCCTACGCGGGGCTCGAGCTCAAGGACCGCGAGATCGTGACCTGGCTGAAGTCGGACGCTTAACCGACTGCGCCACCCAGGCGCCCCTTTTTTTTCTTTTGATACATTAAAAATGGTAAAATTAAATTATTGTATGCCATTTTACCTGGGTTAGAGAACTGTATATTCAGTGTTTTCTTTTCCAACATTGCCAAAAAATGACAGGTTAGAGTTCATGGGATTTCTTAAGCCTGGGTATTGTCTAAATACAGAGATTAGTGGGGTTGTGGGAGGGGGAATGGGCTAAATGGGAAAGGAGATTAAGGAATCTACTCCTGAAATCATTGTTGCACCATGTGCTAACCAACTTGGATGTAAATTATAAAAAATAAATACATTATATAAAGTAAAAATAAGTAAGGAGATTACTTAGGAAGGGGGAAAACTAGCTGCAGAAACCCTCTTGCCCTTCAAGAGAAGTTATTTATGCATGCATTTTCTTGACTTTAAAAGTGGGCTTGAGAAAGCTGGTTGGGGCAGCTTTCTAACGCAATGGAATCTGATTGCTCTGTGTTCGATTTGTTAGGTCTGGCTCAGTGCGCTGAACTCTGCTGGCAGCTGAGAGGGGAAGCCGGAAAAAGGCAAGTTCCTGGTGCAAAGGTTGCTCTGCAGCATAACTTAGGCATTGGAGGAGCTGTGGTTGTCACGCTGTACAAGATGGGTTTTCCTGAAGCTGCCAGGTAAGTGGCATTCTGGGTTTTGTCTGTTAATGAATCCTGACTTTTCATAGCCGATGACGTTGTATATGTAAAAAGTCCAAATTTTATTGCTTTAGTACTCAATAAGTATATCATAACATTGCTTTGATAGCTTGGCTTTAAAACCTTAAAACTGGCAATTAGCTTTTAAACTTAAACAGCCTTAGGAAAATTTTGTTAAAAAATTTTGTTCAAAAGAGGAGGCAGCATAGTCAAAAGAGAGTGCTGAACTAAAAATACTTGTCTTAGCCCGGCTAACCTGAGTGATTTTAATTTAGGCAAGTCACTTTTTTGGTCTCCTTTTTCAGAGTTTGCTTTCTCTGTCTGTACATATCCTCCCAGGCTTCTGAGGTTGTTTGGAGAAAGTTATCAAATACGCTGATTGGATCTCTGCACATGTATGTTTCAGAATCCAGCCAAGCCCTCACTGCTGCTAGAATTCCTTTTATTTGTCTCTTGCTGATTTTCTTCCTGTCCTTATCAAATTCCTCTGCTCCTCAAATCTCCAAGTGCTTTCTGTTCCAAGCCTTTCAGGATCCCTCAACTTCCTTGCTCTTGTCTCAGAGAAGTGTTATTGTTCTTCCCATAGGCAAAAAGGCCCTCTTCCTTTCCAAGGCCAGGCTCTCCTCTTTGAATGCTTTTGTTACCAACCACTTTCTGTAACTTTGTTCTAAATATTAAGTATATCTTCTCCCTTTAGAGTCTTTCCATCTTTGCCTATTGACTCCTGTCTGTTAGCAAACATGTTCAGCTCTGACAGATGATAAACATTTATTTTTCTTATTGCCTTATTTTCTTTCATAATGAGCCTTTTATAATGGGACACTTTTGTTTATCTATGCTGAAATATTTGTCTTGGTTTTTGACTTCACCCCTGAGGTCAGGTAAAGCCAAGAGCAATCTGATTATGAAATATTGTCTTTATTTTGTTCTTATTCTCTTTAACCCTGATGTAGCTGTCAACACTAATTGGCTCCCCTTTTCTCCTGAAATTCTTGGTAATTATTTATTTTTTCTTTCTTTTTTTAATTAAAAAAATTTTTTTTAATGTCTATTTGTTTTTGAGAGAGAGAGAGACAGAGCACGAACAGGGAAGGGGGTGGGGGGCAGAGAGAGACGGAGACTCAGAATCTGGAACAGGCTCCAGGCTCTGAGCTGTCAGCACAAAGCCTGATGCTGGGCTCAAACCCATGAACTGCGAGATCATGACCTGAGCCGAAGTCAGATGCTTAACCAATTGAGCCACCCAGGCACCCCTAATTTTTTTTAATGTTTATTTATTTTGGAGAAAGAGCCAGAGTGTGAGCAGGGGAGGAGCAAAGAGAGAGGGAGACACAGGATCCCAAGCAGGCTCTGGGCTCTGAGTTGTCAGCACAGAGCCCGACATGGGGCTCAAACTCATGAGCCATGAGCTCATGACCTGAGCTGAAGTTGGACACTTAACTGACTGAGCCACCCAGGTGCCCCATCTTTCTTTCTTTTTTTTAATGTTTATTTATTTTTTATTTTTATTTATATATTTAAAAAAATTTTTTAATGTTTATTTATATTTGAGAGAGAGAAAGAGATAGTGCGTGAGCAGGGGAGGGGCAGAGAGAGAGAGACGGAGACAGAATCTGAAGCAGGCTCCAGGCTTTGAGCTGTCAGCACAGAGCCTGACATGGGGCTTGAACCTGCAAGCCATGAGATTATGATCTGAGCCGAAGTCAGACGCTCAACTGATTGAGCCCCCCAGGCGCCCCTTTTTAATGTTTATTTTTGAGAGAGAGAGAGAGAGAGAGACAGAGCACAAGCAGGGGAGGGGCAAAGAGAGAGGGAGCTACAGAATCTAAAGTAGGCTCCAGGCTCTGAGCTGTCAGCACGGATGCAGGGCTTGAACTCACAAACTGTAAGATCATGACCTGAGCCAAAGTCAGACACTTAACCGGCTGAGCCACCCGGGCATCCCTATTTATTTATTTTTTTTCACACTTTTGGTTCCACAAAGGATATGTGACACACTTCTTTTCAGAATTGATTATATTCTGTTTTATAAGCTCTTGAGTCTCTTCTATCTGTCCTTTCACTTTTCTTTCTCTGTCTGGAATATCATTTCTGTTGTGAAAATTCCATTGTTTTTAAGGCCCATCTTGAGTACCGTCTCCCTTTAAATATCCACAGCACTTTGCACCTCCTGCACCCTTATCTAGTTTTGGTTTAGTTGTAGTGTATCCACATTTTTATTCCCCTCATATGAAATCTTTGAGGCCTAAGACTGTGACATCACTCCACTCGTCTAAGGATCTCTGTCATAGAGAGTGAATGTTTCTTGAATTGAATCACATAAAAAGGTGTTAAGATGTTGAATTTTTTAGTTTCCTCCTAAATGTGATCATTAGTCTGTACTGTCTTCTGGAATTCCGTCCAGTTCATATTTGCAGTTGAAAACTCTCAGTAAAATCCAAACTTTAAAGTTACTTTATAGCTACTTGAGTCAGCATATTAGTGTAACTCTCTAATTTGCTCGGATTAGAAGGTTATGAATTTGGGGAAATAAATTCTATTTTAAACATGGAATTCTCATAGTTCTTTTAATTTCAGGAGACTAAGTAATTGGGAGATTGAATTGTTCAAAATAATTACAGTGATATTTCTGGGAAAGCAGAAGTATGAACAAATCCAGCTGGTGTACAGGTTTCCCTTGCTATCCAAAAGTAAAGCATTCCTATGAAACTTTTTTTAAGCCAAAATGATATAAAGCAAAGAAGCAATTACCATTACTTTATATGGAAAAATTCTTGAGTATTCCCAGACCCCCCAAATAACCTCTTTTATGCTTTTCTGATACCTTAGGACACATCTTACTAACAGATGCACAAAATAAATTGAGATAAAGCACAGGTGTTCACAGATACAGTTCAAAGCTGTGGTTCCCTGCTGAGTGTAGTTCTTGGGGAAAGAGCTTGGGGACAGTGCCACTCTCCACACATGCACTGCCTCTGTGATGGCTTGCTGCAAAACGAACATTGAACTCTATCGTCTCTTTTTGCTTCTTCTTTGGTAAAAGCCAAAATCCTCTTTGGATTTCTTTTGGTTAGAGAAAACAGGTACTAATGTAGGTCTTTTGTAGAAGCAAAATGGCATAACATGGAACGTTTGAAAAACAACTATACCTGTACTAGTGACTAATAAGAATTAATGACTAATAACAGAGAAGGACAGATATCATATATTTTCACTCATATGTGGAACTTGAGAAACTTAACAGAGACCATAGGGGAAGGGAAGGGGAAAAAATAGTTATAAACAGAAAGGAAGGGAGGCAAACCACAAGAGACTCTTAAATATAGAGAACAAACTGAGGGTGAATGGAGGCTGGGGGAGAGGGGAAAATGGGAGATGGGCATTGAGGAGGGCACTTGTTGGGATGAGCACTGGGTGTTGTATGTAAGCCAATTTGACAATAAATTATATTCATAAAAAAAAAGAATGACTAATAAGAAAATATTGAAGGTAGTACTGATAGTTTTAGTGATCCAACATAACTCACGACAAAGGCCAAAGTTGGGAAAACGATTCTAAATCTGATGGCACAAATATATAGTTTTAAAGCGAGGTTGTGGTTTCACTTTAAATGAAGTCATTTTAAGGCACTATTTTAGGATTCCTGGACCCAGTTCCAACATGGGGAGTGGGAACTCCCACTCCCCATCCCCAAATACCAAACAATTCTTGGACACCAGTAGGTCTGAATTCAACTCCTCTGACACCATCTACCCAGAGATAGCATCACATTCCACAGCTTAAGTGTTAGGTACCACACTGACCCACACCCACCACTTCAGATGCCAGTCAAAAACCTCAGACTGGCTACAGTTTGGAGGTTTCAATGACTTCCTCCTTAGGTTTGATTAATTTGCTAGATTAGTAGCAAATTGCTAGGCTCACAGAACTCAGAAAAACACTTACTTATATTTACCAGTGTATTAAAGGATATGATAAAGGATACAAATCAACAATAAGATAAAGAGATAAATAGGGCGAGGTCCCAAACAAAGGAGCTTGGGGCCTGGTTGATCTGGTGGTATGAGGAAGGGTTCTGGTTTCCTAAGTGTGGAAGTTCTCTGAAAAGGACCAAAAGCTGTCCTCTTGGGTTTTTATGGAGGCTTTAGTACATAGTCATAATTGACCAAGTCAACAGCCATGGGCCAGCCTCCAGCTCCTCTCCCCTCCCATATGGTAGTGGTGTGTGGTGGGGTCCAAAGTCACCTTCATTAATAATAAGACACTCAGTTTACCTTTATGACTTTGAAGCATTTTCAGGAACTGTGGATGAAGACCAAATCTATCTGAGAAATATATTTTAGTCATCTGATGACCAAATAATATTTCTTATAAATCATTATATTGCAGATACCCATTGTACATGATCTGATTTACTTAGTTTCTAATTTAGCTAACTTTGATGGAGCAATTGCTACATGGTTAGGCCCCCAGAATGGTCCTCTGTGTATGTGGGGAAGGCAGACATAGGTTTTTCAAAATGCTGTAGAAGCCCAGAGGAAGAAATTATTATGAAGAAGGTAAATTTAAACTGATAAGAGCAGATACTACACTTGATCTTAGCCAAAAGGTCGAGAAGTGATGAAGAAGGTTAATTTAAACCAGATGACTAGGATTGCCCAGCAAAGGGTAGAGAAAGGATATTCCAGGCAGGTACGTAGATGGGTACAGAGAGTTGAGATACAAGGTTTGATGAGTAGTTGTACTGTGTGGGTGCAGAGTAGATTGTTTTGTGTGTGCCTTGGTAGATGGGCAGAGTCAATAGTGTGCAGGTGACAGAAGATACATTTGTAACTAGACTGGGTATGGTTTTGAAACCTTCAAATGCTCCCTTCAGGAGTTTGGAATTTAGCCCACAGAATTAGTTTTAACAGAAGATCATGTGATTATATTGTGCCTTAAGCAGATCAGTCAGGCATTAGTTTGAGTTGATAGGTGGAGAGACCAGAGGTCAGGAATCCTCTCAGGAGGCAGTTGCAGCAGGGTGGATAAGAAATGGTCAGTGCTGGGGCACCTGGGTGGTTCAGCCGGTTAAGTGTCTGCCTCTTGATTTCGGCTCAGGTCATGATCTCACAGTTTGTGAGACTGAGCCCCGCACTGGGCTTAGCACAGAGAGGGGAGTCTGCTTGAGATTCCTCTCTCTCTCCCTCCCTCCCTCTCTCTCTGTCTCAAAATAAATAAACATTTTAAAAAAATGTTCAGTGCTGCAGTAGGAACTGAGAAAATGAGAAGTCATATTTAAGGGCGGTGACCAATTGCATTTAATTTATAGTTAAACTTTTCTGTCTTTTAAGTTAGATCAATTTTGAACAGTATTTTTCTTTTCTGCTATTACAGTCTGGTTTTGAGTTGTATCTTGCATAAATTGAGGTCTGCTGTCAGTCTGTTCAGGTTGCTATAACAAAATTTGTCCTTGGCCCCCAAAATTCATGTCTTTATCATGTCATCAACTCAAAAGTCTTAAGTCCACAGTGTCATTTAAATATCTCAATCACATATGGATGAGACTCAAGGTGTGTTTCATCCTAAGGCAAATTCTTCCCCAGCTGTGAACCTGGGAGATCAAACATGATATGTGCTTCCAAAGTAGAATTCCGGGACTGGAACAGGATAGACACTCCCATTCTGAAAGGGAGAAATAGGAAAGAGAGAGTCCTGAGCAAATCCAAACTCCAACAGGGAAAACATCATTATACCTTAAGGTTTGAAAATAATCCTTGTCTCCATGTTCTGCCCTCCAGGTACTTTGAGATGAAGGTCCTGCCTTCTAAACACACTGGGGTGGGGTGTGGGCCCCCAAGGCTCTAGGCAGCCCTGCTCCTATGGGTTTGCTGGACACAGCTCATTTTGTGGCTCTGATTGTCTAGAATTGCACATGGGTGACTTTGCTGGTCTGGGGTCATGGACATGGCTTCACCCCCAAGGTTCCATTGGGTGTTGCCCTAGTGGGGACTCTCAATGGTGGCCTCACTCCCATGGTGGTTCTCTGCCTGGACCCTGAGGATCTTGGAGGCATCCCTAGAAATTTAGGAGGAGGCAGTCATGACCCTACAGCTTTGCTGGGTGCAGCATATGCTTCACCAGAGCCTGTCAGAGCCCAGCCTAGGGTGGCAGAGGAATGGGATGTTAGAATGAGGGGGAGCAGAGCCCATGAAGTGAGATGGCACTGGGCAGTGGTGACTCTTCCTTTCTTAAATTGTTCTGCCCCTAAGGTCCTTGCACTCTGGGTTTGTGAAGGGAGGGGTAGCTCTGATGATCTCCTTGCCTTTGGAGTCGTTCTTCCATTGCCTTGGACAATAGGTCTTGGTTTGTGTGAGATAACGGAAAACATAAATATTTGGACTTTGACCCTGTTTCCTGACACAGGGCTCCTGAAACCCTTGTAAATTCTCAAGTTCACCAGAAGCATCTTTTGTTTAGTGAGATGACTCTGGGTGGGCTCCTACATGACCCTGGTATGGGGACTGGTCACCAGAAACACCAAGCCTTGATTAGAAGCTTGAAACTTTCAGTCCCACTCCCCATCTTCCAGAGAGGAGCTGGAAATGCAATTAATGATCATGCCTACTATTAAGAACAAAAGTTCAACTCAGTTTATTAAGTGATTCATGAATCAGGCAGCATCCCATTAGCAAGTAGAGGGAAGCTCCTTAATTTAGACCAGTTTTGAATATGAGTATTGACTTTGTATTATAACACTCTATTCATTTTATGTAAGTTGAGAGCTTTTGCAATACAGATGGAGGATAGATTTGCATTCTATACTCTGTTAAATAAAACGTATGTATGTATGTATGTATGTATGTATGTATGTATGTATGGGAAAAGCATGAGCTGGGAAGGGCAGAGGAAAAGGGAAAGAGAGAATCCCAAGCAGGCTCTGCACTGTTGGCACAGAGCCCCTTGCAGGGGCTTGATCTCACCAACCATGAGATCATGACCTGAGCCACGATCAAGAGATGCTTAACCAACTAAGCCACTCAGGTGCCCCAATGAAACCTATTTTTAAAACCCAACTTTGTTTTTTTTTTTTTTAATTAAGGTATAATGTACATATAGTAAAAGTCACCTTTTTAATGCATAGTTCTGCAAGTTTTGTCCAACATATACATTCATGTAACTACCACTGTAATCATGATACAGAACAGTTCTATCACTTCCCAAAATTCCTTGTTCACCTTTGTAGTCAACCCTTCCCCCTCCCCTCCAGCTCCTGGCAACCACTGATCTGTTTTGTGCCCCTGCAGTTTTCCCTTTCCAGAATATCATGTGAAAAGAACCAAAAAGGCTTTGAGTCTGGCTTCTTTCATTGGCCATAATTCATTTGAGATTCATCCATGTTATTGCACATACTGGTAACTCGTTCCTTATCGATGAGTGGCAGGCATTCCATTATATGGATGTGCCACAGATTGTTTATCCATTCCTTGGTTGAGGCTTTTTTATTTTATTTTATTTTATTTTAATTTTTTATAATTTGACATAAAGACTTTTTTTTTCAATATAATTTATTGTCAAATTGGCTAACATAGTGTATACAGTGTGCTCTTGGTTTGGGAGGTAGATTCCTGTGATTCATTGCTTATATACAACACCCAGTGCTCATCCCCAACAAGTGCCCTTCTCAATGCTCATTACCCATTTTCCCCTCTCCCCTGCCCCCCGCCCCCATCAACCCTCAGTTTGTTTTCTGTATTTAAGAGTCTCTTACGGTTTGCCTCTCTCCCTCTCCGTAACTATTTTTTTCCCGTTCCCTCCCCCATGGTCTCTGTTAAGTTTCTCAAGTTCCACATGAGTGAAAACATATATCTATCTATCTTTCTCTGACTGAGTTATTTCACTTAGCCTAATACCCTCCAGTTCCATCCATGTTGTTGCAAATGGCAGGATTTTATTCTTTCTTATTGCCAAGTAGTATTCCATTGTATATATAAACCACATCTTCTTTATCCATTCATCAGCTAATGGACATTTAGGCTTCTTTCATAATTTGGCTGTTGTTGAAAGTGCTGCTATAAACATTGGGGTACATGTGCCCCTATGAATCAGCACTCATGTATCCTTTGGATAAATCCCCAGTAGTGCGATTGCTGGGTTGTAGGGTAGTTCTATTTTTAATTTTTTGAGGAATCTCTACACTGTTTTCCAGAGTGGCTGCACCAGTTTGCATTACCACCAGCAGTGCAATGGGAATTCCTGAGTTGTTAATTTTAGCCACTCTTACCGGTGTGAAGTGGTATCTCATTGTAGTTTTGATTTGTATTTCCCTGATGATGAGTGATGTTGGGCATCTTTTCATGTGTCACTTGGCCATCTGGATGTCTTCTCTGGAAAAGCGTCTATTCATGTCTTCTGCCCATTTCTTCACTGGATTATTTGTTTTTCGGGTGTGGAGTTTGGGGAGTTCTTTATAGATTTTGGATACTAACCTTTTATCCGATATTTCATTTGCAAATATCTTCTCCCATTCTGTTTGTTGCCTTTTAGTTTTGTTGATTGTTTCCTTTGCTGTGCAGAAGCTTTTTATCTTGATGAGGTCCCAGTAGTTCATTTTTGCCTTCAATTCCCTTGCCTTTGGAGATGTGTCAAGTAAGAAATTGCTGTGGCTGAGGTCAGAGATGTTTTTTCCTGCTTTCTCCTCAAGGGTTTTGATGGTTTCCTGTCTCACATTCAGATCCTTCATCAATTTTGAGTTTATTTTTGTGAATGGTGTAAGAAAGTGGTCTAGTTTCATTCTTCTGCATGTTGCTGTCCAGTTCTCCCAGCACCATTTGTTAAAAAGACTGTCTTTTTTCCATTGGATACTCTTTCCTGCTTTGTCAGGGATTAGTTGGCCGTACATTTTTGGGTCCAATTTTGGGTTTTTTATTCTGTGCCATTGGCCTATGTATCTGTTTTTGTGCCAATACCATACTGTCTTGATGATTACAGCTTTGTAGTAGAGGCTAAAGTCTGGGATTGTGATGCCTCCTGCTTTGGTTTTCTTTTTCAACATAACTTTGGCTATTTGGTGTCTTTTGTGGTTCCATACAAATTTTAGGATTGTTTGTTCTAGCTTTGAGAAGAATGCCTGTACAATTTTGATTGGGATTGCATTGAACGTGTAGATTGCTTTGGGTAGTATTGACATTTTAACAATATTTATTCTTCCAATCCATGAGCACAGAATATTTTTCCATTTCTTTATGTCTTCTTCAATTTCCTTCATAAGCTTTCTATAGTTTTCAGCACACAGATCTTTTACATCTTGGGTTAGGTTTCTTCCTAGGTATTTTATGGTTCTTGGTGCAATTGTGAATGAGATCGATTTCTTGATTTCTCTTTCTGTTGCTTCATTATTGGTGTATAGAAATGCAACCAATTTCTGTTCATTGATTTTGTATCCTGCAACTTTGCTGAATTCATGTATCAGTTCTAGCAGCTTTTTGGTGGAATCTTTTGGGTTTTCCATGTAGAGTATCATGTCATCTGTGAAAAGTGAAAGTTTGACTTCTTCTTTGCCAATTTGAATGCCTTTTATTTCATTTTGTTGTCTGAGTGCTGAGGCTAGGACTTCCAACACTATGTTAAACAACAGTGGTGACAATGGACATCCCTGTCGTGTTCCTGATCTCAGGGGGAAAGCTCTCAGTTTTTCCCCATTGAGGATGGTATTAGCCATGGGCTTTTCATATATGGCTTTTATGATGTTAAGCTATATTCCTTTTATCCCGACTTTCTTGAGGGTTTTTATTGAGAAAGTATGCTATATTTTGTCAAATGCTTTTCTGCATCTATTGACAGGATCATATGATTCTTATCCTTTTTTTTATTAATGTGATGTATCACATTGATTGATTTGCAAATATTGAACCAGCCCTGCAGCCCAGGAATGAATCCCACTTGATCATGGTGAATAATTCTTTTAATATGCTGTTGAATTCAATTTGCTAGTATCTTGTTGAGAATGTTTGCATCCATGTTCATTAGGGATATTGGCCTGTAATTCTCCTTTTTTGTGGGGTCTCTGTCTGTTTGGGGAATCAAGGCTTCATAGAATGAGTCTAGAGGCTTTCCTTCCATCTCTGTTTTTTTGAAACAGCTTAAGAAGGATAGGTATTAACTCTGCTTTAAATGTCTGGTAAAATTCCCCTGGGAAGCCATCTGGCCCAGGACTCTTTATTTGTTGGGAGATTTTTTTGTTCAATTTCTTTGCTGGTTATGGGTCTGTTCAAATTTTCTATTTCTTCCTGTTTGAATTTTGGTAGTCTGTGGGTGTCTAGGAATTTGTTCATTTCTTCCAGGTTGTCAGTTTGTTGGCATATCATTTTTCATAGTATTCTCTGATAATTGTTTGTATTTCTGTGGTGTTGGTTGTGATCGCTCCTCTTTCATTCATGATTTTATCTTATTGGGTCCTCTCTCTTTTCTTTTTAAGAAGTCTGGCTAGTGGTTTATTAATTTTGTTTATTTTTCAAAAAACCAGCTCTTAGTTTCATTAATCTGTTCTACTGTGTGTGTGTGTGTGTGTGTGTGTTTGATTCTATATTGTTTATTTCTGCTGTAATCTTTATTATTTCTCTTCTGCTCCTGGCCTTGGGATTTCTTTGCTGTTCTGCTTCTAGTTCCTTCTAGTGTGCTATTATTAGATTTTGTATTTGGGATTTTTCTTGTTTCTTGAGATAGGCCTGGATTGCAATGTATTTTCCTCTTAGGACTGCCCTTGCTGCATTTCAAAGGATTTGGACTGTTGTGTTTTCATTTTCATTTGCTTTCATATATTTTTTTATTTCTTCTTTAATTGCCTGGTTGACCCATTCATTCTTCAGCAGGATGTTCTTTAATCTCCGTCCATTTGGAGGCTTTTTCTTGTGGTTGATTTCAAGCTTCATAGTGTTGTGATCTGAAAATATGCATGGTATGATCTCGGTTCTTTTATGTTTATTGAGGGTTGTTTTGTGACCCAGAATATGATCTGTCTTGGAGAATGTTCCATGTGCACTCAAGAAGAATGTGTATTCTGCTGCTTTTGGATGAAAAGTTCTGAATATATCTGTCGAGTCCATTTGGTCCAGTGTATCATTCAGGGCCATTGTTTCTTTATTGATTTTTTGCCTAGATGATCTGTCCATTGTTGTAAGTGGAGTATTCAGGTCACCTGCAATTACCGTATTCTTATCAGTAAGATTGCTTATGTTTATGATTAATTGATTTATATATTTGGGTGCCTCCAAATTGGATGCATAAACATTTATAATTGTGAGCTCTTCTTGATGGATAGACCCCATAATTATGATGATATGATGCCCTTTTTCATGGTTGAGGCATATTTAGATTGCTCCAGTTTTGTTGTTGTTGTTTTGTTTATGGAAAATTATCTAAATTAGCTTGAAAGTTTAACTCAACGTGTGAAAACCCTAAGTGATATAAGAATTTAAAAGTTAGAAGTAAAGGTGTATCCATGTAATGATTACAGCTGTATATATGCTTGTAAACTAGAAGGACCAGAAGAAGCAATATGGAAAATTGAGTATAGGAAACTAGTTTGATTGATAGGATTATAGGTGATTAGCTTTTTCATTTTCTAAATTTTTATTTTAACTACAACCCTTTATTTTGACATAATTGAAAACATACAGGGAAGAATTATAAGAATACTACAAGGAACTCCTATATACCTTGTACTCAGTTTTACTATTTGTGCTTACATTTTGCCCCATTTGCTTTTTTTTTTTTTAACATTTTATTTATTTTTGAGAGACAGAGAGAGAGCACAAGCAGGGAAGGGACAGAGAGAGATGGAGACAGAATCTTAAGCAGGGTCCAGGCTCTGAGCTATCAGCCCACAGCCTGACGCGGGGCTCGAACCCATGAATCGTGAGGTCATAACCTGAGCCGAAGTCAGCTGCTTAACTGACTGAGCCACCCAGGCGCCCCTGCCCCATTTACTTTATCTCTTTTTCTCTACATACATTTATATATGTGCATATTTTTTTCTGAAGTAGTTGGAGGTTGGAGACCTTATGCCCCTTTATCCCTAAATAATTTTTTTTATAAATTTTTCAAGTTTTTATTCATGTATTTTGAGAGACAGAGCAAGTGAGGGAGGGGCAGAGAGAGAGAGAGGAAAAGAGAGAATCCCAAGCAGGCTCTGCACTATCAGCATGAAGCCCAATATGGGGCTCAAACTCACGAGCCATAAGATCATGACCTGAGCCCAAACCAAGAGTTGGACGCTTAACCGACTGGGCCACCCAGGCGCCCCATACTTTATCCCTAAATAATTTAATGTATGTTTCTAAAAACAAGGACATTCTCTTAATCACAGTATAGTTTTCAAAATCAGGAAATTTAATATACATAACATACTAATAATACCTAATCCAACAAACATATTCAAAATTTGACAATTGTTCCAATAGTATCTTTATAAAAGATACTATAAACTTCATTTTTTTCTCCTTGTCTAGATTCTAACCTAGGATCCTGAATGCACTTAGTCGTCATGTCTCTTTAGCTTTCTTTAATCTGAAACAACTCCTTAGCCTTTCTTTGTAGTTCTTGGTATTGACTTTTTTGAAGAGTACAAGTACATTCCTTAGGAGTAGAATGTTTCTCAATTTGCCTTTGTCTGATGTTTCCTCATAATTAGATTCAGATTGTACATTTTTTTGCAAAAAAATACCACTGAAGTGATGATATCCTTCTTAGCACATCATATCTGGAGGCAAGATAAAGAAGTTTCCCCTGCTATCTGAAAATAGAGCATTTTCCTATGAAACCTTTCAAAAGTTGAAATGGTGCAGAGTGAAGAAGCAATTACCATGTTGTAGCAGCTAAAATCCTCTTTGGGTTTTTTGTTTTGTTTTGTTTTGTTTTTGGTCAGCAAAAACAGAGATTAATGTTGGTCTTTCATAAAAGCAAAGTGACGTAAAGGGAACCATTGGATAGCAGAGGATACTTGTATCTGTGGCCTGTGGGAGCTTGTAGTCTGGACTCTGCTCCATGAAGTATCAAGATACTTTGTACACTGAAAAGTGCTACTTATCAGTGTATCAGTTAGTATTTTATCATATACAATTAGGAAGTGACAAGCTTAGAAAAGGGCATAGTGATGATTAAAAGTTGCAAAGTTAGACAAATGAAATGGGCTTGTGGAGGACTAGTTGTGGCCACTTTATTTGAGGTCATTCATTCAGACTTTTGACTGGAAGATAGTGTACCATAGATAATTCTGCTCTAAATGGAACAGGAGAACATAAGAATTTAGGTAAGGGAGAGAATTCAATGTAATTTCACTTCCATTCAGTCACTGTTTACCAATTGTATGCTGGGAACAGGAGACACAATTTTTTATTTTATTTTTTAAATGTGGTATCTGCTCTGGAGAAGCTGTCATTTAGTAGGGTTTTACAGAAGAGGAGTTTCCTGGCCTGGATCTTGAAGGATAAAATAAAGGCTAAGACAGAGGTATTCTAGATACAGGAAGTAGCACTGACAAAGGCATGGAAGTGTGGGGTAGCCTGCCATGCTCTAAGTACTTACTGTATGTATCTCAGCATGGCAGGGGTGCGGGTTCCATTCCTCATTAGTGATATTATTATGATTCCTCTAGTAGGCTTGCTTTTCGGCTTCTTAGACTTCCCATACCTACTTGTTCACTCTTATTCTCAACTGATTGCTTTGCCTTATACATTGTTGAAAAAATAGAAGCCATTAGACCAGACTCCTTCATCTTCCATTCCAAGACCTAATCTAGACTTGCACCCATCTGATTCTCTTTCTTCCATTTAGTCACCTCTTCTTCTTATCATAGGCCCCTGGATCTCATCCTCTCTCACCTTCTCAGGTCTTTTGTTCTTCTAGCTCCTTTTCCCTGGTTCACTACCATCAGCAGGCAAAAATGCTCTGATATGTTAATCTTAAAAAAGAAAAACAAAAAGTACATTTTCCTTGATACCGTAATCCCCTCCAGAGACCACTCTTTTTCCCTGTTCCTCTCAAAGTAATATCTCAAAAGAAGCACACTGTATTTCTCTCTCCTATTCACTCTTTAATTCACTATAATCTGACTTCTGCCTTCCACTACTTCTTCAGATTGTTTTGTCAAAGTCACCTTTACTCTCCATGGTGCCAAATCCAGTGGGTATTTGACCTTTGGCAGCATTTGACATAGTTTACTCCTCCCTCCCCAATTCTTTCTCCTTTCTCAGCTTCTGCAACACCTCTTGTATCATTGGCTGCTGCTTCCTCTTCTCTAAATAATGGAGTTCCATAGGATGTTGTCCTGGCCTTTCTTCTTTGTCTATAATTCCCTCAAGGGAAGCTTATCAGTTCCCATGGATTTAAATACTTTGATTATGTTGATAGTTATTCCCATTTTACATCCAGCCTCAACCTCTCCTCTGAGCTCCAGATTCTCATATCCAACTGCCTTTTTGTCTCACAGACATCTCCTACTTCATGTGTCTAAAATGCAACTTCGATCCCCTCTACTTCCACTGCTTTCTTCCTTTTATCCATATGTGGCACCGCTGCCCCCTCAGTTATTCAGGAACACCTGAATATTCGTGTCCTTTCCCCCCACCCTTAGATCCTCCTCATTACTCTTTGGTAGCAAAGCCAATGGATTCTGTCTCTAAAATGTATTTGAATGCACTTCCTTCTCTCCATTTCCACTGGCAGACTGCCTTCACTGGGGTTCAGACCACCATCACTTCTCACCGTTAGTGCAGAGCCTGTCGTGGGCCTCGAACTCACAAAACTGAGATCATGACCTGAGCCGAAACTGAGAGTCAGACATTTAACCATCTGAGCCACCCAGGTGCTCCATCTTCCTCATGATTTTATTTTTTTTTTAATTTTTAAAAATATTCATTTTTGAGAGAGACAGAGTGTAAGCAGGGGAGAGGCAGAGCGAGAGGTCGACACAGAATCCAAAGCAGAATCTAGGCTCTGAGCTGTCATGTCAGCACAGAGCCTGACATGGGGCTTGAACTCACAAGCTGTGAGATCATGACCTGAGCCAAAGTTGGACGCTTAACCGAATAAACCACCCAGGTGCTCCATCTTATGATTTTCTTAATGTCACCTTCTCTTCCGTAGCTCACTTTATTGTAAGAATACAGAACATAATACAAATAACATACAAAATATGTGTTAACTGACCTTTTATGTTATAGGTAGGGCTTCTGATCAACAATAGGCTCTTAGTAGTTGTTAAGTTTTTAGGGAATCAAAAGCTCTGGAGAATTTTCAACTGCACAGGGGTCAGCACCCCTAATTCCCACATTGTTCAAGGGTCAACTGTAGGTTGCTTGGTGATAGTTCTTACAACAGTGTGCAGAATGAATTGGGGAGGGGGGAGGCGAGAACAGAGGTGGGGAAAATGGTTAGGAGGCTGCTTGAATAGTCGTTTATCTTTACATGGCTAGCTCATTTACAAAATTTACAACCTAATTTAAATATCACCCCCTCAGAGAGGCCTGTCTGACCAGACTATCTAAAATAGAACACCCAACACACACATATATAATTTATCTATATCTTCTTGACCTGCTTTATTTTCTTCATAGTAACTATATTTCACATTTTTTTTGCTTGTTCATTATCTCTCTCCCCAACTAGCTTCATGAGGGTAGGTTTCTTTGGTTTATGTATTTTTTTTTAATTTTATTTTTTATTTTTTAAAATTTACACCCAAATTAGTTAGCATATAGTGCAACAATGATTTCAGGAGTAGATTCCTTAGTGCCCCTTACCCATTTAGCCCATCCCCCCTCCCACAGCCCCTCCAGTAACCCTCAGTTTGTTCTCCATATTTATGAGTCTCTTCTGTTTTGTCCCCCTCCCTGTTTTTATATTCTTTTTGTTTCCCTTCCCTTATGTTCCTCTGTTTTGTCTCTTAAAGTCCTTATATGAGTGAAGTCATATGATTTTTGTCTTTCTCTCATTTCACTTAGCATAATACCCTCCAGTTCCATCCATGTAGTTACAAATGGCAGGATTTCATTCTTTTTGATTACCGGAGTAATACTCCATTGTATATATTTACCACATCTTCTTTATCCATTCATCCATCGATGGACATTTGGGCTCTTTCCGTACTTTGGCTATTGATGATAGTGCTGCTATAAACATGGGGGGTATGTGTCCCTTCAAAACAGCACACCTGTATCCCTTGGATAAATGCCTAGTAGTGCAATTGCTGGGTCATAGGGTAGTTCTGTTTTCAGTTTTTTGAGGAACCTCTATACTGTTTTCCAGAGTGGCTGCACCAGCTTGCATTCCCAGTTTGGTCTATGTATTTTTAAGGGCAGTGCCTACCACCTAGTGAGCACTAAATATTTGTAGAAAAATGGGGAAAAAAGCTTAATTATTTTATGGGCTTAATTATGGTTTTCTTTGGTAAGAGCCACAACATCTCTGTTCTTAGGACTTTTGAAAATTACTATTGTTAACTATTGAAAAACCTAATATCTGCATGACTCCATGGGTTGAAATTGATTTCTTTTCTCCAATTCTTTTAGAACTCATCAAATTGAGGCTGCTCCAACTAGCTCTGCGTTTGATGGATTTAAGGCAAATCTTGTCTTTAAGGAGATTGAGAAGAAACTTGAAGAGGTAAGTAAGATTTGTATAAAATACTACGGGGAGGACCTTGAGCCTAGAGCCTTGAGCCAGTCGTTGCCATGAAAGGGTACAAGTTGAAAATTTATATGATACTGTCAAGTATTGAGTGTATTTTAGACTTTTTTTCTTTTTTTTGTTTCGTTTTATTTATTTTGAGAGAGAATGACAGAGCACAAGCAGGAGAGAGGGGCAGAAGGGGGGGGAGACAGAGAGAGAGAGAGAGAGAGAGAGAAAGAGAGAGAATATCTCAAGCAGGCTCCATGCTCACTGCAGAGCCTAATGTAGAGCTTGATCCCAGGATGCTGGGATCATGACCTAAGCCAAAATCAAGACTTGAAGCTTAACCAACTGAGCCACCCAGGCACCCCTTGCATGTATTTTAGATTCCTGAGTGTCTATTATAGTTTCTTCTTAGTTCTGGTAAGACTGTATTTCAGAGATGTGTAAATCTCCAAACTTGAGTAATATAAAGAACCTATGGTAAAATTCTGTTAAAATCTGAACTGTAGAGGAAAGGCTAATAATATCCTTGTCACTCTCCTCAGTTTTCTTTTTTGGGGAGATAATAATTTTGGACAAAGTTTGTATGTAAAGAGATTCTAATTTATTTTGGTGTGATTTCTTTCTGAACTAAAAAGAAGAAGAGAGAGAATCCCTAGCAGGCTCTGTGCTGGCAGCACAGAGTCTGACATGGGGCTTGATCACATCAATTGTGAGATCATGACCTGAGCAAGATCAAGAGTCAGATGCTTAACTGACTGAGCCATCCAGGTGCCTCAGAAAGAATAATAAAGTGTATCTTTAAATGTGCCTAATAACAAAACTCTTTTTAAAAATAAATCTTTTGTGCTTGAGCTTTTTCAAAGTAGGTTTTTCTTGTAAAAATAATGCTAATTTAAAGGAAATTCATGCTATATATAGAAAAGAAAAATTAAAAATCCCCTGCATTTCCAGGGGTGCGTGGGTGGCTCAGTCAGTAAAGTGTCCAACTTTGGCTCAGGTCATGATCTCATGGTTTGTGAGTTCGAGCCCTGCATTGGGCTCTGTGCTCATAGCTCAGAGCCTGGAGCCTGCTTCTGATTCTGTGTCTCCCTCTCTCTCTGTGCCTCCCCCAGCCAATTCTCTGTCTCTCTCAAAAATACACACATTAAAAAAAAAAAAAAATTTAAAAAAAAATCCCCTGCAATTCCATTACTTTGAGTTCACTAAAATGTTAACAGTGATTGACATTGTTTCAGACATCTCTCTATGTTATACAGTGCTACATAACTAGGAACATATAATATGTGTTGGGTTTTTAAAATTATACTCTGTATACAAATCTATTTTTATGTACAATAATTAGCTCTTAATAGATACTAATCACACTAAGGCAATTTAACTAACTTTTTTCAAAAAGAGCTATTCTTTTTCTCTCTCTCTCTCTTTTTTTTCTTTGAGAGCTATTCTCTTTAGATGGGATTACATATTTACTTCATTGTTTCAAAACTAAAGGCATCTTGGGATATCATTACTGATATTAAGTTTCAGACCAATAAGGCACAGTTATAGCCACAGCCACACAGTTCTAATTAAACATCTATTAAGGTGACCAAAGTGGGTTGAAATAAAAGGATTCAGAAAAGTTAAACTGTGTATTTCATTCATGATACAGTGTGAAAGGCATACATTGTGCATTTCTCCTCCTTATTGTAGCACAAAGAACTTATTAACATCTAAAGTGATTGATTGAACTGTGGGTGGGAAAAGAGTCAGTGTGACTGGTGTTTTGACAAAGGTCCCTGTATTTCTAAGATTTTCATGATCAACAACCTTCCAGAGGTAGACAGAGAGCAAGGTTTGCCGGTTCTGAGCAGGCAGGCACCAGCCCAGGAGCCGCAGACCTGTCTTGCCACCATCTTGTGGGGATATACCTGCATGGGTGGCAGGGGGTGGGGGGAAATACCTGTTTTATAACCCGCTTTTTTCTCTTAACAGTGTGTTCCATGCCCATACATATAAATCCTTACCATTAGTTTTAATGGCCACCTAGTGCACTTTTGAATTTATGTATCATTTATTTAACTAGTCTCTTATGATGAACATTGGTTGTATTTAAATTTTGCAAGTAAAATAGTGAGTGGTATAGTAAATTTCCCTTTTTAACTCATCTTTAAATACATAATGCTGGGTGCCTGGGTGGCTCAGTCAGTTAAGGGACCAACCTCGGCACAGGTCATGATCTCATGGTTTGTGAGTTCGAGCCCTGCTCGGGCTTTCTGCTGTCAGTGTAGAACCTGCTTCAGATACTGTGTCTCCCTCTCTCTCTGCCCCTCCCCTGCTCTGTGTCTCCTTCTCTCTCAAAAATAAACATTTTTTTAAGTTAAAAAAATAAGTACTTAACACCATGATCACTTTAGCATAAATAATTAAAGGGGGAAATTATTGGTTTGGATATCTATTTTGCATTTTGGCATATATTGCCAACCTATCCACTGACCAAAAAGAGGGCACTAATTTACAAACAACAGTTCGTGGGTGTGACTGTTTTTTCTTCACACCTTCTCTAGTGCTATGTTGGCTGGTTTATAAAAACCAATCTAATAGGAAAAAATATCTTATTATTGTTTTTTTTTTAAAGCAATTTCTTCCCCCAACATAGGGCTCGAACTCACCACCCTGAGATTAAGAGTTGCATGCTCTACTGATTGAGCCAGCTCTGAGGCCCCCCTCTCATTACTGTTTAATTTCTTTCATTCTGTATGTCCACTAAACTGAAGCTGGACTCTATAAGGGTTCAACTTGAATTTTTTTTTCTTGCCACCAATATTTGCCTGCAGAGCAATCCATCAGATAATTGCTTCTGCCAAGTTACCCCATTTTTTCCAACTTTATTCTGTCAAAAAAATCAAATAAAAGTAATTAGAGAGTATCTGGTATGGCTGTATGTCAATCACTGAATACTTCATTATTGAGATGAACAAACCAGTGCTGTTTTTCCATTTTTTTTTTTTTAATTTTTTTTTCAACGTTTATTTATTTTGGGGACAGAGAGAGACAGAGCATGAACGGGGGAGGGGCAGAGAGAGAGGGGGAGACACAGAATCAGAAACAGGCTCCAGGCTCTGAGCCATCAGCCCAGAGCCCGACGCAGGGCTCAAACTCACGGACCGCGAGATCGTGACCTGGCTGAAGTCAGACGCTTAACCGACTGCGCCACCCAGGCGCCCCTGTTTTTCCATTTTTATTCCATCTTCTTTTAACTTTGCAAATGTATTCCTCCTGCTCCCATTTTAATCCTTTTCTCCTCCCTCCATAACCTCACTTGCATGGACTTTGTCCCCTTGTTTCCTTCCCACGATTGTAAGTTTCCTAAATGTTTGTAAGGACTAGAAAGAGTGAAAGTCTTGAAATCTTTTGTCAATTCATGCATTTTCTGCATTAGCAAAGGAAGTCTGGCAAGAGATTTTATTTCCACTTTTGTCGTTGTTAGCAATACCCCATTGCCCTTCTTTGAATTCTGTCTTAACTTTTTGTTCCAGTTAAGTTTGAGACAGGCCCTACTCCTTGACCTTTTGCCTACTCAGAAAGAAGTACTTTTCTTCACTCAAGGACACACTTAGAACTTTCTTAGTATTAATGATCTTTAGTTTCACAAAATGTGTATTTTCTCCCTTTTAGCTCTCTCCTTGTCCATTTCCTTACTCTCTCACGTCCTCTTCAGTGAAAAATGTTATTTTATCAGAGGATCAGTTGATTCTTAAAAGTAACAACAAGTGCAAAATCAATCTACATCTGTTTTAAGGAGGCAGGTGGAATTTCTCTCCAAGTATGTTAGGTAGAATTCCTAAATGTTTGCTGGGGTTTTCCTGCTCTGACTTGTTGGTGTCTGTCATAGCTCTATTCCTGAGGCATTATGCAAGCAGATGGCATGGATGCACCTGGAAATAGTCATTCATGAGCTGTTGGCCCCAAGGGAAACCTGGCTCTTGGGTGGCCCACTATATCAGGATTATTAACTCCCTCTTCTAGATTGTTTTCACAGAAACTTGAGAGATAAAAGATCTCAAGGAATGTGGAGAAGACTTGAACTTGCTTTTAAAAAAATTCCTTTATGGAGACAGAAACTGCTTTCATAGGCTAAAGTTGGAAATATTGATGTAACCTACTTTGTAATACAGTATGGTCAAACGACAAGAGCCTTGAATTTAGAATTAAACCAAACTGGGATTGAGTTCTGGTCGTGCAATTTACTAGCCATATGTCCTTGCCCCTCAAGGAACAGCGTTTAGTCGGAAGATAAACATGGAAAAATTTTCCCAGGGGAAAAAAAATAACTGCTTTAACTAGAACCATGGATGCATTGGGCAAAGGGCTATCAAAGTGTCCAGTAGAGACAGAAATACCTTCCCAGAAGAATTAGCAAGTGAGCAGGGACTTGATGAGGTTTGTGTGAGAATGTGACTAGGAGGAGGTGAGTGAGCTGGGATGGGGCATGAGCAAAGGCATGGAGGCACATGTGGTTATGGAATTCAGGATGATCAGTATTGTTAGAACATGAAGACTGAGGAGAATGAGAAAGTAGCTGAAGCTAAGAACAGATAAACATCCCTCAGATTTTGAAGAGTTTTGAGTGATACGTAAAGACAGACTTCATTCTATAGGGTATGGGGAGCCACATTTAAGAAATTCCACTTGGATGTGTTAGATGGCTTATGTTAATGTTAGATGAGTTATATTAGGTGGATTACTCAGCAGCCAGATAGAGCATAGTCTGACGTGTTCTTAACCTTTATGAATCTCAGCTGTTTTTTTCTTTTCAAGGAGCTGATATTAGTACCTGTCCAACTACTTACAGGGGTTTATGGAGATTAAGGAAATAATGTATATGAAAGCACTTGAAAACTTTATAGCCCTGAAAAGATTATTATTGTCGTTAATAATTTCTCCTAAATGTAACTTAAAATAACTTAAAATAACTTTCCAGCTTCATTCCCCCAAGATCCAAAAGTAATTGGTGGTTGACATATTACTTGTATAATTCTCTATACTAACCCAGAAAATAAGTTGACCCCTCCACCCAAAAAGACTTTGCTTTCAGAACCAGTTATGTTTAAGTTCTAAGTGTGGAAAACCAGAAACACATGTAAAGGAATTTATCTGCAAAAAAAAAAAAAAAAGAGAGAGACTGGGGTGTGTGTGTGGGGGGAGGGGGGGTCCAGTATTTAGGCAGGCCAGAGTGAATCTTTCCGAAACTAGGACAAAGGAAAGCTGCTTCAGTAGAACATGCTACTGTGCCCACCCCCATCCTCCCTTTCCTTCCACCAGTTGTATCCAGAAAGCCATTGTCAACAAAGGATTTGGCAGATGAGGGAGTTGTTGCCTGTTCCTTTCAGATTTTTCTGGGTAAAAGATCCTAAGGGAGCTTGGGGATTGCAGCAGGCCTGGCTGTTCACATCATGTATCTATTTAAACATTTAATTTGGGGAAAAAGCCAGAGAAACGAACTTCATATAACTCCCAGAGTTTGTTTGTTTGTTTTTTCTTTACAGGAAGGGGAACAGTTTGTGAAGAAAATTGGTGGTATTTTTGCCTTCAAGGTGAAGGATGGCCCTGGGGGTAAAGAAGCCACCTGGGTGGTGGATGTGAAGAATGGCAAAGGATCAGTGCTTCCTAACTCAGGTCAGTGAAGTAATGACTTCATTTACAGGAGCACTGACAAGTTCACAAGGGAAAATAGGGGTCTGCTTTGGTGTTTCCTAAAAGGGGTGGCTGTAGAGGTATAGGACCTTGTTAAAGAACCAGTGAATCCTTGAGAACAGGAATATGTCACAGCTGCCTCCTCCCAAAGATTGGGAGGCTCCATCACGGAGTTGACAATCTTAGGCTTTAGAATTAGACAAACTAGTGTTGGGATCCTGGCCTTACCACTCACAGATTGTGGTTTTGAACAAATTATTTAACTTTTCTGAGCCTTGGTTTTCTGATCTCTAAATGGGAATAATAAATGGTACCTATTTCATAAGGTTGATGCAAAGATTAAGAGAATTATCTTTTAATTATCCTATAAAGCACATGTGGTAGCATGTGGTTACATGGCCTTGAAAGTTCTGTCTATACCCAATCACTACCTCCACTTCCTCTCATCCCAGTCTTTCTTTTTTTTTTTTATTTTTATTTTTATTTTTTATTTTTTTTTCAACGTTTATTTATTTTTGGGACAGAGAGAGACAGAGCATGAACAGGGGAGGGGCAGAGAGAGAGGGGGACACAGAATCGGAAACAGGCTCCAGGCTCTGAGCCATCAGCCCAGAGCCCGACGCGGGGCTCAAACTCACGGACCGCGAGATCGTGACCTGGCTGAAGTCGGACGCTTAACCGACTGCGCCACCCAGGCGCCCCTCATCCCAGTCTTTCTTGAACCCACTCCATTCAGCTTGTATCCTCATCACTATTCCAAAGCTGCTCTTGTCAAGGTCACCAGTAACCACCATATTGCTAAATTGAGTGGTTCTCAGTCTTCATGATATTACACTTCTAGGCTTTCCTCTTATCCACTGCCTGTTCCTTCCTGGCCTCTCTTCCTGTTTTCTCACCTCCAAATTTCTAAACATTAGAGTGCTCCAAGGCTCAGTTCTGTCTCCATTCACTCCCTGGGGATCTCTAGTCTCATTCTTTTAAAACCATCCCTACACTGATAACACCCAGATATCTTCACCATGGACTCATCCACTGAACTCCAAGGTGTATATCTAACTGACAAGTTTACTTGGATACTTGGTAGGTATCTCAAAGCTAACATGTATAAAACTGAACTTCTGACACCTGGTTGGCTCAGTTGGTTAAGCATCCAGCCTCAGCTCAGGTCATGATCTCACAGTCTATGAGATTGAGCCCCGCATGGGGCTCTGTGCTGACAGCTCAGAACCTGGAGACTGCTTCGGATTCTGTGTTTCCCTCTCTTTCTGCCCCTCCCCCTCTCATGCTCTGTCTCTCTCTCTCTCCAAAATAAATAAACATTTAAAAAATGAAAAAAAAAAAAAAAAGCTGAACTCCTGATTTCCTCCTACTCACCTTTAATTATGTATTCCTCTCACCATCAACCCATCTCCGTAAAAATTGCTTCTCTGTCCTAGCAGTTCTTCGGTTCAAAACCCTTGGAGTCATCATTGGCTCCTCTTTTTCTCACACTCCACAGTCTGATCCATCAGCAGATTCTTGGTCTAAGCTTCCATCATTGTTTTGCTTGGTCTCCCTGTTTCTAACCTTGCTCCCTACAGGTTCTTCGCCACATACCAGCTGGAGTGATCATTTTATTTATTATTTTTATTGCTATTGTTATTATTACTATTTTAAATATTTATTTTTGAGAGAGAGACAGAGCATGAGCAGGGGAGGAACAGAGAGAGAGGGAGAGAGAAAATCTCAAGCAGGCCCTGTGCTATCAGCTATCTGGTAGCTGAGAGCGCAGAGCCTGACTCAGGGCTCATTCTCACAAACGTTGAAATCAAGAGTTGGATGCTTAAATGACTGAGCCACCCAGGCACCCTGGAGTGATCCTTTAAAAACTTGAGTTAGATTGTGACCCTCCTCTGCTCAAAACCATCCAAAGGCTTTCAGCTCACTCAGTAGAAGCCAGAGTTCTTACACTGGCACCACATGATCTAGCCTCCGTTTTCTCTGTTCTACTACACTTTCCCTCACTTTGCTCCAGTCATACAGGAAGGATACTCGTTGCCATTGTTGACATGCGGGTGTTCCCAATTCAGGGGCTTTCTACTCTGTTCCCTCTGCCTGGACTCGTCTTCCCTTAGATATCCTCATGGCTTGTTCCCTCATTTTCTTTGGATCTTTGCCCAGATGTCACCTTCTCAGTGAGCCCCTTCCCTAACCATACTTCATACCTGTTACCATTTCCTCTTGCCCTTTCCTGTCTGTCTTTCTTTATCTTTCTTTCTCTTTCTTTCTTTCTTTCTTTCTTTCTTTCTTTCTTTCTTTCTTATGAAATTTATTGTCAAATTGGTTTCCATACAACACCCAGTGCTCATCCCAACAGGTGCCCTCCTCAGTGCCCATCACGCACTTTCCCCTTCCTCCCACCCCCCATCAACCCTCAGTTTATTCTCAGTTTTTAAGAATCTCTTATGGTTTGCCTCCCTCCGTCTCCCCCCCCCCCCTTCCCTTCCCGCATGGTCTTCTGTTAAGTTTTTCAGGATCCACATAAGAGTGAAAACATATGGTATCTGTCTTTCTCTGTATGACTTATTTCACTTAGCATAACACTCTCCAGTTCCTTATTTTTATTTATAGCACTTACTGCCATCTGATATACCATATAATATTTTACTTATTTGCTTATTGTCCATCTCTCCCACTTGAATTATAAGCTACATGAAGATAGAGCTTTTTGACTGTTAGGTTCACTGCTGCATCCTCATTGCCTACAAGAGTATCTGATATATGGTTGGTCTTTGATAAATAAATACAGTAAAACCTTGGATGGCAAGTAACTTGATCTGTGACTGTTCTGTAAGATGAGCAAACATTTCTAGTAAATTTTAACTTGATAAAGCAATGTCTTGCAATACAAGTAGTATGTGAGGCCAAACATCACATGATTACAACTAAGCCAGTGATTCTTGAAATTCTCTTTGATATACAAGTGCTTTGGATTAAAAGCATGTTTCTGGAATGAATTATGTTCACAAACCAAGGTAGTTTTAATTTAATTTAGAAACGAACAGCAGAATGAATGATGTAATTTAAAAATGAACAGCAGAATGAATGATGCATAGTACGTATTCAGCAGGTTACATTTTGTATGTTGTATTGTATGTTACACGCCTCCTGTTGGAAAGAGCCTGGTGTACTTAAGAAATCTGATGGATGGAGACAACCTTTCTGGAGAGCTTCAAATACCATGCTATGAACTTTGAAAGTGACTTGATATATAAGCAATCCAATTAAAGCTTTTTAAGTAAGAAAGTGAAAGTTAGGGCTGTGCTTTAGAGGATGAAGCTGGTGCATTAGATCTGACAAACTGCAAAGGGAGAAATCAGAGGTAGAGAGAGCAATTGGGAGGTTGGATGTTGCTACCATCTGAGCAAAAAGAAGAGCCTCAGTGTTGGCAGTGAGAAAAAAAAATGTTATGTTGTAGTTGCCAGGGATATTTGGGGTGAAATTGATGGGACCTGGAAGCTGTGTAGGAGAAGGAAGTCTATCAAAGATGGGAGAGTTTCCTTACTAGTACCTTATTGAGGAAGGTCCTGGAGGAGTAGATGACATCAAGAGCACAGGAGGAAGGAAGGTTAGCTTTAGCAAGCAGCAAGGAGGGATGGATACTTCCTTCTCTGAGAGGGTAAATATTCAGGGGCATTTTGGGGTAGAAAGGAGGTTGGCAGAGCTCTTGGAATAAAGTTTAGAACTTGGAGACAGGAGAAAATGTTAAGAGTAGCACTGTTGAATAAGGAATCAACTAGAGATTCATGATGGAAGAACTGAGGCAGTAGTAAGAGCATCTTGTGCAGGCAGCATGGTGGCATTGTGGAAAGTTTTTGAATTATATATAGTCCCTTTTTTTCCTCAAAATGAGTAGGCAGAAAAATAATGATGTGTTTGGATTCTATGAACTGCCACTCTTATGTTGTATAGGAAGAAAAACTAAATGCTTCATCTAGATTTAAGCTTATAGAAATAAAAAGAACTTTTGGAAAATAGCTATTTCAGGATTATATTTTGATATGCCCAGGCAGGTGATAAGGTGATATTTAAAAAATTTCTCCTGTATTTTGTTATCATTGTTTGTCATGAAAGATAATATGCTTATGGAAAGCTATTGCATAATTTCAAAAAACCTTACTACCTGTGTACTCTGGCAGTGAACTCTCCCCATATTAGGTGCCCCATCCCAGACCTGAAGGGATTTCACCCTGGGACAAGGTAATTTCTGCTGAAACTGACACTTGTTGGCAGCTAGGAGTAGCGTTGAAATATGGACTTACCCAGTGAAAGCCACCACTGGAAATTGCCAGCTCCTATTACATCAGCCAACAAGTGCCCATTTGTTAGAGATCAGCTATGTTAAAGCATTAATAACCTGTCCTAGTTTGAACTAGCATCTTAAAGAGAATTGCTAGGTTTTTTGGCATGTACAGTGTTGAGAGTTTTACTTACTGTTGACAAAGTAAGATTTCCTTAAATGTATTTCATTTGCTTATATTCTAAGAGTTTGATAGTGATTATACAGATGACTATATTAAGGACCTTTAGATTTTATGCATTTTGCGTAATCTTTTCTTCCTGCCTAGGTGCCTTTGTCTATGAATTCTGCCCCTCCCTTCTCTCCTTTGAAACAACTCACATAGCATATCTCTAGGAAGCCAACTTTGATTAATCTAACTTGACCATTATCTTTCATTCCTTTATTCTGCCCTCTCAGCATCTACTTGAGTCCTCAACCCTGCCCCTTTGTGGGGCACACGATATAGCAGGCCTCAGAGTCTCACATCCCCAAGGTACAGTAGAAACAGCATTGCCTTTGGAGACACCCAAACTGGGTTCAGACCACAGCTCTGTCACTTACTGGATGTGTACCTTCCCTGAGTCCAGTTGTCTCATCTAGAAAATGGTGAGAATAATTTCTATCCATGGAGCTGTTGTGGGGATTTAATGACATAAATCATTAAAGTGCTTTAGCATAGTAAGTGCTCAGTGGCTTCCTCCCCAACATATATTAAATAATAGTTTTGCTTGAACACATGGGACTCATCTAAGACTGCAGAAGGGCTTAGGGAACTGTGAAAGTATCTAGATTCATCAGATACTGACGAACTGGTGAATGCCCAGTTAAAACTGAGCCACTGAATGTTTGAATCCTTCCTGTAACAATAGGAAGCCATAGCGCTTAGCGGTTGGGAGTGTGGGTTTAGCAGCAGCAGGAATCTGCTTTCAGATCTAGCTCAGCCTCTTATTTAGTTGTGTGATCATGGGCAATTTTTTTTTTTTTTTTTTTACTTCTCTGATCCTTATAGGGTTGTTATAAAGATCAGATGAGTCCATGTATGTGAAGTGCTCAGCATAGTGAAAGCTCAGTAAATGCTGATATTACAGCAGCAGCAGGCTTCACTTTCTAAACTTACTTTTCAATGACTAAGAGTCCTTTCTTGGAATATTAGGATCAAATCCAATTATAAATCAAGTCCAACAATCTCGATTTGCTAACTTTCTCCCTGTTCTTTGGTGATATAAATCTACATGGGAACTAGATTTTCTAGACTGTAAGTAAGTCCCTTCATTTTCAAAGCTTCACACCTTTTTTTTCCAGTAATAAGAAGATTTAGTCAGAAGCAAAGATGGAATAGCCATTGAATATCAGTCTTTTTAGGGGCTATCCCTGAGTTCTAACACATATAATAAAAATTTTTAACTTTCAATCTTGTTTTAATTATTTAATAATAGTTAAATAGTTATTTATAATAAAAGTTAACTATTTAATGGGCATGCTGTATTTTAATAATTTACCACTATCTTAGTCCATTTGGGCTGCTGTAACAAAATACCACAGAGTGAGTAGCTTATAAATGACAGAAATTTCCTTTTCACAGTCTGGAACCTGGAAGTCCAAGGTCAACGTGTCAGCCTTGGTCAAGACCCTCTTGCTGATTTATAGATGGTGCTTTCTTGCTGTGGGTTCACATAGTAGAAGGGGCTGGGGGCCTCCTTGGAGAATCTTTAAAATAAATTTTTAAGTATTTTATTTTGAGAGAGAGATTGAGAGCATGTGCATGAGCAGGGGGAAAGGCAGAGAGAGGGGGAGAGAAAGAATCCCAAGCAGGCTCTGCACTGTTAGCCCCTGGAGACTTTTATAAGGCATTAATCCCATTCATTAAGGTCCACCTCCTGACCTCCCCACCTGCTAATATCATCACATAGGGCATTAGAAGTTCAACATGGGAGTTTTGCAGGAACATTCAGACCATAGCATCCTCTAATCTCTTATTAAGGCACAGATTATCTTATTAGCTATTGGGCCATGATTTGACAATCTTTTGAACTCTACATAGCCTACTTATTATTCAGCAAGTATTTATTGATTACCCTTTATGTGTCAAGCACTCTTCAAGAACCTGGGGATATAGCAGTGAACAAAACTGACAAGGGCTCTGTCCCTTGAAGTATTTATTCTAGTGGACAAATACAGACAGAAAACACCTAAACAAATAAATAAGGTAGTTTCAGATAAGTACCACAAAGAAAAATAAAACAGAATAATAAGCTAGAAAATGACTTGGTTTCAGGGAGAGGCCAACTTTGAGGAGGAGCCAGCCATTAGAGGATTATTGTTATATTAATTGTCTAAAACACTGAGTGCTGGCAAATATTTTTCTGGGTGAATTTTTTCTTTTGTACTTGAAAATTCTTATTTGTCCAAGGTAGACATGGTTGATTTAGCAATGAGATATTAGAGTCTTTGTTATACAGTCTTTTTATTCATTGTACTTTGATATTAAAATTAATATTTTTAAAACTTTCTATTATAAGTAATATGCACGTAGTGTAAACAAAAATTAGAAGACTCAGAGAAACAAAATGGAAAAATTACTCTCCTGGAATCCCACCATCTATGTCAGGGGTTGACAAATGATGTGGGCCAAATCCAACCCACCACCTGTTTTTTTGTTTGTTTTGTGTAAAATTTGTATTGAGGTCTTGTAATGAAAAGCATACATCTGAAGTGTATAGCCTGATAAATGTTTACTGATGAATATGTATCTCCCAGATCAAGCTGCAGAATGTTGCTAGCATTCTGGAAGTCTCTCTCATGCCCCCTGTCATCACTGTCCTCTCCCACAAGAAACCACTATTCCAAATTCTGTCACCATAGATTGATTGTATTTATTTTGGAAATTTATTTACATGGACTCATACAATATTTATCTTTTAGGTCTGGCTTCTTTTGCTCAGCATCGTAAGATTTTTTAATTTGTTATATGTAGCAGTAGTTTGTTTTTACTGTGTGAATGCCCCAGAATTTATTCATTCCATGGTTGATAAATCTTTTCAATGTTTCCATTCTGGGGTCTTATGAATAAAGCTGTTATGAACATTTTCATATGGGTCTTGTAGTGAATGTATGTACTCATTTCCACTTGGCATATAACCAGTAGAAATACTAGGTCATAAGGTACAATATAGCCCGTTTGTGCGCGTGTGTGTATGCTATTTTACATTACCTTCCACATTACATGAGAGTTTTATTTGCTCCACATTTTTGACAGTACTGGTTACTGTCATTGAGCTATAATTTAATATAATAAAATCTACCTTTTTGAGAGGTATCATTCTATCAATTTAGGCAAATGCATATATTTGTGTAACCATCACCAAAAGTCAAGTGATAGAATATTTCCATCACCCCAAAAAGTGTTCTCATGTCCCTTTGTAGTCAATCCCCCTCTCCCACCCTCAGGCCTTGGCAACCACTACTCTGATTTCTGTCCCTTTTCCAGAATGTCATAAATGGAATCATATAGTATGTAGTTTTTTGTTTTGTTTTAAGGTTTTGTTTGTTTGTTTGTTTGTTTGTTTGTTTTTAGAGAGAGAGCAGGAGTAGGGGACAGGGGCAGAGCACAGGGCCCATTGCAGGGCTTGATCCCATGACCCTAGAATCATGACCTGAGCTGAAATCAAGAATTGGATGCTCAACCAACTGAGCCACCCAGGCGCCCCTTCAGATTTCATTTTTAAGTAATCTCTACACCCAAAGTGGGACTTGACCTTACAACCTTGAGATCAGGAGTTACACACTCTACTGACTGAGCCAGCCAGGTGCCCCAGTATATAGTTTTTTAAGCCTGCTTCTTTCACCAAGATTCATTCATATTGTTGCATGTAACATCAGTAGTTTCTTCCTTATTTTTCTCCCTAAAGGTCAAATAATTACTGTTTTATATTGGAACAATACATTTCATATCAACCAAAAGACAAAAATGCAGTTTAACTTAAACACAGAAAATAATGGCTTCTCTGAAATGCCTTATTTCTAAATCAGACAAATAAATTCTGTTCCCTTCCCTCCCCCAATGCAAGCCCACAGACTTTGCCCAAAGTCTTGTGTTTTCCATGCCATATGGCATCCAGCATCTTGGACTTGGGAGGCGCTTGAACATAGCAATGAAAACACTTGAGAGGCCTAGCAAATGGCATTCAAAAGGGACCTCAAAGTGCAGATACATCTTTTCAAACGTGTTATAGACTGAGCAGCTCTTTGAACACTATCACTGTGCTTAAATTCAAGAAGCAGGCTTTAAAAATGCAAAAGTGGGGGCTCCTAGGTGGCTCAGTTTGTTACGCGTTGGACTCTTGATCTCAGCTCAGGTCTTGATTTCAACTCAGGTCTTAATCTGGGGGTTGTGAGTTCAAGCCCTGCATTGGGCTCTGTGCTGGGCACAAAGCTTACTTTAAAAAAAAAAAAAAACAACGCAGGGGCACCTGGGTGGCTCAGTCGGTTAAGTGTCTGACTTCAGCTCAGGTCATGATCTCTCAGTCTGTGAGTTTGAGCCCTGTGTCAGGCTCTGTGCTGATAGCTCAGAGTCTGGAGCCTGCTTCGGATCCTGTGTCTCCCTCTCTCTCTGCCCCACTCCTGCTCATGCTCTGTCTCTCTTCATCTTTCAAAATCGAATAAATGTTAAAAAAAAAAATTTTTTTTTTTTCAACGTTTATTTATTTTTGGGACAGAGAGAGACAGAGCATGAACGGGGGAGGGGCAGAGAGAGAGGGAGACACAGAATCAGAAACAGGCTCCAGGCTCTGAGCCATCAGCCCAGAGCCTGACGCGGGGCTCGAACTCACGGACCGCAAGATCGTGACCTGGCTGAAGTCGGACGCTTAACCGACTGCGCCACCCAGGCGCCCCCAAAAAAATTTTTTTTTTAATGCAAAAGGCACATAAGTTGTATTCCAGTGCAGATCTTCAGCTGATCATTGGAAAAGATTATAACAATAAAAAAATCTTTTGTGTCACCTGCCCCTCCCTGCACCCAAAGCTGGAAAGGAAGGATAAAACAGAACAAAACAACAATGAGAATTACAGATGGCTTTAGAATCATTTAGGAATCCACTACCTCTGATTAAAAAATTTTAGAAAATTGTTTTTAATGTTTATTTTTGAGAGAGCTAGAATGTGGGCAGGGGAGGTGCAGAGAGAGAGAGGGAAACTCAGAATCTGAAGCAGGCTCCAGGCTTTGAGCCTTTAGCACAGAACCTGACATGGGGCGTGAACCTACGAACTGCAAGACCTGGGCCTGAGTTGGATGCTTAACCCACTAAGCCACCCAGGTGCCCCGTTGATTAAAATTTTTTTAATGCATTAGGGAATCATTAAAATGAAAAAACACAGACGTAATTTTGCTTTGACTGCTCTTCATGTATAAAATGAGCTTCCGTGTAGAGCGCATTTGAACTTCAAGTTGTGTGGAAGGTGGGTGATGTGAAAGGTGGAGTTGCTGGAGGCATTGCAAGGCTTTGGGAGAGAGGGGTTGTTTCTTTTTGTTGAATAGTTTATCCATTCACTAGTTGATGCACATTTGGGTTTTTTCCCCAGTTTTGGCCATTTGAATAAAGCCACTAGGCACATTCACATAAAGTTTTTTGTGTGGACATACGTTTTCATTTCTTTTGGGTAAACACCTAAAAGTAGGATTCTGAGTCATATGGCAATGTATGTTTAGCCTTCTGAGAAACTTCCAGACTGGCTTTTAAAGTGGCTGTTCCATTTTACTGTCCCTCCAGCATTGTATTGACCTTTTACTTGCTCCTCATCGTAATCAGCATTGGATATTGTCTTTTTTTTCCTTTTTGGCCATTCATTCTAGTAGGTATGTAGTAGTATCTCACCCATGCTTTTATTCACATTTCCCTGATGACTAATGAAGTTGAACATAGTTTCATGTGCTTTTTTGGCCATTTGGAGATCTTTTGTACAGTGTCTGTTTATTATTTGCTTGTTTTGGTATTGGATTATCTAACTTTTCTAATTGAATAAGAGGAATTTTTTATATATTCTGGATACAAGTTTTTTGGTCAGATCTGTGAATTGCAAATATCTTCTCCTTCTCTGTCTACTACCTGTTTTGGAAATAGTTTTATTGGCACACAGCCACACCTCTTTTGTTTAGGTATTATCAATGGAAGCTTTTGTGCTACAGAGGCAGAGTTGCGATAGAGACCTACTGGCTTTAGGCAGAGTCTAAAATACTTAGTGTCTGATCTTTTACAGAAAAAGTTTGATAACCCCTGATATAGATAATTGTACTCATTTTTTATTACTATATCTCAAATTACCACAAACTTAGTGGCTTAAAACAACACACACATTTATTACCTCATAGTTTCCATGGGTGAGTTGGCTGAGGACAGCTTAGTTGGGTCCTCTGCATAGGATCTTATAGGCTGCAGTAAAGGTGTTGGCCAGGGCTGGGTTCTCATCTGGAGGCTTGACTGCAGAAGGGTCCGTGTCCAGGTTTACTCAGGTTGCTGGCAGAATTCATTTCCTTGCAGCTATGGAGAATGAGCACTTTAGTTTTTTAGGGGTAATGGGCCAGAGTCTGCCCTCAGCTCCTAAAGCACAGCACCCTGCCACATGGCCCTTTGCTTATGCACTTCACAGCATAGCAGCTAGCTTATTTGAGGCCTGCAGGAGAGAGTGAGTCTGCTAGCAGGACAATCTTACATAACAAAACAAAACCACAGGAATGACATCCCATCTCCTTTGCCACATACTGTTGGCTAGAAGCAAGTCACAGGTCATGCCTACACTCAAAGGCATACAAAGGCATGAACACCAAGAGGCAGGCATCACAGGGGACTCCTTAGAGTCCGGGTGCCACAATAACTATTATTAATATATTGGTATCTAAGTTTATAGATGTTTTTTCCTATATGTATATAATTGAATGTCAGGGTTTTTTTTTTTTTTTTTTTAAGTTTATGTACGTATTTTGAGAGAGCGAGTGAGTGAGTGAGGGCAGAGAGAGGGAGAGACAGAATTCCAAGCAGGCTTTGTGCTGTCAACGCAGAGCCTGACTTGGGGCTTGAACCCAGGAACCGTGATGTGAGATCATGACCTGAGCCGAGATCAAGAGTCGGATGCCTAACTGACTGAGCCGCCCAGGCACCCTGAATATCTGTTTTGAAGCAAAAACCAGACCATGCTCAGACCAAGCAAAAACCAGACCAAGCCAGTTGTTTTGCAACTGGCTTGTATAACAGTATCATGAACAATATAACAATAGCATTTTTTCAGGTCAATAAATGTAGATCCATATCATCTAATGACTGTATCGTATCCCATTATATGAATATGATAATCAGTTCCCTCTTGTAAAATATTGAGTTTGCTTGTAATTTATGCCACCTTTTACCAGGCTGCCACAGAAGAGTACATGAGTACTCTTGTGCACACTACTCCAGTACTGGATGTGATCTGTTGCTGTCAGTGGGTTTTGACTAAAATGTACACATGAAACTGAATACTCTCCCTTTTTCTCCTCTCTCTTCCTACATATCTGTTTTAGATAAGAAGGCTGACTGCACAATCACGATGGCTGACTCCGACTTACTGGCTTTAATGACTGGTAAAATGAATCCTCAGTCGGTAAGTATGATGGGGCTTATTTCCTCCTAGTAGATGGGTCTTTTAGCCCATTCCATTTCATCTCCCACCTCAGCCTTATACCATAAAGTGCAAAGTGGTCAAACCCACAAAACTCAGTGTTCCCTAAAATGTTCACTTAACAAATGACAAACATTTGTGGAGCAGGCTATGTGCCAGGCACTGTCTTGTGTGCTGGAAATACCCAGATGAATAAGAAAGAGTTCCCATGCACAGGGCATCCACAATTTGGTATGAGACAGACCTGCAGAAGAGTTAAGTATATCCAAGTATCCATGGTGCCATGGCCAGCTTGTGGACAGGGGAACGTGGGGGGATGGCGCAGCCATGTCTTCCTGGACCAGCACAGAAAGCCTCACAGCAGAGGAAGCGACACTTGAACTGAATCTTAAGAGTGACCAAAAGTCAACCGTGCATAGATGGAGAGTAGGAGCAATCCAGGGGGAAGGAGCAATGTGAACAAAGGCATGACCTCGTACATTCCGCATCTTTCTTTGCCCCATGCTCTTTTGGTCTGAACTACCTTCCCTGACAAACGCCTTTCCTTTCAAAATTAGCCCAGATGTTATCCCCTAAGACCTCCTTACAAGTTGTTGGGGAACCATAGCCAGTCGCTCTTCCTGGCCATCTATTGGAAGCAAGCTTAGCACTTGCCACATTATATTAGTCATGATGTGCCTATTTCTTCTCCATTAGATTGTGAGTGTCTCAAAGGAACAAACCATGCCTTATTCATCTTCATGTCTCCAGAACTTAGCATGATGCCTGACATTTTTAGGTTATCACTAAACAATTGCTGGATTAAACTGTATTTGTCTAAAATGTATTTATGCCTTGTGTAGATTTTCCTGGTTCCCAAATCATCAAGGGTCTTTTTATACTCTTTAGTCACACAATGTTGAACAGACTTGATACATACACTAAGCTTTCATTAGACAGAGATAACAAAAAGAAACTGATGCTTCTTTCCATTGTATATGTTTTTTTGTTGTTGTTGCCTCAGCCAGCTTTGTTTCAGGTCTTATTCCTGCAGCCCCCTGGTAATTCAAAAGATTGGATAAAACAACTGAGTCTGACTCACACTAGTATTCCTTTTTAAAATGTTTTCTCTAAGCAACTAAGCCTGTTTCAGTTGATGCTTTGACAAGCGAGAGACTCGCATCTGTGACGTTTCAGCTGATTACACACCATTGGTACTGACATCTCCTCCCATGGAGCCTGCTCCAAAAATCTGGACAAAATAGAGACCACCAGTATAGGAGCTGGCTGTCCTTGTCCTTCCCACCCACTGCTCCTTGTTCCACTGTGCACTCCGTGCACCTCCTCGGCAGGGAGATCAGACTTCACATGTCAGCTGCCTCCATTCTCAGTTTATCTGTTTACCATCCATTCAGGGAAGCAAAGTATCCTTCAGCCTTTTTTTTTTTTTTTTTTTTTTTTTTTGAAATTTTGAACACCTGTTAGCACTCAAAGGAATTAAAGATTAAAATGGCAGGTATTTCTATTAATATGCTAATGGCCTTCCGTTATGCTTAGAGGATTTGATTGGAAACCATTAAATGCACTGGAAATTATAATTTCAGTGTTTGGCTACAGTTGAAACAAAGCAGTGTGCTCTCCAGTGTAAAGCACACATGAAGAACACCTAGGGTTCAGATTAAAGCGATCCTTATGCTTGGACTCCCTAAAGGGTGAAAATTCGTGTTTTCTCTATAATACTCAGTAAATAAAAAGTCATTTTCTCTTTTAATTTAAAAAAAGGAAAGATGGTGAGTTTCTCTGTTAGGTACTACTGGTCCATATTTTTAAGGACATATGTTAAATATATTGTGTTCTGAGACACTTGACCTTTAAGTCATCAGACAGAAGGCTGTGTGCCATATAGAAAGGAAATATTTAGTTTGTCCAGACAGAGGAGGAGAGAAAAAAAAAAAAAAAGGAATTAGTCACCCTTACCAGAAGGTGTAGAAAAAGCAGAGCTCTGTGCATTCTCATGGATGAGGCAGAAGAGCTCCTAACTTCTTAATGTACTTGCTTAGAAAGCTAAGACTACCAGGAACTTTTTTCATCTAATCTAGCCTTTCCTTATTTTGACAGTTTTGTTAAAAGAGATCATAGCAGGAAAATCATGCTATGTTCCCAATTTTGCTATTATTTCTCTTAAGTTTTCCTGGGATTTTATTACGTGATAAATTTAGCAAACATCAAGTGATCTAATCCCAGGCAGTTGTTAAATGGAACAAATTGTGGCTCTGCACTTTCGGGTTGGTTTGATTCTTCTTCTTGAGCCAAAGACTAACACCAGCACCTCCGTCTCAGCAGGCTGCCTGGCCTCCCTCTGTAGGGGTAAATCCTTTATCATGTAAACCAAAAAAAATTGGCGACATTTCATCCACATTGTATTGAATCTCACAAGTATCTAAGTGATACTTAGTGTTACGCATGTGTTTTTTCTCCCAGCAAACTACTGAAAATTTTAGTTCATATTCTTTTTTTTTTTTTTTTTTTAAGATTTTAGTTTAAAATAATCTCTATATCCAGTGTGGGGCTTGAATTTATAACCCAGAGATGAAGAGTCACATACTCTACCAACTGAGCCAGCCAGGCACCCTCATTTCATATTCTTGATCCGTGTGTGATAAAACACACATTGTGTGGTAAGACAAAATCCATCTAGTATGAATCCACTTTGCTTACTATTTGGAAAAGGTACCTTCTGTGAGGAAGGCAGATAAAGGTAGACTCAATTTCTAAGAGAAGACATTTGGGAAAGATGGGCCATGTGACTGCTCTTTGTAGAGCATGCCTTTTACAGAGCCTTCCTTTTGAGGAATCTAGATTTTTTTTTTAAGTTCATTTTTATTTATTTTGAGAGATAGAGAGCTAGTGGGAGGGGGCAGAGAGAGAGAGGGAGACAGAATCCCAAGCAGGCTCAACCTGTCAGTGCAGAGCCCTCTGTGGGGCTCAAACCTGTGAACCACGAGATCATGACCTAAGCCAAAATCAAGAGTCGGAGGCTTAACTGACTGAGCCCTCCAGGTGCCTCAAGGAATCTAGTTCTAAATCTATTCCGGAAAGCCAAGTTTCATATTTTGAATAAAGTTTAAGAGACCTGGACAAATAAATGATCTCAGGGCTGGATCGTCTAGAAATATCAGCATTCTCAAAACAAAAAACACCAAGTAATAAATTTTCTTTCTTTTTACTCACAGGCATTCTTTCAAGGCAAATTGAAAATCACGGGCAACATGGGTCTGGCTATGAAGTTACAAAATCTTCAGCTTCAGCCAGGCAAAGCTAAGCTGTGAAGAAGTCCCTTTGCCTATCTTTGAAAATTAAGATGAGATATATAGATACATATCCATATATTTCATTGTCAGAACTTAGATGGAAACCACACACTGGCAAATAATGTGTTTTTAAATGGGTGTGACCAATCCTGTTTTTCCTGAACTCTGGGTGAATAGAGCCTGCTGGTGTACTGCTGCTTTTGCTGAATTGCATACAACTGTGCATTACAAAGTTAATATGGTAATTATGGTTTGGGGTAAAATTGAGTTTCAGAATAAAATTAGGAACAGCGAGATCTAAAAACTATGTAAACAAAAGCTCTCATTTTGCTTATAAAGTATATTTAAAGAGCATTCTGCTGAAAATTGACTTTAAGTTTTCCTTGGGAGAACTAGGGAAGAAACCGAATACCAGTAGCTGGTAATTAGTGTTGTGCAGTTAATGTCCTTAACCTATTTTGCATTAATAGTTTTTAATTCTGTACTGGGATGTTTTAAAAAACTTGAATTTTGCATTTCATGCCATCAAGATGGTATTTTCTTCCCAAATCAAAATAAATCTGATCAGAGCTGGGGGCAAAAAATCTATAGGTGAACACAGGCCTATTTTTAAAATAAAAATATTTTTAAGATGAGTTTCCTTCTTGAAACATCAGTGTATTAATCATAAAATGCTGTTGTTAAAAATAATTGAACAAATAAAGTTGGCTTTGAGATGCACAGTTTTCAAAGTATAATCTCATTTAATTAAATTTGTAAAGCTCTCAGTCCTTTGTTATAATTTTCCTTTTTCATATAAGTTTGGTTTAACTAATTAGCCACATTTAATTTATCTTTCTTCCTGATTTTTCTAATGCTAATGTTATTTCTTATAACTCAGTAAGATACAGGGTAAAATGCTTTTGGAAGAATGTTTGATAGAAAATTAAAATAACTCTTCCTGATCTCCTTTGTTTTTATTGTTTATATTCTTTTTGTTCAGCGCAAGTCTTATTGATAGAGAATAAGAGAAACATTGGGGGATTGACAGTCTGGTTATCTAGGTGTGCTCTGCTCGTTACTTTGATGTGATCACTAGGTCTTGATAGAGGAGGCAGTGCGTTGTAGTGGGAAGAGCACTGGACTAGGAGCCAGGAGTCTTGTTTCTCCTAGGCAAATAAATAGCAGCCTGCTGGGCCTGTTAGAAGACTTTTCAACGTTTATTTATTTTTGGGACAGAGAGAGACAGAGCATGAACGGGGGAGGGGCAGAGAGAGAGGGAGACACAGAATCGGAAACAGGCTCCAGGCTCTGAGCCATCAGCCCAGAGCCCGACGCGGGGCTCGAACTCACGGACCGCGAGATTGTGACCTGGCTGAAGTCGGACGCTTAACCGACTGCGCCACCCAGGCGCCCCAGTTAGAAGACTTTTCAAAGAGGGGATTAAGTAGGGGGTCTCTAAGGTCCTTTCTGCTCTGATAATCCTGGCCACAGAGCCCAGCAGAAGTGTTCTAGGGGTTGTATACAGGCCCCACCTTTCTTTTGTTAACATGTCTCTTCACCAAAAGGTGGCCAAAGGTAAAAAGCCAGGTTTATTGGCTAGATGTTTGGGTCCTGTGCTAATCAAATCAGGATTATGGGTCAGATCCCCTTTGACCATTCAGCTTTGCATGCATGTGCTGTGACCAACAGAAAAGCATCTGGTGACGGGGGAAAGACAGTATATTAAACCAACATAAATTGGTCTCAAGTTCCATAAAATGAATTCAGAACAGAATTCAGACCTACTTCCTAATCATAGTAGCTTCTTACCCTGAGAAGAAAAAGACTTCCAAGAAAAAAAGTTCCAACAGAATACCTGTTGTTTATCTGTAGTTTGGATTTGCTTTATCATTCTGCTGTTACTTGTGCCAGATAACAAAAGATGCCTGAAATAGGCTTTAGGATGAACCTTAAAACAAACAAACAAACACCAAAAAACAAATAACACCAAACACAAAAGAAAACTAGCTCTTGGAGCAGAAATATTTTCATATGTATGCAATTTATATGTATAATAGATAATGATGAAATATTATTAGTAGCAGTTTAATTTCTAGGGAAGGAAGCATCGTGGCTTGCAGGAAAGGTTAACAGGTCTGGGTTAAAACTGCTGCTGTTAGTGGTTTTGCTATTTGAGCAGGTTGAGTCTCAAGTTGCCTGATCTATAAAGTGAAGATACTAATATTTGCCTCCTAGGATTATTGAGAATCTAGAGAGAGAACATATGTAAAGCACCTAAATTGGTGTTAGGTACATCAGTCACTTAGTAAACGTGAGTTCGCTTACTGTTCCCACAACTACTGCCTCCTCTTGCCTCTGTGATAGGTGATATGAAGTCTCTATTATTTTCTTATGTCCCACTTTTGGAATCTTTTTTTGTTTGTTCATTAACAAATATTTATTGAGTGTCTACCAAACATAGGGTAATATATTGAAGGTGCAATGCTGGGCACTGGAGGTAGTGGTGAGCTTTTCCCATCATGGTGCTTACAGTCGAGAGGGAGAGACAGTTTACCAAAGAGATGGATGACTGCTATAGACAGTGATGTGCCATGCAGGAAATGGTCAGGGTGCTGTGATGAAGAATCACAGTGAGGGGCCTTCATTGAGACTGGTTACAGGAGACATCTCTGAGCAGGTGATATTTAAACTGAGATATAAAGGTGCAAAGAACAGTGCATGGAAGGGTGGGAAGGGAGCCAATGTGCGTGGAATATAGTGAGCTGGAAGGATAGGTCCAAGATGAGGTTGGACAGGTAGATACATAGGAACCAATTGTATTGGAATTTGTTCATTATGGTAAGGCACTTAGAATCTTTTGAAGATGTGGCTTTCCATCCATTTATTTCTCACTCCTGCTGCCTATCCACTTTGCCATTATACCCTAAGTCTAGGACCCAGGTTAATGCAGCAGCTGTTATCTGGAGCATTGTGATCGTCAAGGCAGAGGAAGAGAAAAAGGCAAAATACACTTTGGCTCTTAAAGTTTCCACCCCAAAGTGATACATATCACTTTTGCTCCCATTTATTTGTCCAAAGAAAGTCACATGCTCCACCTAATTTCAGAATCTTACCAGGTACCTGGAGAGAATGGAGTTAGAGTATTTATGAAAGACAGAACGGCCGTATGCAAGGGAATGAAAGAACTTAAACTGTCACTGTAGTTGTTGTGTGGAGAATGTACCCCTTTACTGGGGGGAGAGGGCCAAAGAGTGGGTATCCAGGTGCAAGAAGATGGTGTCCTGGACTAGGGTGTTGGTGGCAGATGTGGATGTGGATGTGGAAAAGTAGGTGGAGGGAGAGCTGACAGAATTTGATGACTGGACGTAGGGGCAAGAATGACTTCCAGGTGAATGGTGGGTCATGACTGGTATGACCAGGAGACAAAGGGATTTTAGGGACAGTCACTGAAATAATAAGCTCCACTTTTGAACTTACTAACTTTGAGATGCCTGAGAGATTTGCAAGTGAAGATATCAGAGAGGCAGTTGGATTTACAAAACTGGAGCTTAGAGATGAGGTCAGCTTAGAGATATACATTTGGAGGTCATGGGCATCTGGGTGGTATTTAAAGCTATAGGAATGGCTGATATCACCTGGGGAGGAAAGGAGGGCATGGAGTAAGCCTTGAAGAACTTCAGCTTTAGAGTTCAGGTGGAGAACGAGGATCTATCTGGCAAAGGGGATGAAGAAGAGGGGCTTAGAGGTTAAGAGAAGTTTCTCTAGAAAAGAGTATATGTAGTCAAAGGGTGGGAATGGTCATCTATGCTTTGCTCTGTAAGGTCAAGTAAGATGATGTCTGAAAGTGTGTTTTGGATTAAATTTGGCAACATGGAAGTCACTGGTGATCACTTACAAAATTAGTTTCAGTGGAGTAGTAGGGCTAAAAGCTAGATTGGAATTGGTTTCATAAAGAGCTATGAATAATAACAGAAAAGTTCCATTTGGTAGTGAAATGCTCAGTTTCCAAATGATTAATACAGAGCAAGCACATTAGCTAATACTTTTAGCTCTAAGTTAGGTCATCTTGCATAGCACATATTTTGCAACAACAACATCTTGCTGTTCTCTGTGCCCACCCTCACCATTTTCTCCCTGCCTCCACCCCAATCCACTTGGCAAATTCCTTTTCATGCCTTAGCTTTCAGGAAGCTGTTTGCCCCAAGTTGAGTTAATCATTCCTTTGTAGTAATTTGTTTCTGTTTCCCTGAACAGAGACTGCATCTCATGCATCCATTTTGATCCCCCCAGCACAGAGTCTTGGCTTGCTGTCATTAAGTAAATGAATGAGATAAGTTGAATAACCATTTGAAAACAATTCACAGGGGGTTTCTGAGTATAGAAAGCTTGTCACAGAAATACATTCTCTATTACAGTGACCTTCTGTTGCCCTGATGATGAAAGAGAACATTAAAAATTCTCCTTTAGCCTGACTTAACCTGCTCTTTTTTGAGAATATTTGCAGCTTCTTAGAATAGTCTTTCAGTTTAAGATTGAAGCAGCTCGAGTAATAAGAAAAGTCAGTTTGTGGTTTTATTACATGTTTTTAAAAACAAATTGGCCTAGTAAGTTCTGTGTGCATGAAAATCATTAACCCCGTTGCTGTATTTATCCAGATGAATTCAGACTCTCAGATTTCTACAATCCTTGTTGAATATGTAGAACAACAACAATGGAGAGCACAATTAGGGTGCTGAATGTGGAGGTCCGGGTAGTGTGGAGGAGTCACTGAAGTGTGATCATAAGAACTTGGATCAGGTCCTGTCTGCCTCTGGGAAGCTAAGTTAGGGTAAGGCACTTAAATCTCACCAGTCTTTGGTTTCTTCCTCTGCTAAAGGGGGACACTGTTAATTCTTTTTTAATAGTCTCATTGGACTGTAAACATCTTGAGGGTAGAAACTCTCGGTTATTCATCTCTGTGTCTCTTGTATTAATACAGTGTCTACCGGAGTAAGCATCAATAAAGTTTCTCAAGTATTAGGCAATGATCATTAAAGTTCTTCTTAATATTTATTTATTTATTTTTGAGAGAGAGAGAGAGAGAGAGAGAGAGAGAGAGAGAGAGAGAGAGAGAGAGCATGAGCATGAGCAGGGAAGAGGCAGAGAGAGAGGGAGACACAGAATCTGAAACAGGCTCCAGGCTCTGAGCTGATGTGGGGCCTGATGTGGGGCTCGAATTCACAAACTGTGAGATTATGACCTGAGCCGAAGTCAGACGTTCAAGCAACTGAGCCACCCAGGCGCCCCATTAAAGTTCTTTTTAAGTTGTAAAATCCTTTTGAAAGGTTCAATCACATATAAATATAAACCCCTTGTGTTTTCCCTATATATGTCACCTTAGAAGAAAGAAGTAATGAAATTAAATCCTGTAATTAATACCTTTATCTTCTGAAACTTTAGAAAATAATACCTTAGAGCAGCCTGGTATAGGAAACTATGGGCCCATCAGATGTGGGTTTTGGTCCTAGCTCTGACACTTAAACAACTTTGGGACCTTGAGCTAATAATAAGTAAGGACTCTGAGCTTGCTTCTCCTTTTGGAAAAGGAATGATAATGTCCACCTTGCTGGCTGTAAGGATTAGCAATTATAGCTGTAAAATGTCAAGCCACATAGTAGGTACTCAATAGATGGTGCCTAATGTTACATGAGACATTTTTTAACAGGAAGCAACTCATTCATTGGAACATTTTATGACAGTTTTTTTTTGAGTTCAGATATTATGCTAGCCTCAGGATTGGGGACAGTTTCCTTATTTTTTTGGACTGTCCACATCCTTACATTTTCTTCTTCAAGAATCACTAAAATTTAATAATCTCTATAACTTAGTGAATGGATATAGAATATTTAGTTTGACTTTCAGAAGGTCTGCATTTTCAGCCAAAGATTACAGTTCTAGCTACCCTGTGGCATAGTTGCTTTCTGAACGCAAAGAATTTGCTGGATGTTGTTGACTAGAAAAAAATGGTAATCATCCAGATTGTAAATTACTGGGTAAATTACTCTGTGGGACTGCTTTTGTTTAGAGACCACACTGATGTGAATTAGGAATTGGGGGTATAGTACTACACTTGATCTTAGCCAAAAGGCCGAGAAGCGATTAGAATTGGGGGTATAGTACTAAACAGCTAATAAGAGCCCTGAAAGAATTACGTGCTATCAGGAACCACAGCCACGTCTAGCCAAATTTTAAGAGTTTTTCTCAATAGAGAGTTACAAAATCTACTGGAAGGGTCCAGTATTAATATCTATCTGGAGACTACTGCAAACAAACAGCTCTTTAGTTCTTGGTAAGAACAGAGAATACTGGGCCAGATTTCTGGCCCTTACAAATGTGTCTGATTCTATTTGGCAGGGAGTTTAATCTGGTATGGAATTTTAGCCAGACTTCTTGGAGAAATATTTTTTTTAATGTATCATATCCAAAATGTATTGCAAAACATGATTCCACTTAATCTTTTCTATTAATACTCATTTAAATATTAGCTAAATATTCACAGTGCTGTTTTCAGCAGCATGTAGTGTTTGACCTTTTAGTTACTGAATTTGTGGCCATAAACTTTTATGTAAAATTGGGGGAAATTCATTGTTATCTGCTACTTATTTAAATTGCAGGCAGAGAAGCAGTAGGTGCTACAGTTTTCTAATTAACTACCAAACAGTGGCACATTTCCTTTTTCTTTATAGATTATTGTGTAATTCACCTTTTAGAATACAGCACTTTTATCGTGTGTACAACACTCTGTTCAAGATCAGACACCTCATTTGAACAGAAATATATGGAAAAGTTCAGATGTGAAGATGCAACAGTATTAGGGAAAGATTGACCTAGGTGGGCAGAAAGAGCCTTCAGCTTGGCAAAGTGATACCCAAGGGCAGGGTGTGATGACAGTTCACAGATATTTGAGAGATGGAAACACCAACAAGAGGGAGGAATTATTTTGCTTAGTTATTAGAACTAATGGGTAGAACTATAAAAGGGGAATTTCAGACTAAAAACCAGTTGAACTTCTTGACAATAAAAACTGGTCAAGAGTGGACTAAAAGCTCCAACACAGAGACGTTCCTAAACCAGGCTGGCAAAACAGGGCATCTGTGAAAGGTGTACTTTAACAGTGGCTAGAAGAGCATTTGAGTGGGAGAAAATATTTCATTGGCAGCCACTCTTTTGAGGATTTCTCCTCTTGCCTTTTATCAAAATCTTGTTTCTATGTGTCAGAAAGAAGATTTGATTTTTTTAAAATATATATATATATATATATATATATATATATATATATATATATATATATACTTGTTTATAACTTGACTTGTTCTGTGACTTACTAGCTATCTTTGGAAGAAACAGAAATGAGTATTCAAAGCTTTTCAGTTTTCATAGCGTGAAAGCTGCCTGAGAGGTTTCTGTTGTTGTTGTTTGTTTTAGTCTTTTCTTAAGTCCATTTTTACTTAGCTTAAGACAGTAGAGCCTTAAAGCCACAGAATGGCAGCTGCCATGGAGGAGACCACTCTCACTGAAGTTGGAACCTGAGTGTGAATTCTACCTAGAGTACTCATTAGCTGGTCACCTGAGCAAGTTACTTATCCTCCCTGAGTATTGGTTTCTTAAAATAAGGGGGCAGTAATACCATCATGCTTGTTGAAGATTCAGTGAAGTGACATCTGGGAAAATGCTATAGTACCCTGTACAGGTTTTGGTTATTAATGTTTGTATTACTTTTCTATTGCTGCTATAACAAATTACCATAAATGTAGCAGCTTACCTCCACATGAATATATTATCTCACAGTTCTGTAACTCGGGAAGTCTGGGGGGTGTGGCTGGTTTCCCTGCTCCGGGTCTCATGAGGCTGAAGTCAAGGTGTTGGCTGCCCTGGGCTCTTATCTGGAAGCTCTGGGGGAGAATCTGCTTCCATGACCACTCAGGATGTTGGCAGAATTCAGTTCCATGCTGCTGTGGAATTGCATATCCCCATATCCTTGCTGGCAGCCTAGGGTTCTCAGTTTTTTTAATTTTTTTTTTTTTTTTTTTTAGTGTTTATTTATTTTTGAGACAGAGAGAGAGAGAGACCGAGCATGAGTGGGGGAGGGGCAGAGATAGAGGGAGACACAGAATCAGAAGCAGGCTTCAGGCTCTGAGCTGTCAGCACAGAACCCAATGTGGGGCTCAAACTCACAAACCATGAGGTCGTGACCTGAGCTGAAGTTGGACACTCAACCGACTGAGCCACCCTAGGGTTCTCAGTTTTTAGAGACTGCCTACATTTCCTCTATCTTTAAAGCTGGTTGAGTCTTCATGTTTCACATCTCTCCGATCTCCCCTTCTGCTGTATCTCTCCTACCTCCAGCCAGAGAATGTTCTATGTTTTCAAAAACTCGTGTGATTAGGTTAGGCCCACTGGATAATCCAAGATAATCTCCCTATTTCAAAATCCATAACCTGAATTACATTTGCAAAGTCCCTTTTGCTTCATAGTGTAACATTCACAGGCTCTAGGGATTAGGGTATGGGTATTTTTGGGGGTTCACTCTGCCTACTACAGTAATGGTATTTGGGGCTGGAAAGGGACCTTACAGAAGATGAGATGAGGTTCTTGCCCTGGATGGTTTACAATCCAGTGGGGGAAAGAGATGAAAAACATACAGCAAAAAAAGTCCAATAATAAAAAGGGTTTGTATGGGATGTTCCAGGAGCCCAGAAGACCTTTTCTGTATCTGACGTGGCCTGTAGTTCTTCCATAATACCCTGCTTGTTCTTTGATGCTGTGTCTTTTATCAAAAGCCTTCAGATGGAAGGATTATGTGTCCATATACACAAAATAACACGATGTGATTTGATTTCTAAATGTCCAGAAAATCAAGCTGCTGCCATATCTCCATATTTGGGACTCTGCTACTTAATAAGGAAAGGTCTTGAGCCCTCAGCTCAAAGTAAGAGGAATTTTCTTCATTTCTGATGATGAAGTATTGACAACACCTTATCTTCCCTTATCTTGTTCCTTATCTCCCCTTTTTCCTCATCAACCCCCCATGAGAACCCTCTTGTCTTTCACTCCTAGCTCTCTCTGGTCACATATATGTCTTTACTCCCCTCTTTTGAGTTTTCTTGTTTCTTATTGTTTTGAATTAGAAGGCACTTAGCCTGGATAATGCAGAGATTTCTGTTTAATTCTTGCCACTTGACATTTCTATTTTAATCATGTTTTATAGATGTTTGGTGACAGTTTTGTAACAATAACAGCTGCCATTTATTGAGCACTTACCATGTGCCGGGTGCCGTGCAGAGTTCTGTACTTCCATTTTTTCATTTGATTCTATTTTCTCATTTAATTTAGACAATCTGTGAGGGTGTAGGTACTATTTTTATCTCCATTTGAACCCAGCTGGGGTTTGAATCCAAATCTAAGTCCAAAGCTTGTACTTGACAGCATGCACTACAATAACATTAAACAGGAGCAGAAAATGAGGCTTGAAGGAGCCAAAGCAACACAAGTGGATTCGGAGTCCTCAATTCTTTATAGCTATTCTGAAAGTTAGAGAATTTCTTTCTTTCTTTCTTTTTTTAATTTTTAAAAAATGCTTATTTTTGAGAGTGACAGAGACAGAGTGTAAGTGGGAGAGGGGCAGAGAGAGAGGGAGACACAGAATCCAAAGTAGGCCCCAGGCTCCGAAATGTCAGCACAGAGCCTGATGCGGGTCTCAAACCCACGAACTGTGAGATCATGACCTGAGCCAAAGTTGAACCCTTAACCTACTGAGCCACAGGTGCCCATAGAAGATTTCTTTCTAGAGCACCAGGGTCACCTCCATTTTCCACCAGAGATATTCAAAGTGATTGCTAAAAATTCTATTTCAGACAGGTGATGTTAGTGTGTGTCTACAGCTCCAGAGAGCTACAGAGTATGTGTGAGCACTGGTTTGGCGTTCCATAGAAGAGCCTGTTTCTCTGGGCGGTAGGGAAGATGTCGTGTGCCCTGTGGCTGGCCCCAGCAGTTACCAGTAACAGAAAATACCTTCCCCAGAAGGTTGGGATGATTAAGATATTTAAGGATTTAACGCAGTGCCTGGCACTTAGTAGGTAGTCGGTATGTGCTGGTTCTCATTGTCCTTCTAGAAGATTTTCTTTAGTTCCTGGGTATTCAAGCTAGTAGAATCTTATTCTTCTAGCTCCACTTGAATCTATGCTCAATGTTAAGAGATGCATCTCTGAGTTGGCCCCTGTCCAATCCTGTGAATCACAGCAGCTTTCAAGTTTGAGCTCAGAGAAAACTAAAATCTGAGGTCAAAGAAGGCAAAATATTTCCTTTTCCTCTTGTAAGTTTCTGAGTTATTGATGTAATGGAAACAGCTCTGGGTTCAAATGCAGGCTCTGCATTTGCTTTCTCAAGTTACTTGCCTGTTGACATCATGGAAAGAACTCAGGCTGTGAGGAAGGGTGAAGCTGGCCATTTTACTCAGTTAAGCACTTCTCAACGGCCTTACCTGGGAATGGCACCAGTAGCAGCTCTTCTCCTGTAGGATTGTCAAGCTCAGAGTGTAATGTATGTGGTCCAATCAGGTTGCAGTAGTAGAAGCCTGTGAAAGATCCTTTACATGAGCCATTCATTCATTCGGGGCATTGGCAATTAGGTTGAGCAAGTGGTCCCAAGTTTGAGTTATTTATCCTTCTTCCCTGTCCGGTAGGAGGGCAGCCAGGTAACGTAGTTGTGGATGCTCTGCCCACAGGCTAGAGCTTGTATAGGCAGTGGAGATGTCAAGTACCACCTAAACCTAGCCCCACCACATTCTACGGCCAAAGCCCCTGGCGCCAAACAGTGTTGCTTCAGCTGCTAGTAGTTAATGCTCCTTTACTTGGAAACGTTTTCAGCTCCTGGGAGCAATATGGTGCCGCCAGGGCTCACTCCTCACGCCCCTTGTCTCCCTGCGACTGGGGTCCGCATGCACCCTACTCTCAGCCCAATTTACCGTCCTTCAAGTCTCACCAGGGTCAACGTGGGTGTGGGGGCGGGGGATACGGGGAGGGCGGAGAACTTTTCCGGGAAGGGGCCCAGCAGGGTCTTGGCTGGCCGCCCTGTTAGCCACGGCCCAGGACCCCAGGGTGGGAGAGTGAACGGAAAGGTACTCGTGCCTGGAGCGGTTGCAAAATCCTCAGTCATGAGGAAGAAACTGGGCTCAGAGGCACTTGGGTGAAGGGGCCCTTTCCCCAGCCGTCCTTTCAGGTGCTGGGGCCTAAAGGGGGTCCAGTTCCACTGCGGAAGGCGGGAACTAGGAAGCGTTGCGGGCTAGACACCCCGCCTTCCCAGGCTCTGGGTGGAGGGGGGTGGCCTGGTACGGCGGCCCCGCCGCGGCGGAGAGGGGGAGAGGGGTCGCTGCGGGGGCTCTGCCTCCCGGGAAGTGGGGCCGGCCAAGCCCACGAGCAGAGGGGGCAGGCCCTCTCCCCTTCCCCGCGCCTGTGGGGACCCTACGCCTGTGTCCGGAGGAGGCTGGCGTCCAGCAGATGCACGCGGTGTGGAGGGGGGAGCGGGGGAGAGGCGGGGAGGAGAAAACCCACAACAAAACTTGCGTCGCCGAGCTCACGGCTCGACTTGAATGGAAGGAGCCCGCTCCCGCGGAGCGCAGCGGCGAATCGGGACAGCGCGTACCGCCGGCAGGGCGCGGCGCGGCGCGGGGGCGCAGCAGGTACCCGGCGCGGGTGGGCCAAGGGGTCCGGGCAGAGCCTGGGCGGCGGACTCGGACTTCCCGCCTGGTCCGGATGGTCCCCGCAGCTCCCCCCGGGCGGGGCCGCGGCATCCAGTCCCCTAGGTGGGAGCCCTGCACCGGGTGCGCGGCCGAGAGTTCTACCTTGGGAGTGCGACCCCTACGCGATCGCGACCCGGGCAGGGGCCTTGTCTCCTCTCTGGCCACAGGCTGGTCCCAGCCCTCGCGCCCCCCCCCCCCCCGCCCCGTTGCGCACATCTGGAAAGAATCTGAGGGCGGATGGGAGGGGAGTGGGGTGGAAGGACGCGGGCTGGTGACCGGGAATGTGGGGGCAGGTGGAACTGGGGAGGGGCGTAGACCCCTGTATTTAGAGCCCAGGCGCGCGTCTTACTATATCAGCTCACCCCAGTTAGTTCTCCCTTCGCCCTCGTCACAGACAGAGAAACTGAGGCCTAGAGAGGGGCAGAGATATGTTTCCAGGAAGGGCGGACAGGTGAGGCGGAGCCCGCGCGACAGCCGCTCGGACCCGCTCGGGGCTTGGTTCCCCAGCCCAGCGCCGCTCACTCGCCAAGCCAGAGCTCTCAGCTGGCACCTGGTGTCCGTCTGTCTACGCGGCTGCCTGCCCGCTGGGACAGCTGGACTGAATGGGGGTCGGGGGGGGGGGGTGAGTGGAGCGCGAGGAGAGAGGTCGGCGCCCTCCAGCGAAAGCGGCGGAAGTGCCAGGTTGTAGGTCTTGGAACCGCCAGGCTGGGGAGGGGGGTTAGAATACCTGATGCGCCGTCAGGTGGAAGAGGAGGTGGCGGCGGCCGCGAGCTCTTGGCATCAGCCTGGTCTGGGGGGTGGGAGTCGGCAACCGCTGCGACTTAGGGACAGAAGCAGACGCGGCAGGAGAATGAGAGCGGCGCTGACCGTCCCGGGTCCCCAAGGCATAGAGGGATGCGCGCCTGGCGCTCGGAGTGCATCATGGACCTGTTGAGGCCCCCCGCAACCTGAGTAGCTGCTCTTGGACTTGGGCAGGCGGGGGAAGGTGAAGCAGTGGTTTAGCAGCTCCAAGAGCCACCACTGCTATGAACCAGGAGAGCCTTTGGGTGGTCATGTCCCCTTTTAAGGACCCAGTCTATTCTAGTCTAGAGTGCAAGTTAAGAAATGTTAGATTCAGGAAGACTTGGTGGCTCAGTCGGTTAAGCGTCTGGCTTCAGCTCAGGTCATGATCTCTGGGTTTGTGAGTTTAAGCCCCGCATCCGGCTCTGTGCTGACAGCTCAGAGCCTGGAGCCTGCTTGGGATTCTGTGTCTCCCTCTCTCTCTCTGCCTGTCCTCCTTCTCTTTCTCTCTCTCGCTCACTCTCCCTCTCAAAGATAAATAAACATTAAAAAAAATTTTTTTTTAATTTTTTTTCAACGTTTTTTATTTATTTTTGGGACAGAGAGAGACAGAGCATGAACGGGGGAGGGCCAGAGAGAGAGGGAGACACAGAATCGGAAACAGGCTCCAGGGTCGGAGCCATCAGCCCAGAGCCTGATGCGGGGCTCGAACTCACGGTCCGCGAGATCGTGACCTGGCTGAAGTCGGACGCTTAACCGACTGCGCCACCCAGGCGCCCCTAAAAATTTTTTTTAAAAAGAGAAATGTTAGATTCAAATGGCTGTTTTCACAAAATCTTGTGGGAAAATACTTTGTGCTTTGTATCTGAATCTTAGGTAAGGGGTGACTAATGGTGGCACCTTTAGGCCTAATAGAGTCATACTAAGACCTCTGACCATGACCTGCCTGGTGCCCTTGATGGCTCCCTATCACCAGCACCTTAGCATACTGGCTGATGCCTTTGGAGACTTGGATCTCCGGTCACATCCTCAATCCCCTGCCCCATCCAGTTTACCCTTTATTATTTTTTTAAAAATGTTTATTTAATTTTAAAGAGAGAGAGACAGAGCACGAGCAGGGGAGGGGCAGAGAGAGAGAGAGGGACACAGAATCCAAAGCAGGCTCCAGGCTCTGAGCTGTCCCCACGGAGCCCTACATGGGCCTGGAACTCACGAACTGCAAGATCATGACCTGATCCGAAGTTGGCCGCTTAACCAACTGAGCCACCCAGGCACCCCTGTTTTCCTTTCTTTAAAGGCACCTCCCTCTTCTCCCATCCCCACACTGTGCCTTTGCTCATGTCCTTCCCTCTGTCTGGAGTGCTTTTCCTCCTCTTTGTCCATCTGGAGAACTCCTACTCAGTCTTCAAGAGCAGTTCAAGGCTCTGGGCAGGAGTCAGAAGACACAAATTCTAGTCCTGGCCTTAACTTGAACATACTAATCTGTGAACTGAGGGGGTCAGACTAGATAATTTTGCAAATCTTTTCCAACTCTGCCTTTCACAAATTCATTTCTTCGTTCCACAAACATTTCCTGAACACTCACTCCATGCCTGGGGAGTCAGGAAAGGCTCAGCTGAATCTTGCAGGATTCAGTGGGCCAGTGGTGCTGTGGGAGCACCAAAGAACTTCCTCACCCAAAGGGGAGCAACAGCTTCCCAGAGCAGGGGCGTTTGAGTAGGAGTTTGATGGGGATGGGCAGCTATGGGAGCCCCTTTGTGCTTGAGTTTCCTATCTGCAGAGTAGGAAGATTATGTCTTAGTTTTGGGATTTCTATTAGAGGCAATAAGATGCAGCTATCTTGGGCTTAGCACCAAGTGGGGGATTAGTGAATTTTTACTGTATTTGAGTGGAGGAAGAAGGTGCCGCTAGGGGCTGAGGATCTGTGTCCTGATTTGGGTCTCCCTTCCCCTTCCTTCTTCTAGTTTTGCCTTAATCTCCACTTAAGCGCTTCTGGGCCTTAAGGTTTGGTTCCCTAGGGGAGGTAGGTGCGGTGAGAGGCAGCTGGTCCCAGGGACTTCCTCAGTAACAGGAACCCCATGTGTGTTGCACTAGCCCGATGCCAGCAACAGGTGGACATGTCATTTCATTTAATTCTCACGAGGAGTGCCCATCTCCATTGCCTTATCTCACGAGGAGTGCCCATCACGAGGCTCAGGCGGTGAAGTGGCCTTGTCCAGACCCACATGGCCGACAGGAGTGGAGCCCATGCCCTTCTGTTGCTAAGGCGCTCCCTGATAGAGAGCTCACTGCAGGCCGAGCTGCCCCTCTAGCTGGCCATTTGCTGAACCAGCGGTGTAAATTGTGCCTCACCAGGGCCTCCTCACTCAGGACACGAAGAGGCCAGGGGCCCGCTCTCTCCTTTATTCTTCCCTCACACAGCTCCAATGTGGCTGAGCACACAGAAGGGGCTTTAGGGGCTTATCTGGCTCAACATTCTTAGAAGAACAACAACAACAAATCGAGACTCAGATGGGCCAGGATGTGGCCAAGGCCACACAGAAAACCAGGTGGTGGAGCTGGGGCTGCCCAGGATCCCAAGTTGCAGAGGTGGGACTCTTTAGGCCCTGTCTGTTCTTCCTCCCTCTCTTGTCCATCCAGCTCATCCTCTCCATCCCAACACGTCTCTCTGTCCAGACCAGGCTTGTGAGGCCTTGCCTGTACCGTTGCACAGCCTCAGAGAGCTCCTCACCGGTCCATCCATAAACCTGCCCATGCCACTCTCCTGCTCTTCAATGGCTCCTCATCTTTCCTAAGATCCTAAGATAAGGATCCCTCTCCCTAACTAGGCTTTCAAGTCCCTTCTTGGCCTGGACTGCCCACCTGCATCACTCCCTGTCCCCAACACCCACCAGACGCTCTAGCCAGCTTGGTGGAGGTCACCACATGGGCTCTTTTGCACCTGGGCCTTTGTACATGCTGACCTCCTTGCTTATATCACTCTCTCCCTTTTGCCTGATGTTCACCCTTTGTGGCTAAATAAGGCACCACTTCTTCTGGGAAGCCTTGTTGGCCCCAGGCAAGGTTAGGTGTCCTCGGGGCCCCTATGGACTCTGGTTTCCCTCCATCACACCTCTGATGACACTGGGATTATAATACTCAGTTTACACCTATGTCTATTACATCCATGCCAGCACTGCCTGATAGAAATATAACGTGAGCCATAAATGCAAGCTGCGTACGTAATATGAAATTTTCTAGAAGCCAGGTTAAAAAAATAAAATGTGACAGGTAAAATTAATTTTAGTAGCTTATTTTATTTAACTAGTTTATCCAACATACATAATTAATATAAAAATAAATGAGATGTTGTGTGAGATACCCTAAATATTCATGATATTCTACATCCTCTTTTGTACTAGTCTGTGGAATCCGTATATACTACGGATTACACTTATAGCACCTCTCAATTCATTCTAGCCACATTTCAAGTGCTCAGTAGCCACATACAGCCACTACTTTGGACGGTGCAGGTGTGAGCTTCTTAAGGGCGGGAGCCCAACCCGAGTGCTCTGTCTGGGTCCTTAGTGCTCAGCTGTGCTTGGCCCAGTGAAGGGGCCACGTAGCATTGTGGTTAAGGCCCTGGGCTGGGAGCTCAGCTTCACCATTTAACAGCTGTGTTACATTGGCCGATCCCATTGGGCCTCAGCTCCCTCATCTATAAAGTGATGGTGATAACATTTTCAATATGGTTCATACTGTTAATATAAACAGATACAGTTTTATAGGTCTTCACGGATACACACCGAAGGGGAAGGAGGAAAAATCGCTGGTCCGGTGAGTGCACAGGATATGTGGGGAGGAACCTTCTCCCTGGCCTCCTGCCCTGGTTGATTTGGGGACTGTGCCCACACTCCCCCCTCCCAGAGCCCTGGTCTGCAGTAGGGTCACACACTGGTCTAATGCTGGTGGCTCCGGGGACTGAAGGCTTTTGAGCTAGTGAGGGGGGAGGGGGAGGGGAGGAGTTACAGTGTGCATGGGGATGATGGTCTGTAGACTGGCTGAGGATTCATTGCCCGTTTGGTCAGGAGATGGGGAAGCAAGGGTGTGGTAGGGTGGGCATAGGGCCAGGCTGCGGCAAGTGATCCTTACTGCTGCCAACCGACCCCTGCGGCCGGGGAGCTGTGCGTGTGCTAGTAGGCCTCCTGGTTTTCTGCCGGGCCAGCAGCTGGGGTCTGAGTCTGCTTAGACCTCGTAGACCTATATGGAGTCAGACAAGCCTCGCTGCTGCCCCTCTTCTCTCTCCTCACACATCTCTTTCTCTGTCTCTCTCTCTCTTTATGGCTTACCAGGGCTCACCCAGTCTGGGGTGGAGGGAGGGGCAGTAGTTATTGAATTGGGCTCTGCTGCCCCCTCTAGACTGAGAGCAGGGAACTTTGCCACCTCACTTGTGTCCCCTGTGCCAGCACAGGGCTGAGGGCAGACAAGACCTCACCTTGGAGAGCTGGCTGAGCCAATGAGTGAGGCAAAGCAGTGTCTGAAATACTGCAATGGCCACAGGGCAGCAGGAATTCGTAGGAGGCTGGAGTCTGTAAATCTGCGGGGAGGTGGGCCTGGGACCGGACTGAAAAGCACAAGCAGGATCTGGACAAGAGAAGAGGAAGAAGCAGGGGGTTGTGGGGTGGGCAGTGCCCATGGATCAGATATTAGTGGTAGGAAGAGCTAACATTTATTGAGCACTTAGGGTATACAGTATGTGCATCTCACTGACTCTCATGGTGTCTCCACGAGGGTGGACAGGTGAGGAAGCTGAGGTTTGGTGGGTGACAAAACTTGCTCAGGGTCATACAACTGAGAGCCAGAGCCGACCGCAGCCCTGGCTAGTTGGCTCCAGTGCCTGCCTTCCTAACCGGACATCGGCAGCGGTGGCCAGCTCCCAATTTACCCAGGCCCAGCATCTTCTAGCCATGTGGGGTGTGGTCCCCGATCTAGTGCCTTGGAGAGAGCCTCAAACTGGGGCAGGGGTCCCCTGGGGCTGAGTGCCTGCCATGTACCTGCATTTGTAATTGCTGCAGCAGTGACAGCAGCACCGCATCACCCAGAAGGTATCAGGTGCTTCACATCTGTCACCTTGCTGACTGCTCCCGGATGCTGTGGGTTTAGATGTATTATCTGCCTTGTAAGGTGAGGAAATAGGCCTAGGGGGGGGTCAGAGCCACTAAGTGGTGGAGAGGGATTCAAACTGGGGTCTGTGGGACCTAGAGTCAGCATACCTGAGCTATGGCCTGTCACATCATCCCAGAGATGTTTGCTGAGTGCCTTTCTGTAAAGAGAACTCCAGAGACGAGCCCAGAGACCAGCTAGGTCCATGGGCTGCTAAAGATGGAACCCTGCATCTTCCTCATGGCCTGAGGCCATCCCCAATGCCCCACCCCTGCTGCTCTAGGGGGCTATGCAGTGCTCGGGAGTGGTCCCTTGCAGGTGGCAGCAGGCTCTGGTGAGGCCAGCTGAGAGTGCAAACATCAGGAAGGGACTTGGAAGGGATGGCAGCAGCACCATTCACTGATGCCTGCCCTACGCCCGGCTCCACCCAGACACTGAGAGTGGCTCACAGCCCTACATGGGAGAAAGACACCTTCACATATTCACAGCCCAACCCAACTCATACCCTGGGGGAACAGTGATGGAGGGTCCTGGGGCAGCTCAGAGTCTTCCCAGGGGACACATCACTGGTGTTAGTTCTTAGAGAAGTTGCTAACTTCACAAGAGAGGGAGAGGGCTTCCAGGCAGAAGGAACAGCATGTGCAAAGGCCTGGAGAGAGGAACTTCTAGATAGACCTGTATGACTGGGGTGTGGGTGCTGGAAGAGAGACAGGGTCAAGCCCTGAACATCCTAGAACAGCAAGCCGAAGAGCTGGGATGTGCCCCATTGCTCCTGGCCCACCATGGCCTGTGGCTCTGGACGAGATACAGGGCCTGTCAGCCCCGCCTGTGCCAGGGCAGCAAGGGCTCCACAAAGTCCTGGCCAACGCCTGCAAGTCACAGTTCCTCCTGGGCCACAGATTCCCCTTCTGTGAAGTGGGTGTCCGGTGCTCAGAGCCAGGACTGGTAAGGGCTGCTGGAAGTTTTGCAGACTTGCCTACGGACAGGGCTTCACCTCCTCCCTCCAGAGGGTAGCCCTGATGAGGGGGAGGTGGGTAGGGAAGGGAGGGCAGCAGCAGATCGGACGTGTGCCCAGGATCCCTGGGTAGGCTCTGTCTTGTGCCTAGGAGGGCCCTAGTATGACTCCCATAGGCCCTAGCCCTGTGCCTGCTGTCCCTAACAGGTGAAGTCTGACTCACCCCCTCCTGCAGGCACCATGGCCCGGAGCAGGGCACTGCTGTTCCTGTTGCTGTTGCCATTGCAGCTGCAGCTGGGACCGGTGAGCACGGTGAGGTCTCCGGGGTTTGGCCGAGGTGGTGCCCACAGCCTGAGCCCTGAAGAGAACGAATTCATGGAGGAGCCAGTGTTGGTCCTGAGCCCTGAGGAGCCAGGGCCTGGCTCTGCCACCATCAACTGCCCCCGAGACTGTGCCTGCTCCCAAGAAGGTGTTGTGGACTGTGGTGGCATTGACCTGCGTGAGTTCCCGGGGGACCTGCCTGAGCACACCAACCATCTGTCTCTGCAGGTGAAGCCGCCATTGCAACAGCGGTCACCAGGGGCTGCCCTCTACACTCGCGGCTCCTGGCCCAGAACCCCCAGTTCCTGTGGCTCCCCAACCCCAGACACAAGGTGCTAGGGCATTCCCCGCTCTGATGTCCCAGTCACAGAGTAACGTGATATTATAACTGCTTTGTTTTACTTGGAGGAGTCTGGACTGAGGGAAAAAAGGACACAGATCTGCCTGGCTGCTGACCCTCTGAATGGACGGGGTGCCCAGACACCATTACAGGCCAGGAGAACAAGAGAAAGTCGACCCTGATTGATGCTCTGGGGGCTCAGAGGATAGAGTATTCTCCCCAGCTGAGGTGCAGGCTAGATTTTGAGAAGTGGGACACAGTGTTCCAGATGGGGGACTCTGGGAGTTCTGGTGCACCCAACTTTGTGTGGCCCAGCAGCTCTGGAGGAGAGAGAGGGGCTCTCGTACCCATTTCCAGAGATCAAGGCTAGTGAAGGAAAGTGATCTGCCCAATGGTCACTCAAACTGATAGGTCTAGGGTGATGGTGGAGGGAGCCCGCGGCCAGGGTAGCCCATGAGGGAAAGGGACAAGTTAAGGACAACACTTACTGTTGGTTCATTCACTCATTTATTCATAAAAGTCTCCCGGGTGCATGCTTGATACGTCTGGTGCTGTGTCAGATGCTGGGCGTGTAGGGAGGACTTGAACAGCCTATGGGGGAGGCAGAGATCTAAACAGGTAAAGACAACAGATGGAGACAGAAGGACTAGTGCTGTGGGGCCCATAGCAGTTCCTAGTCTGGCCCCAATCCAATTCAGGAAGACTTTTGGAGGAAGGTTTTAAAGCATTCCAAAGGGAGTGAGGACCCAGGTTCCTCCCCCCAACCCGAGAAAGGGAGCCAAAAGTAGTTTCTGGCTTGGGGTGGGGAGAATGGGCTGCGGATGCCTGTCATCCAGTGGGAACATGAAGGGAGCGGGTCTAGAGGGGAGGCGGCACTCCAAGTTTGAACCACCTGGAGATGCTCCCATCTGGGCTCCTAGGAGGTGGGACCTGCATGCCTTTTGTGGTCACTGCTGTCCCTCCAGCGCTGAGACCCGGGCCTGTCGGCATGAGGGTGAATCCCAAGGGAGGTGCCCAGCAGAGGGACTGGCTCCTGGGACTGGGACTGAGGGTGGGAGCAGGCCTCTAGTGAGCCTGCCTCCTCACCACCCCTGGCCCTTACTCCCCAGAACAACCAGTTGGAGAAGATCTACCCCCAGGAGCTCTCCAGATTGCATCGACTGGAAACTCTGAACCTCCAGAACAACCGTCTGACTTCCCGAGGTGAGGGATCACCCAGAGCCCAGGAGAGGGACACGAGGGGGTGGGGACTGGTGCCCATGGGAAGAGCTCCACCCTGCAGATCCTGGGATACGAGAAACAGCAGGGCTGGGCTGGCAGCAGGGCCTCACGGCCAGGGGCTCCTTGTGGTTGACTAAGAGTCACCCCTGTGGGTTTCTGAGACCTGGGAGTTGGGTCAGGGGAAAGGCTGAGATTCCCAGGACCTTTCTCATAGACTCTTTATTTTTGTTAATATTTTTTTTAACATTTATTTATTTTTGAGAGAGAGAGAGAGAGAGAGAGAGAGAGAAAGAGAGAGAGAGAACGTGCGGAGGAGGGGCAGAAAGAGGGGGAGAGCCTGAAGCAGGCTCCAGGCTCCAAGCTGTCAGCACAGAGCCTGACACGGGGCTCGAACTCATAAACTGCGAGATCATGACCAGAAGTCAGACACTTAAGCGATTGAGCCACCTATGCACCCCTCTCATAGACTCATATTCACAGAAGGCCTTCAGAATCAAAGATGCGTAGAACACTCACATTGTAAAAAGTTATTTTTTTCTGATGATGAAAATATAACAGAAAATTTGGAAACGTAACAAAATGGAAAAGAAAAAACCCACTTATAATTCTGCCACGTGGAGTTAATCACTACTAACGTTTGGGTATGTTTCTTTCTACTTTACTTATATGCTGTAAGATTCACCCAACATAAAAGTACAATTTGACGAGTTTTGGTAAGTTTACATAGTTGTACAACCATCACCACAATTCAATCTAGTCTCTTTTCTTTGTGTTTTTTCATTTATAGCTGAGCTTACAGTTTAGATATTATAACTGTCATAATTGCTCTGCTCCAAATAGCAGTTAGCAAAGCAGCATTTTTCATGTTGCAAAAAACTCTCAGTGGCCATCATTTCACACAGCGGCAGCCGGGTATTCCACAGAGGGACCCTGCACGGTTTATGTAACCGTTCCCTCTCCTTAGATGCTTGGGTGCGTCCCAGCATCTGAGGGTCTGGGAGCCCGGAACTGAGTGTCAGAGGCTGGCCTCAGGACTGGAGAAGGGCCAGTTTGGCTGGGCTCCCAGCAACAGCCGAGTCCTGACACTACAGCTGCCAGCTGGGACAGGGATGGGCCAGATGGTGGCGGGGGTGGGGGGGCACAGGGGCCACAGCTCTGCCCTGCAGAGGTATGAGGAGGGTCTCTGATCCTCTAGGGCTGCACCTGAGGAAAGCACTCCTTCCTGATGGGGAAGGGTGGGGATGGGTCCTCTGCCCCGTGGCCTGACCTTATGAGGACCCATTCCCACGTGGGTGCCCCCGAGCAGGTGAAGAATTGGTCGTTTGTGAGTAGACACTGTCTACCTGCTCCTCTGAGCTGGGGCTCCTGGGAGCAAGGGGAAAGAAAACAGGGCTGCTGGGACTGGTTGGGAAGGGATCAGAACCCAACGTGCCTCAGGGAGGGCCCTCCCGGTCCTGGCAAGTGGGGTGGGCACTGGGGGGGTCGGTGGCGGTGTGCTCCCTTGTAGCATCTCCTTCATCCAGGGCTCTGACCGATGCCTGTCCTTTGAAGGGCTCCCGGAGGAGGCGTTTGAGCATCTGACCAACCTCAACTACCTGTACTTGGCCAATAACAAGGTAAGGGGTCCCCTGGTGTTGGAGGCTGAGCTCAGGTCGCTGGGTCCCCATTGCTGCTCAGACATGGTCCCGGTGAGACCTCACACCTCACTGCAGGGCATCAGAGTGGTCAGATAATGAAAACGGAGGCCAAGGCCTTACAGAAGTGCAGGAAGGTGATAGCCACTTGGAGGGCTTCCTGGAGGAGATGGCATTTGAGCAGGGCCATGAAGGGTAACGGGATTTCAGCCAGGGGCCCTAAGGGGGAGGCACTGCCAAAGAGAGAGCATGAGAAAAGGCACGAAGGCACTCAACTTCAAAATATTTGGTGTGTCCCAGGGCTCTGTCCTGGCCTCTTCTCTCAGGTCTCTCGAGGTGACACATCCCCTCCCCAGGCTTTAGCACCCATCTACATCATGGCCATGTCCAGTGGCAGCCGCCAGCCCTTTCCACTCCTCCCACAGGAGACTCAAAGATCCACCCGCCTCCTCGACATCTCCCCTAGATGTCTAATGGAACTAGAACTCTGCTTGCCTCCCACAACCCCGAAAGCCCAATTTTCCTGCGGCCTTCTCCCCCGCCCCCCATAAAGGTCATCTCCAACCACCTACAGCGCCGCTCAGCTGAGCCACAAATCCAGGGCGCTTTGCTCACCCACGCCTAGTCCCACTGCATGCCCTTGGCTCCCCTCTGGCCCCAGTCCACCAGCCTGCACCACGATGGCCCTGCTTCCCTGTTTGCTCCTCCTTCTCCACAGAGAAGCCAGAGTGACCTTTAAAAATCACACCTGCTTTCCACCCCTCCAACCCGCCTTCCCCATGTCAAAGCTCCTGAGGCTTTACTTTCCACGCAGAATGAAAGCCACACTTCTCCCCATGGCAGATGGCCTGTGTGTGGGCCCGCCTGCCTCTCTCAACTCCTATTCCCACTCGCTCCCTCTCCTCCAGCCCCCAAACCTGGCAACCCCCAGGTGGGGCCTACACTCGCTGCCCCTGCTGCTGTGGGTGCTCTCCCCTCAGATGGCATTAACGGTGCCTTAATGCCTTAAGTGTCACCTGTTCCCTGAGCACCCAACCCAGTTATTCCGTCTTCAGCCTGTTTTAACTGGCTATCACTATTGGATACTTTTGTGCCTTGTTTATTGTCTTCTCCATTGAGATGTAAGCTTTGGGGGTGGGGGTGGAGGCACTTCTCTGTCTTGTTCCTCAGGACACGTCCAGCTCCTGGACGCATGCCTGCAGTGTTGCAGACTCAGAGACTACTGTTGAATGAATGAAGGCTAGACACTGGGCAGGGGGAGGGCGTGTCTGGAGAAGTGGGTGCTCACTGTAGCTGGACAGAGGGTCTGTGTCAGAGAGCAATGAGGGGAGAGGCCAAGAGGACAGGCAGGGCAGGGGACAGGCCTAGGAGGCTTTGAATGTTTAGGGCTGTGGGGGGCCACGGAGTTCTGTTTTTGCACACTCAGGGGAGTGGGACGGGCTTCCAGTTTAGAAAGATGGCTCTGGTTGCAAAGAGAAGCCCAGATGAGCAGCAGGCAGTGAGACCCAGAGCTGGCCTCTGCCCGCCATTGGTCTTTCTGCCCCAACTCTTCCCTTTCCAGCTGACGTTGGCACCCCGGTTCCTGCCAAACACCCTGATCAGCGTGGACTTCGCTGCCAACTATCTCACCAAGATTTACGGGCTCACTTTTGGCCAGAAGCCAAACTTGAGGTCAGAGGTCAGACGGGGGCCCTGGGCTCAGGCTGGGGAAGGGGGAGAAGCTGAGACACTCCCAGCCCCAAGCCAGGCAGAGGACAGGCCCTGGAGGAGGGGCATGCTGGGCAGTGCAGGCATGATGCCCTTGCTCAGGGCTGTGGTGAGGGATGCCCACAGGCTGCAGGGGCACAGGATCTGAGGAGTGAAAGCAATCAGTCCAAGAGGCAAGGACAGAGAGTGATGTCTGTGGAACTGTGGGGAGCTGGGTGGGGGGGTCTTTCCCTCCTTCCTCAGCCCCTGTGGGAAGGAAGCATCTTCCAGCAGACAGAGCTGTCCCTCCCCAAGAGCTGCTTTGGGAAGAGTAGCACAGGTGTGTGAGCAGGGCAGGGTGGTTGGGGGGGGGGCAGGTACTGACAATCCCTGGTGCTGCTTCTGCTTCCGTCCCTGAATCTGTCATCTCACTTGATTCTCTCCATGGGGTCACTGTGCATGGTCCCATCCTACAGATGAGAAGGCTGAGGCCCACGAGAGGCCACACAGCAAGAATGAGTTCTTTTATGTTTAGAATATCTTCTCTCATTTTTTATCTTTGCTCCTTCTAGTATGTTAGTTCCATGAAGGCAGGGTCTTGTTGGTTGTGTCCACTGCTTATATCTTCAGAGTCTAGAACAGTCCTGGCACATAGGGACAATCACTATATATTTGCTGAATGAATGAGAGTTCACCTCCTCTGAGCCAGGCTCTGTAGTGGACACTTGAGACAAAGAGGTAGTGGGGATAGCCCCCATCTGTGGGAAGTCCTGCAGAACTCAGAGCCAGCTGCTTGGGGTTGGCATGCAGGATTCCAGGGCTGCAACAGTCAGGCAATGACTGAGAACCTTGAAGGGTGTGGAGGAGCACAGACTGGGGGTCAGGAAATCCTATTTCTGCCACTGACGTGAGGGGGCAGCCTCTGGTGGGTCCTTGGTCTCCTTGGTTGTTTAGGAGGGACTGGATTAGGTGGGGTCTGAGGTCCTTCAAATGGGAGGAGGGTGCCCTGGGCCCAGGCCCAACCTGAGCAAGGTCTGAAGGCTCATCAGATGAGCTGGTTGGAAGAGGAGTGGGCATGGGTGGGTGAGGACCTGTGCCTCATCCCCCAGGTCCGTGTACCTGCACAACAACAAGCTGGCGGATGCCGGGCTGCCGGACAACATGTTCAACGGCTCCAGCAACGTCGAGATCCTCATTCTGTCCAGCAACTTCCTGCGCCACGTGCCCAAGCACCTGCCACCTGCCCTCTATAAGCTGCACCTCAAGGTGGGAGGGAGAGCATGGGGAGGGGCAGCAAAAGAGCAGGGTCCTGCAGTGGGGGAAGAGCCCAGGCCCACACAGGCACCGTGGTGAGGCTGTGGGGCCTTAGGCACATGCCGGAGGGCACAGTGTCCACTGTGGAGAACCAGGCAGAAGCCTGGGTACCTGGCTGTCAATATCACATGCAGCATGCTCCAGGCCTGTGCCTCCTCGCATGGTTCCCCTAGACTCCCCTCCACATCTCATCCAGGGCTCCGCCCCTGCCCCTCAGCTGTCCCTCATACTCCCCACCATCCCACCCCTCAGAACAATAAGCTGGAGAAGATCCCACCAGGTGCCTTCAGTGAGCTGAGCAACCTGCGTGAACTGTACCTGCAGAACAATTACCTGACTGACGAGGGTCTGGACAACGAAACCTTCTGGTGAGCCCCACCTGGGCCCTCCGTGTGAGCACGGTAACCGGGAAGCTGCTCCCTGGGCCCACCCTGCCGGGTCCTCTCACACATGCCTGTCACCTACCTGTCCCCCACCAGGTTCCTGGAGAAGGAACTTTGGGCTTGTGCCTTTGCTGACACGTCTGTCCCCAAGAACAAGTGATATGTCTAGAGAAGGCCTGCCCCACTTCCAGTGAGGCTGGCTTCGTGGTACAAAGTTGAAACTGGAGTATACTTGCTGAAGGCAAATATGTTTTCATTTTTTAGGGCCCAGGGTAGCCACAAAAAGCCTTAAATAATTGGTCTTCAAATTGACTTCTATGTGTCAAAAACCATGCTAGATTCTTCCTTCACCAACGTGTCACTGAATCAACCCAAGGACCGGCTCCAAGAGGACTGAGCTCCCCTAGTGAGCTAGTCACAGAGCTGCGTTGAGTTAGAGGCAGGTCCCTCACCATCTCCCTTGGGAGTAGGGGTGGGACCAAACACCGTGGGCCTCGGCCAACCATCCTAATTCTTTCCTGCCACAGGAAGCTGTCCAGCCTGGAGTACCTCGATCTGTCCAGCAACAACCTGTCGCGGGTCCCGGCAGGGCTGCCGCGCAGCCTCGTGCTCCTGCACCTGGAGAAGAACGCCATCCGGAGCGTGGACGCAGATGTGCTGACGCCCATCCGCAGCCTCGAGTACCTGCTGCTGCACAGCAACCAGCTGCACGCGCGCGGCATCCACCCGCGGGCCTTCCAGGGCCTTAAGCGGCTGCACACGGTGCACCTGTACAACAACGCTCTAGAGCGCGTGCCCAGCGGCCTGCCCCGGCGCGTGCGCACTCTCATGATCCTGCACAACCAGATCACCGGCATTGGCCGCGACGACTTCGCCACCACCTACTTCCTGGAGGAGCTCAACCTCAGCTACAACCGCATCACCAGCCCACAGGTGCACCGAGATGCCTTCCGCAAGCTGCGCCTGCTGCGCTCGCTGGACCTGTCCGGTAACCGGCTGCACACCTTGCCACCCGGGCTGCCGCGCAACGTGCACGTGCTGAAGGTCAAGCGCAATGAACTGGCAGCCCTGGCGCGCGGAGCGCTGGCCGGCATGGCCCAGCTGCGTGAGCTCTACCTCACCGGCAACCGGCTGCGCAGCCGCGCCCTGGGCCCCCGCTCCTGGGCCGACCTTGCCCACCTCCAGGTAAGGGGGAGGGGAGAGCGGCTGGGTCATGCCCGCGTGAGGTGCTACTGGGATGGCTGCCCCGAGCCCACCCATCTTCTGGGCCCAGGTGAGGGGTGGGTAGGAGGAACTGGCCGTGAGGGGGGTGGGGGTGGGGGTGGGGCGGCTGGACGAAGGAAGTGGCTGGCTGGCATGCCAGGATACAGCAGTGATGGGCTGGTATGGCCAGGCTGAGCTCAGCACCTGCAGGTACAGGCTTGCAGAGGGCTGTGGGGATAAGAAGTCATGGCTGCAGGTAGGGGGCCCACGGTTTAGGAGGACAGGCAGGGGAGGGGGCGGGCAGGGCCAGTTCAGGTGGCACTGGAGAGTCAGGCTCACCCATCTGAAGGCTCAGGTACAGGTGGCTGGGAAAGGCTGGGCTTGGGGCAGGGGAGGGGGTGAGGCCTGGGGGGCAGGCTGACCTCACAGGGTCTGCAGAGGGGGCCGGGGGAGCCTGCTTGAGGCGTGCCGGGCTGCTCAGTGGGTGTGGCTGCTGTGGCCACAGTTGGAGTCAGGTGGGATATCGGCTGTGAGCGAAACTTCCCACTCAGTGAGGGCTGAAAGGGAACTTGAGAAACCTGGGAGGCAGGGCCTAGGTGCTGCGAGGTCAGGAGCTGCCCCCCACTCTGCTGCCCTACGGGGCCCCCTTCCCAACATGTCCCCTCCCTCTCTCTCAAATGTCACCTCCTTGGGAGGTCTTCCTTCACCACCTATCACCCTCCTCTGCTTTGTTTTTCTTCCTGATCCTCATCCTTCCTGGGCATTAGGTCATCCATCTGCTTTTTGTTGCCTGCTCTTTTGCTGGGACCCGCGGCAGGCATTTTAGTCTGTCGTGTTCGCAGGACCTCAATGTGGTAGGCTCACAGTACACGTTTTTCAGGGGAGCTGTCAGGATGAGGATGTCTGAGGGAAACGTAGGGGAGAGCCCACAGAATGGGGGGCAGGGAGGTGGGGCCCAGCCCCGAGGGTAGGGCAGGGGTAGTTGGGGGTAGGCAGCTGGCCTTACAGGAGCAGCTGTTAGCCGGGGTCTCTCCTCACCCAGACAGCCCTGCTGGGTGCCAGACACCAGGATCCCGTTACCTGTGTCAATCCCTCTTGGTTTTCCTCAGGAGCCCATTCTCAAGGAGCTCGAATCCCATCGTCCTCCCCTCCACACTTGCTCCTCTTGAAGTTTATTTATTTTGAGAGAGAGAGAAAATACGAGCAGGAGAGGATCAGAGGGGGAGAGAGAGAGAGAGAGGGAGAGAGAGAATCCCAAGCAGGCTCTGCACTGTCAGCACAGAGCCCGACGTGGGGCTCGAACTCATGAAGCATGAGATCATGACCTGAGCCAAAGTCAGACACTTAACCCACTGAGCCACTAGGTACCGCTGTGCTGCATTTCCTAACTCACTGAAGGGGGTGCCCACAGGAAACCTGGAAGCTGCCCTTGACACCCCCTTTTTCACACCACGTGCCCCCAACATCCATTGTTACTAAACTCTGCCAGTTCTACTATCGCATCTCTCAACTCACTTCTCTCCATCCCTGCTTCCCATACCCCGAGCCACCCCCCTTTCTCACCTGCACCCCGGCTCCATAGGAGCTCTTCACTCCCTTACTCTGTATGCAGTCGGTAGGTATCTTGAAACACATACACTCACCTTACACTCCTGCTCAGAACCCTTCTGTGGCTCCCCATTGCTCTTAGACCCAGACCAGAATCCTTGCCACAGCTCTCAGGGCTGGCCTGCCTCTGCTCCTGGCTGAGCTCCTCGGTTTCCCAGCCACACTGGGCTTTACTCATACTGGCCTTGCTGCTGGAAGCATAGCACCCTGGGAACACCTCACTCATTCATGCCACAGTTGTCCCGGGCCTCCACCACGTAAGACACAGCTCTAGAACTGAGAACCTGACAGGGAGTAAGGTAGATGGTGGGTCATTACCATCCTAGAGCCTATAATATGCCTAGGACTTAGTTCAGGTGTCATCTCCTTCAGGAAGCCCCCAGTGATGGGCAGGTATGTGAATTCAGTCAGGGATGAGGTGTCCGGTGGGGGGATTCTTCCTTACACTGTCAGATCTTTCTATAAGCAGCTGCCCCCACTGCTTCAGAGCCCCTGCCTGTGCTGGCTGCTGTACTCCCCTGACCCAAGCCTGGGTCGAGGCCACTCCCCTGGGCTCCCTCAACACAGCCAATTCCACCAGCTGTCATTGTCAGATTCTGTGTGCATCTCCTCCGCCACCCTGACCTCCAGTGCCAGAGGCAGCTTCTAGTGGATTCCATTTCCCCAGCACCTGCGGGCATGAGGATGTTCGGAATGAATGAGGAAGTGCCAGAGCTGTGTGGAGGGGACACAGTGGGGAGCAGGGAGCCCTGCTGGGTAGACTGGGAGGCTCCCTAAGGTGTGAAGCTGGTTTTTCCCCTTGAATCTTGAATCTAGATTCATGGCCCCCAGTTCCTGACCCTGAGTCCCCTCCTGCCAGGGTGAGGAAGGGAGATTAGAGATGATGGAATCCCACCTGTGCCTACACAGGTGTGTGTCAGAGCGAGTATGTGCAGACAGCCTGAGGGGCAGGCAGTGAGCCGGGCCCGTGCACGTCCAGGTCTCCTGCCTGCTGCATGTTTGCTCTGCTTCCTGGGAAAACCACCCCATTTCCCTGCCCACCTGCTTCCTGGACTCCAGGCATGTGGTGATCCCAGGACTGACCAGCCTAGGTCAGTGGGCCTTGAACCCTTGCTCTTGGCCCCTGCCCACATGGCCTCTGAAGGCCACAAATGAGCAACCCCACCTGTATGGACCCCACCCTCACCCTCATCTGGGACCAGTGTGGGGATATGCAACCACTGGAGGACCCCAGGCCTCTGCCCTTCTGGGATCTTCAGTCTGATAGGGGTGACAGGTGTACTAAGGAGGAAGGACTGTGACACTCAGATATCTTGGCTGTGAGTTCATGTGGGAAGACAGAAGGAGCTGGGTAGGACATATAACAGTTAGAACAAGGGTTTGGAGGCAGGTGCTTTGGGTTCCAGCTTCATACAGGCTGTGTGGCCTTGGACAGATCTCTTAATCCATGTGAACCTCTGTTTTCCCTCCTGGAAAATGGGGACAGTTAAAGGCCCCACCTCACAGGGTTATCATAAGATTTAGATAGGTCAGGTGGTTGGTGGGATCTTTGCAAGATGTTAAGTGTTTTGACTCCCCTGGTCATCTATATAGCTGCTGGACATCGCTGGGAATCAGCTCACAGAGATCCCTGAGGGGCTCCCTGAGTCACTGGAGTACCTGTACCTGCAGAACAACAAGATTAGCACTGTGCCTGCCAATGCCTTCGACTCCACGCCCAACCTCAAAGGCATCTTTCTCAGGTAGGAGGTCCCCTGGGGCAGTGCACATGCCCCTCTGGGTTCAACCCTGGCTCTAGTGGGATAGTTGAGGCATGTGGGAACAGCTCCCAGGTAGAGGTCAGTGTTTGAAGCCTGGCTTCACTGCTGATTGGCTCTGTGACCCTGGGTACATCACAGAACCCCTCCCCCCCCACCGAGCCTCTGTGTCCTCAGCTCTCAAGGGAGGGGACAGTCCTGGCCAAGCCTGGTAAGGTTTATGAGTTTGTAAAAGGGCTTCAGGAACTTTAAAAGCAGTGCATGTGGACATTATTGATGTTACCGTGGCAGGAAGGGAACCAGGGAGCACGGATGATGGCTGTGCCCATAGCTGGCCAGGCTGTTCCCTGGGCCTCAGACCCAGCAGAGCAGGTGCTCAGGCCCTTGCTGAGCTCTGGGGGTTTAGAATGATTCTGATGGGGGAGCCAACTCCCCCAGGAAATGAGCTTTGGTACAGTAGAGTCAGGGTGGTTCTTCCCAACACCCTACCTAACCATCCCTTCAACTCAAGGAGAAGGGACAGATCTGAGGAGGCAGAATGTGCCCTCCCAGGGGAGTTGTGGCCCAGAAGGCCCCAGGCTGTGTTGGGGTGGAGTGTGACCTATGCCTGAGCTCGTGTGGGGGGATGGGGACCAAGGCACAAAGAATCGAGGGGGCCTGATATCAGAGCCCAGCCTCTGCCTCCCTTCAACCCAGGTGTGTCCCTGGCCCAGCTTAACCCTGGCCTTGCCTGTGTGCCACTCCACACCAGGCTTCAAAGTAACCCCAGGCTGGCAGCACCAGAGCCTCAGGCCTTGGGGTTGATCCCAGAGGGAGGTAATCCCAGGCTGAGAGGAGGCACCCGTTTCCGCCACTCCTAAATTTTAGAGCATTTGCAGACAGGGACCTTCCCCTTTTGGATGAGTGGCCCAGCGTCCACTCCTGCCCCGCCAAGCTGTAGCCACACTGAATAGCTGGGACTTTTTATGACACACCATGCTTCTTAGCAGCCCCCGCACATCTTTTATGCTTCCTGTGCCATCTTCCTGGAGAGCTCGTTCCCTCCCCTTTACCATCCAGAGTGGGTAAGTGTGGGGACTCTGAGGGTTAGGCCTCTGACACTGACCCCAAATGGGTGGCCTGCACAGGTTTAACAAGCTGGCTGTGGGCTCCGTGGTGGAAAGTGCCTTCCGGAGGCTGAAGCACCTGCAGGTCTTGGACATAGAAGGCAACTTTGAGTTTGGTGACGTTTCCAAGGACCGGGGCCAGTTGGAGGAAGAGGATGAGGAAGACGAGGAGGATGAGGATGAGGAGGATGAGGAAAGGCGATAGTGACGGGGTGAACCGGATTTGACATAGGTAGGTGGTCTGGGGCGGGGGGGTACACTGACCTCTCCCCACCAGCTTCCTGTCCCTGATCCCGGTATAGGCCCTGGGTGAGAGGCTGGCAAAGCTGTGGGAGGCCAGCACAGGCTGGGGAACTCGCCAGGGCGATGAGCGCCCTGATGGGACTGGCACAGGCACTGGGATGGTGGAAGCAGGGCATGGATGTGGGGGCCTGGAGGAGGCTACTGTGGCGATCCGGGCCAGAGGCGATGGGGGTGCGCAGTGAGGTTGCAGACAAGCAGAAGGCCTGAAGGGATTTGGGGGAGCGACAGGCAGACTCCAGAGGCCAGAGTAGTCCTGCTGGGCCAGGGTGAGGGAGAGGACAGGCCCCCAGGTCTAACTTGAATTCCAGATGGACGATAGTACTAGGGAAGCAGATTTGTTGTGGTGGGAGTGTCGAGTTAGGCGGGCCTGGAGTGTGCTCGGGAGCTGCCCAGAGGTGGGCCAGGTATGTGGGTCTGGGGCTGGAGGCTGAGGTCTGGGCTGGAGATGGGGATCCAGACATTATCAGCCTGGAAATAGTCATGAGGCCACAGGAAGCTCGGGGAGCTCTCTTGGGGAGAGTGACAGGCCGTGGCCAGCTGCAAGGGAGCCTGCAGAAGGGGCTGACACAGAGCGGCTATGGAAGGAGGTGGGACAGAGGCAGATTATGTGCATATGCAACACAAGCACCCTACATGTGCACACAGTGCACCAACCGACATGTACCCGTGATCACATATGTCCAAACATGCATACGTGTGCATGGATAACACACACTCAGGACACAGAGCGCACACAGACACACATACATGTACTCCACAACACATTCACAGGCGCAGGACGTGTGCATGCTTGCATGCACTCGCGCATGCATGTGTCTACACCTGTGCATCCCCACGGCTCTGGTGGAGAGAGTAGCTGTGTCAGTGCTGCTGAGAGGCAGGTGGAGGTGAGCACTATCAAAGGCCTGTCAGATTTATCCACAAGAAGGTTACCCGTGACCTTGTGGGGGAGCAGCCTCAAGGGCAGTGAAGGTGGAGAAAGTAGCTGGCAAGGAGTGGACCCAGGGAGCATAGACAACTCTGTCAAGAAGTTTGGCCGTAAAGGGATGAGATGAGAGGGAGGCATGGGGAAGAGGTGTGAAGTTCAGGAGGGACTCTGTTTACTCTGCACCCTTTTCAGAAACAGAGTTGATGGGAGGGGAAGTTAAAGATGTAAGAGAGGAGAGCAGGGAGAAGCTAGCCCTGTGGACACAGTAGGAGGGTCTGGCTTTGGCAGGAGGCTCAGTCCTTCCACTGTGTCAGGAGGGATGAAGGCTGCAGTCACACACAGGACAGTGGCTTGGTGGCTGAACATGAAGTCACATCAGCCCGATGCCTTCAGCCTTCTGTTTTCTCTGTGCAACAGGAGGTGCTCAGCAGACCGGGGTGGGTGTGGAGAAGATGGACCATTGGATCCATCCATGGCTGGGGTTTTGGCCAGGTGTGTGGGACAGAAGGGTAAGGAACAAGGACGTTGAGGGTGTTGACAAGAGAATGGCTGCAGTCGTGGACCCCGGGGGTCAGGCTGGGAAGGAAGGAGGTGCAGACAGGAGGAGTGTGGGTGGGCAGGGTCTCTGGAGAGGGACGTTGGAGAGTGGGCACAGTGTGGTGAGTAGCCAGGAGGAGAGATGTGGTCAGAAGGGAATATCAGAATGAGCTGAGCTAGGGGTCACAGGGTCAGGCTGTGGCCATGTGAAGGGGCCCTTGGGCCACTGTTAGGACACTGAAAGCAGGGGCTTGGGTCAGAGTGGAGACTTGAAGGTGGTGGTGAGGATCCCATGGGTGGATGACAGAGGGAGGTGTGGCTGACAGAAGAGTGTGCGTGGGGCGGTTATCCCACCATGGAGAAGAGGCTCTTGGGAATCCCCTTCCTCTGTTCTCGGAGCCCAGGAGTATGAAGTGGAGATCCTTCTCTCTAGGCATTGTCCTCAGGCAGAGCCAGGGGTCAATGATGGGGGTGAACAGCTGTCCAGTGAGGATGCTATATCCCTCATTGAGGGGGATGGGGAGTCCTGGGATGGGAGAGAATCTGTCCTCTCTGGAGGACATTGGCCTCGGTCGGGTCTGTTGAGTGGGGCCTTGGGAGAGGCCCTGGGGAGTGGCCAGAGGGACCTAAAAGCCCTCTAGTCAATACCAGGCCTGGTCACATCAGCAAGAACACCTCTCAGTGGGTGGCCGGCTGGTTCTGGGCTCCCAGGGGCAACTCTGCCTCCTGCCTGCAGTCGCCTGGCCCTCCCAGAGTCCCCTGGGGGCCCCCCAGCTCTAATCCACCTTCCCAAAGCTGACACTTCTGCCCTGGCCTCCCTGACTCTCCCACGTGTTCTACAGGACACCGGACCGCCAGACCCCTTTCTGCAGCACGTACCTGTGCCCTGTGAGCCCCACTCTGCCATGCTCACAGACACACCCAGTGCCACCCTCACCAGCCACCCTGCACCCCACTGCCACAACACAGGCTGGACACACAGTCTCCCATTCCCCCTTGTTCCTGTAGTACCCCACGGCCAGACACGTGCAGGCAACATGACACAGTCACACACTGCTGGCTGCACGGAGCAAGCCCACCATACAGTTCCCCTCTCCATCCCACGCCCTCCATTGCCATCATGCCCTTGGACTCCTGCAGACTCAGGGAAGGGTCTGACCCTGCCCTGGCACTCACGGGCGCCTGCTCCCTTCACCTTGGACCCGCATGTGCAGGCGTGCGCGCGCGCACACACACACACACACACACACACACACACACACACGAGTCCCATGAAAACAGCCCTCAGTGGCCTATGCCACCGACATATCTTGCCCCAGCCAGAACTGGCCAGAACAGCTTGCCACCTGCTCATCCGTCTGTTCGTCCGTCCACTGGAGAAGACAGAGTTATCTTGGTGCTCTCTGTGGCCAGGTGCCTGCCACCCTCTGGAACTCACAGAAGCTGACTTTTGTTCCTTTTCTTCCCTTTGGGGACAGGAACCTTTGGGACTGCTGCCCTGGCCTGCCTGCCCTGACTCCCAGCTGCCCAGGCAGCCACTCCCTGCCAGGCCCTGGCCGGCCACAGGCATGTCTGTGATGGGAAACCCCACTGAGGCCAGAGGGAAAGTCTCCTGGGGTTGCTGGGGCCTTGGGCAGAAGTCAGGCGGAAGGGCAGTGCCAGGCAAGGAGGAAGGGCCCAGCAGCCCTGATGACATACCTTTTTTATTCTTTGGGCCTGTGGGATATTCTGGGTGCCGTGGGTTTTTAAATTCTTTTTTAAGAAAAAAAATGATAAAAAACAAAACTGATTTTTCTTGTTATAGAAAAACTAATATAAAAGCATTACCCCTTTCTGGCAGCCTATGGCCGTGTCCGTGTGTGCTTCCTGCCAGGTGCCAGGCCAGTGCCTGGCTGGGGTGGGCAGGATACAAGCACCTGAGAGCCTTTCCAGACCAGCAGGAGTCGGCACGAAGTTCAGTTCTTGGGCCCACAAAGTAATCACACAGGCAGAGGTCCAGAGACGCAGGGTTTAGTCACAGGTGAGGAGGCCTGGAGGCACGTGTGACTGTCAGCTTGGTGGGGGTCAGTAGGTCCGGCCAGCACCACCACACTGGGCTTGTGAGCTCACTCCGTGCTTCCAGAGGCTGAGCATCTGAGCTCACCCAGAGGACCGCCTGTGCACTGAGTGGGCACTACTGATGGGGTTTGTCCCCAGGATGGCTGGGGTGGGAAGGGGACTAGAGGCAGGCCTGAGACCTAGAGCAGGGTCTACTTGGGGGCCCAGGTCTTTGCAGGCTTTCCCCGGGGAAGAAGTGACGGACATGCCTAGTGCTCCCACCACCCCCAACAGTGCCAGAGTTGGAACTGGAAGGCAGCCCCCGGCTCAGAGCACAGGTGGTGAGATGCCCAGGAAGCATGACCTCCCACTACCGGAGGTGTGTAAGCGTGCTCCTGTCAAAGACCAGATTCCTGCCTTGTGGTGGGCCAGGCTTCGTTGCTAAAAGGGCCTTAGAGATGTGACACAGGGAAGGGATGTTTAAGCCGGTCCACACCACTGTGGGAATGACTGATAGCTTGACCTCTGACCTCTCTTAGGTGATTAGGCCTGAGTGAAGGAAGGATGCTCCCATGGTGGACCCCACAGCCCCCAGCCCTGCAGCGAGACGGGGATCCTAGGATCGGGGCCCTTCTTGGACTCCTCAGATCATGGCCGTGCGAGGAGGATAGGAAGGAGTTCAGGAGCGGGGGCTGGGAGGCAAGTGCCCTCCTGGTTCTCTGAGTGACTTTGGGAAGCCCATCCCCTCCCCCAGCTTCAGTGTCTTCATGGGCTCCTCTGTGCAAGACTCTGGAGCTAGATGTTCTCCCCAAAGCACATTCAGAACAGGCAGTGTGGCCACGGCTCTTCTGTGTCCCCTGGAGCCTCCTGGAGGCACCCTGGGGCCAAGGACAATGAGGGAGAGAGTCTGGAAATGTCCTTGGGCACATCCCCTCCTTAAACAAAGCAAAAGCCCCCGATTTACACTCTGCCTCCTGCATATGACAGGTCAGACAGGCCTGTCCTCATTCCAACCTCCAGGGACAGGCTCATTTGCACTCTGGCTGCCCAGGCAGGTCTGTCCATACATACACTGACAGGCCAGCTAGACCTGTCTACACTCCAGCTACATGGACAAGCCTGTACATTCTGGCCACCTGGGCAGGTCTGTTCATACGCTGGCTGCCCTGTCAGGCCAGTCTGACAGCCTATATGAGCCCAATAAAGAAATGCTGGCTGGGGGGCCTGGGGGGCTCAATCAGTTGAGCATCATCAGACTCTTGATTTCAGCTCAGGTTATGATCTCACGGTTTGTGAGTTCGAGCCCTGTGTTGGGCTGATGGCATAGAGCCTGCCTGGGATTTTCTCTCTCTCTCTCTCTCTCTCTCTCTCTCTCTCTCTCTCTCTCTCTTTCTGCCCCTCCCCTGCTCGCATTTCTTCCCTCCCCCCAACCTCAAAAATAAGTCAACATTAAAAAAAATGCTGGCCAGGGTATGGTCACCAAGCCCACAAAATTGAAAAACAAAACACCTTTATTTAGTTATCACTGAATTTGCGAACACAGAAAGGAGTAGAAAATCTAACACCACTTCATCACACAGGCTCATGGAGAGTGGTGACCCCAAGGCTCCATGGGCAGCTTGACTAAAGCATCCCAGGCAAGCCTGCCTCCCCAGTCCTGGCTGGCCCACCTGTCCTGTGGGAGACTGGCCCAGATGTGTCCAAGGGCCCCTGCAGCTCTTCTGAGGCCATGCTGTCTCCACACGGGCTGAGCTTTGTGAGACACGACTGGTGAGACTGATGGGAGATGGGACAGGCTGTGGCACGTGGCAGGCAGCGGGCCTTGGCCTAGGGCTGGGCCGTCCTCAGGGAGGGCTGTTTGTCTGAGGCCACGTGTTATGGGGCAGGGAGGGTGACCGGCCTGGGCAGGGACTCAGCTGGGGCAGAACCAGAACATGGCTGTATCTTCATAAACTGAAGGCAGTGGTGGCTGCTGAGCTCCTGCAGAGGGGCAGAGACCCTTGGCATCTGGCCCTGCAGGCCCCTGTCCTCCAGGAGAGAGTGGCCAGGGCCTGGAAGACGAGTTAGAGTCCTGGCCCTGACGTTACCTGCCCTGAGACCTGGGGCAAGTGTTTTCAGCTCATGGGGTCTCAACTCTGTGATCCAGAAAGTGGGACCATATAGCCCCTGCTGCCACCCTCATAGGTTAACACAGTGGAAATGTCATAGCTGGGGCCTTGGCTGTGCCAGGTCATAATTCTCCAGCTGGGGCTCCCACATGCAGTCTTTCCCTTTCTGAGACTCTATTGTCTGGTCTGTGGGGCGAATCCTGGCCTCTCAAGGGTGGGAGGAGTGTGTGAGCCTGGCTCCTGTCGAGTGCTCGGAAAAGTAGTGAGTTGAGATCCTGCCCTTGGCCCCTAGACCTGGAGGCCTCCCCTGGCCCCTGCAGCTCTGCAGGCTACACATTGGTCTCAAGCTCACTGATCTCAATGGTGCAGTGGTCCAGAGAGGTGGCAGCTGGTTCCTCGTCCTGCTCCACCTGGACAGGGATGTGGTGGGGACAGGCAGGGCCCAGGGTCAGCTCTGAGGCCTCCGCCACGCTCTTCACACAGCCATTCTGCTGGGTTGCCACGATCTCCTGGAGGCTCACTGGCTTGGTCTCACGGGGCGGCAGTTTCTGGGGAGGGGAAACAGGCCTTGGTAGCAGCAGGAGGGAGTGAGGTTAGACACCAGGGAAGACTGAAAGAGCAAACCACGTGATTGGTTTTCCTATAGGTGTGCTGTGGGACCTTGATATGTCACACACAGCCTCTCTGGGCTCCAGTTCCAATCTGTCCTGCTTCCTTTTGAGGTTGTCTTAGTGGAGAAGTCCAGTGAGGGAACTGGTGGGTCCCCTGCCTGTCCACCCCAATGGGAGTGGGACAGCCTGTTACACATAGTTATTGCCACGAAGCCCTGTGCAGACGTACAAATGTTTGCATTGTTGTCGGCAGGATAGAGCGCACCCCCACACTAAGGTACAGGCTCCCTGAGGACAGGGTTTATCTTTCTTTGTTTGCCACTGCTCCTCCCACGATGACGAGTGCTCAACAGCTAGCTGCGAGAGGAATCGGTCACCCCGTGTCCAGACGAGGAGGCAGGGAGGGATTGGCAGAAGGCTGCCCAGCTGGTGAGAAGACCTGCACCCCCATCCCAGCTCCACCCTCCCAACGGCCAGGCTGGGAGGGAGGCACTGCTCTCACCTCCACGCCTGTGTCCTGAGCAAAGTCCTTCCGGCAGATGTGGGCCATGATCCCTGCCGCCAGCGCGTCACCCAGCACGTTAATCATGGTGCGAAAACGGTCCCTGGTGAGCCAAGGTGGGCAGTGAGTGGTGGGCACTATTTTTGGTAAGAGGAGCTGGCAGCAGGCAGGGCCCAGCCCAGCAGCACCTGCAGCCGGCAGCCAGGTTGGAGCCTGTGGCAAAGTGCCTTTTCGGTGCTCTCAAGCCTACTGCCCCTGCTCGGGCAAGGCCAAAGCAAGTTGATGCACGGCTGGATTCAGGAACATGTGGACTGTGCCCATGCTCAAAAGGGCCTGGGCTTGGTCTGATGCTCTGCTCTCACCCCCTTGAAATTCTTTATATTTTTGAACAAGGGTAGGCACATTTTCATTTTTAAAAACTGGCCCCCGCAAAGGCTGGTGTCAGTGTGCCAAACCATGGCAGTTCTCCCGGCCCACCCTCAATGCCTGCTGCCTGGGGGATGAGGCAGGTAGGGGGCAAACCCACTCACAGAGCCCAGTCGACAGCGATGATGAGGGTGATGTCGTCAGTGGGAAGTCCCACGGAGGTGAGTACGATGACCATGGTGACGAGCCCAGCCTGGGGGATGCCAGCTGCCCCGATGCTGGCCGCTGTGGCCGTGATGCTGCAGGAGGGGCAGGGAGAGGAAGAGGAGGAGCAGGAGGGGCAGGCCTCGCTGTTGGAGCCCTGGCTCCAAGAAGGAGTCCAGAATGCCAGGGCCTCTGGGGACAGCCATATGGGGCAGGGGTTGTTAGGAATGCCACATCAGGAAATTCTCAGGGTGGGGGGCATGTCCCTGCTCAAGGTCCTGTGACTCCATGGGCCTCCATCTCTGGTCCCAGTGGAACCTCCTGAGGAGTTTGTAGAAGAGCGTGTGCCTGGGGCCACTGCCTCTGTCAGGTTCCAAACAGCTGACCAGAAATTCAGGTCATCCACCTGCATGGCTCTGCCCAGCCTCCCACTGGGCCTGGTTCCTGGGGCCAGACTTGTGCCCTCAGGCTGGCACACAAGGCCTTCCCCACGGCCTCTGACCCTCACCCCAGCACCCTTCCCTCACCTCCAGCCACACTAGCAGTCACCCTCCCCCCGTCCCCTCATCCCACCCCTGGCCTCTGCTCACCCTCTGCCTGCCTTTAGCCCCCTCCCTGCCCTGCATGCCCAGACTGCAGGCCTTCCTCTGGACCTTAGTTCCCATCCTGCTCGGAGCTCCCCCTCTGCAGGGTGACACTGGGGAAGGAGCCCTGAGTCATAGAAGCCAGGCCACATCCCAGCACTAACTTGCCGTGTGGCTAGGAACAAACCCCTTGCCTCCTCTGCACTTCAGAGACCCCATCAGATCTGAGAGCTCAAGAATCCTGAAGGTCCTTCCAGTGCCCTCCTCTTCCCCGGCCAATCCACCCTGGGTATGGGGTGTCAGGTGTGTACCTGATGGTGATGATCTGGCCGAAGTCCAGCTCATAGTTGTTGACCTGGGCAATGAAGATGGCGGCCACAGCCTCGTAGAGCGCTGTCCCGTCCATGTTGATGGTGGCGCCCACGGGCAGCACAAAGCGGGCAATCCGCCGGTCAATGTGGTTGTTTTCCAGCAGGCACTTGAAGGTGATGGGCAGTGTGGCTGAGCTGTGGGCAGAGGGGCCAGCGCGTGCCTACCACTGTCTCCCAGGGTACTCCGGGGCTCTGGGCTGCCTGTGTGCCAGGGATGGGAAGCTCGCCCCCACCCCAGGCAGCCCACCCATCACGGGGGAGGACAGGCTGAAGGAGCTTTGAAAATGGTCTCAAATGGCATTCTTGGCAAGTGTGTGATCAGTGGCCCAGCCAGACCCGCCCAAGCCTAGGCCCTGGAGACCCCCCACCAGCCGCACAGGTCAGGAAAGGAGCCACCATCAGCAGAGCACCTACTATGCGCCAGGCATTGTGCTTTACACACGCTCTTATCTGACCCTCACAGCTTCCTGTGAGGGAGGGGTTTTGAGTCCATTTTACAGATGAAGAAACTGAAGCCCGGAGGGGAGGAGGGGCTGACCCAAAGTCATACCACTGTGCCAAGCATAAAGTGGCTAACAGTAGGGCTCTGGGGCCGGCCCTGCTGGATTTAGATTCCAGCCTCCTACTAGCCAAGTGGCTCTGGCGGGTTCCTTAACCTGTGTGTGCCTTAGTTTCCTTATCCCAAACAATACCTAGATTACAGAGCTATTAGGGTGATGATTCAACAAGAAAGCGCTTAGAGCAGTATCTGGCACATTGCAGGCAGTCAGTGGTAGCCACTACTGTCATTGTTACTGTCTCTGTTACTAGAGCTCCTGGTGGCCGTGCTGAGACTAAAACTCAGGTTGGTTTGGCCACAGTGCCCTTCCTTTCCCACAGGCCACTGCCTGGGGAGCCCACGTCCATTTTCCAGAGCCTGCGATGATCTCCCCAGATGCGCTGGGCCCGCGGCTGTGGTTTCTGCCAAGCAGGAGGTGGCCAAGGGCTGCTGGCTCCAGCAGGGCTTGGCCTGTGGTATGGGAGCTGGCAGCCATTGGGACTTTGCCTTTCCTTTCCACCTCCTGGCTCTGCCCTGCGTGGAGGTTCCTGGACGAGGCTTCTGGGGCTTTGCCTCACTGGGGCCCTGCTCCTCCTAAGTTCTGTGTGAGGCACTTCTGCTGCCAAGGGTGGGGGCCCTCACTCCCATTTGACAGATTGGGAAGCTGAGGCCCAGAGAAGAGAAAGCAGTAAGGGCTGGAAGGGAGAACGAGGCTCTGAAGAGACATGGGCCTGAGCTCAGGCGAGTCCTCCACGTGGAGCTTGGACACATGCTGTGGGGAGAACCACCCTTTCTTCACAGAGTATGTAGAGCACTTTCTCCTCCTTGGTAGACAGACGGGTGGGTTTGCATGCCTCCAACTCTGCTTCTGCACTCAACTGTGGGCCGGGATCCTTGAGAGCAGATGCCACCTCATAGGCTAGCCTTTGTGCCCCTAGTGAGTTATCTCCACTAATTCCCACGCAACCCTTAGAGGCAGAGACCACCCTGATCCCCAAACTGCATATGAGGAAATTGGTGCCCAGCGAGGTTAAGTGACTTGCCCACAGCCACACAGCCAATGGACGGTGGAACCATGATTCAAATCCCCACGGGTGAGTTACACTGTCAAGGCTGGGACAGGGCATCCAGCCAGGATGTCCCCGCAGCCGTGGACAGGCCAAGACCCTAAACAACACAGGGCCTGACTCCAACGGGAGCACCGTATGGCAGCAAAAGGCAACAGCCATTGCAGATTCATCCCCCATCAGCTGTCCCGACCCCAAGATGTGTGGAAGCCACCGCCATGTGGACTGAGTGCACCTTAGGGATGCAGGCAGTTGGGGAGGGGAAGGCCTTAAGAGGCCATAAGGGCTTCCTGCCATTCAGGCCGGTGGGGCCTCAAGCAATGCATTTCAAAAATTGGTCTCATTTACCACTGTCCATAGCTACCCCCAAGTTTGTGAAGTGGGCCATACTGAACTTTCCATGGTTCTATGGCTATGGACAAGTGATGGCTGGACAGATGAACGGAGCTCAGCTGCCAGCATCACTCCACCCTGCCCGTCACCCAGGGCTACCTGGAGGAGGTGGCCAGTGCAATGAGCAGGGCCTGGAGGACGCCTCGGATAAAGACAATGGGGTTCTTTTTGGTGATGAAGAAGTAGAGCAGGGGCAGGATGAAGAGGCCATGGACCACCAGCCCACACACCACGGTGACCGCGTAGAAACCCAGCTTCTTTCTGACTGCTGTGGGGTCATCCATCTCCAGGATCTTGCCGGCGATGAGGAACACAATGCCAAAGGGGAAGTACCTGGGGGCAGGCGGCCAGTTCAGTGCCGGGCAGGCGAGGGTCCCGGGCAGTCCTGGCACGGCATCACTGCCCCCTGGCCGCCCGGGGATCCTGTGAGGACTGAATGGGACTCTGTACCAAGGTGCCCAGTACATGTGGCCTCATTAATACCACGACGCTCAACCAGTCCAACCCGCACAACCTCTGGCCTCCCTCCTTGCCTTCCCGTCCAGGTCTCTGAGGAGGGCCCCCGCCCTCAGCAGGCCCTCATTTCAGCCCAGCGGTGCCACAAACTTCATGCGTGACCCGGGGCGGGCCTCTGCGTTTCCCCATCGAAACTGTACAAGGTCGGACTAGAAGATTCCTAAGGCCTGAGCTCTGAACCAAGGAGTGGCAGCTGGTTCTCACTTCCAGTGTTTCCCTTCTCCAAAAGCTAAGCTGATGAGACTCCATGGGATGGGGAAACTGGGCCAGGAGAGCAAGGCCACGCTTAGCTTGTAACTGTCCTCCAGTGGGCCTGATCGGGCCAGAAATGGCAGGCCCGGGGCTGGAACTAGACCTGGTCAGGGCTGGGCCGGGGGATGCAGGGCAGAATGTGGCCAGGGCTGAGCCTCCAGGGCAGGAAAGCAGTGGAAGGGGCCGTGGTATCCCTCCATCTTCCCAGGGCAGGACTGAAAGGGGGTGGGGTGAAGGTGGAAGAGGACACTTCTGCCCCCAGTGAGGCTTACCACACAGCCACCGCCACAATCTTCATGACGGACTCATTGAGGCACTGGCAGAAGCTGACTAGAGGGGTCCCATTGTCCCCCATGCGGCCCAGCATGATGCCTGCAGGGGCAGAGACACACAAGCATGTCACAGAGGCCGCACACCGAGGCACAGGCACGCACCACAGTGGCATGTGCCAGCACACGCTGGCGGCCCAGCAGGGACAGACCTGCGTGCACATGTGGGCCTCGGGCCTTGGCTGAATTCCCAGCAGCCTTGGATCAAGCACAGTGCTTCCCTGCACCCTCTCCTCTCCTTCTCCTGGGCCTCTACTGCTGGACCAGGGCCCTCATCTCATCCTCCTCTCTAATCCATAAAAATGTTCCCTGCCAACCCCCCATGCAATGACTTCCTGAACACTCCCACCATAACCAAGATCCCCCCTGCTTCAGGCCCCGATTGATCTGACCTCTGTCAACACCTCCCACCTCCATCTGGCCCTGCTTTTCACCTCCTCACTATGCTCTGGCATCACTGGCCTCCTTTACGTTTCTAGAATACGTCAAGCTTTTCACTGCCTCAGGGCCCTCTCCCATGTAGGTCCTGGTGCCTGAAACCCTGGCCGCCCAGCTCCCCACATGGCCTGGAGGCCTGTCCCCCTCTCCCCTTGGCAAACTCTCCATTTATTCTTCTCTGTATCATGTCTTTCTGATCCCTTTATATCACTTATTACAACTTATAAGTGTTATTTTCCAGTTGTCTGTTATTATTTTTTTTTTCTGTCTCCTCCAATAGAAGGTTAGCTCCATGAGGGAAAGAACTGTATCTCCTTAGCTGGCACGTTGTAGGTGCTCAACAATAATCACTGAATGAATGAACGAACAAATGAATGAATAATAAAGGCTTTCCCGGAGCCCCTGTCATTCTCTTACTTGGGGAGTGTTCGTGTGTGTACTATTCCCCAGGTGAGCTCTGTGCAGTTGGGCACCATCAGGCCACTCCTGAAACAGTGACAAGTGACAGCTGTCCCTTCTGGTGACACAAAAATGGAGAGCAAAACACACTCTGTGGCTGTCCTTAGAAAGCTTACCGGCAGTGTGCTTGGAGGGGCTCATCACCTGACTCAGCCAGGGAGAAGCAGGGAAGGGATTTGAACCCTGGCTCATGTGACTCCAGAGAGAGGCTCTTTCCTGCCCCAGGAAGCCCTGAACTCACACTATCCGCAGAACAGCTACCACATGGTGATGGGATGACATGGGGGCCCTGCTGGTATGGGCGGGAGAGGCCCAAGTTGAAGGTGATACAACCTAGCCCTTGCCCATAGGGCCTGTGGAAGCCTGGCTGAGCTGAGACCCAGGTCCCCTGCCAGCTCTGTCCCTCCTCCCAGGCTATTCCCGCCCGAACCAGGAGACACATAAGGGCTCAGGCTGGCTGGGCACCTGTGTGCCGGGGACCCAGGGTCTGGTGGCAGGCCTCCTGCAACAGTCCCGGCCAATGGGGCCTTAGTATCAGCTGCGTCCCAACATCAGGGACAAGATGGGAAAGGAGGTTGTGTCGTGGGGACCCAAGAAAGCCGCATTCGGAGAAGCTGTGCAGGTGTGTCTGCTCACACTCAGATGTGGGCACACACAGATGCAGGTCCAAATGGAAGTGGACACACACAGGCATAGGCACGTGCTGACTTGGGCACACATACACGAACATATACACACTGACACATAGACAGTTACACACATCCAGGAAACAGTGAGTCAGAGGGTCTCAGGGTTTCTTTTGCTCTGCCAACAGAGGTCCTGTTTATATGTTCCCACCCCTAAGAGAGGCAGTGGCTGGGGAGGAGTGGGAATATCCAGTATTGGGGACTGATTGCCAGATGTGCTGTGAGAGCCTCCAAACACCGTTCTGGCACATGCTCGGGTCCCTGAGGCCCTAGCCCCTCTGCATGCCCGACATTTGGGCCAAGACGATTAGAGCTCTGTTACCCACCATGGTCAGTCCATTCCCAGCCATCTACCCATCTCTCCAGCAGGTTTTCCTGCGTGCCTGCTCTCTCCAGTCAGTGTGGTGGTCTGTGGGGATAAATGGGGAACAAGCCAGGCCCGTCACTGCCTGCATGGAGCTTACGCATGCTTCTGTGTAGACGCTAAACAGTTACAGAAACAGATAACTGCAATGCGGTCAAACGTTTAAGGAGTAACAAAGAGCACCTGAGCAGTCTGGGGGCGTTAGGAAGACTTTCCCGAGGACGTGATGCTTGCGAAGACCACAGTCCCCCTGCAAGGAGGGGAAGGTGCAGGGGGAGAGGAAGGGGCAGGGGCAGATCTTTGCAGAGGCACCTTCCTGGAACCGAAAGGCAGCATGGCTGGGGGAAGAGAGCAGGACCAGAGAAGCCGGGAGGCAGGCTGGTCAGATCACACAGAGCTCTGCAGGCCGTGTACAGAGTTCAGGACCCCTTTCCAAGTGCACTGGAGAGCCACTGCAGGACTTTGTGAGCCCGTGAGGAGGACACACCAGGACAGAGACCCTTCAGGAGGCTCTTGCAGAAACCAGGTGAATGGTGAACTGTGGTGGCCTCGAACTGTGATGCTGGCAGTGAGCAGAGGGAAATGTGGGCTCGGAGAGAAGTTTCGGAAGCAGACCTGACAGATTTGGATGCGGGCCAGGCAGAGGCAGAGGCAGAAAACAGCCCCCAGATTTCCTGCATGAGCAACCAGTAGGACAGTGAGAAGAAAACCTTGTGGACAAGTCAGAGAGGGAGGAGAGGCCTCGCCAGGACCTTGGCCAGGGCGAAGAGGGAGGTAGATGTCAATTTTAGAATAAGACTCACAATGACCTTTGATAGCCTAGAAGGACAAGACAGGGACTAGCAAGACAGCTAGATTGTTCTGGATGGCTTGTCTCCAAGAAGGAAAAGAGGTGTGTGTGTGTGTGTGTGTGTGTGTGTGTGTGTATTGGTGATGGTGGTGAAGGCACTGTTGGCAGAGGCATAGCCATAGGTTTTGTGGGATCCGAAGCTTATACTATTTGGGGGTTCTCTTTAAGAAAAAGAATACTTTTTTGTTTTGTTTTGTTTTGTTTCGTTTTGTTTTGTTGTTAAAAGGTACAGGAAGGCCTTTGCTAGTGAGGCCTCACCACTTCGTGGTGATAGCCTATGGTTGAAGGTCTTGGCAAGAAGAGTAGCAAAGGGGAGGGTGTGGTCAAGGAGGCCAACTGTGGGCCCTGAGAAATGACACACACTTGTCTGAGGACAGAGTTGACCAGTGGGGAGCCCCTGTGGTTGGAAATGGAAGGGAGAAATGAGGACTTTAATGAGACAGTGATGGATGACAGATTTTCAGGTTTTTCCTGTTCTTTATTGTGACCATCCCCCCACCCGCCACCCTGCCCTAGTATCCCCAGACCTCAGTAAAATGGAACAGGCTGCTGGGAGGAAGCCTGAGGCATGGTCTTCTTTAAGGGAGAGGAAACTAGCACCCAGGAGTGGAGAATTCCAAGTGAGGAATGCCAGCTTCGACTGGCGTGGGGGAGGGCTGGAGACACCCTTTGGTAATGGAATAGGGACTTGAGCCACTCTACTGGGTAGGAAAGAAAGGAATCACCTGGAAGATGGGAGACTCCAGGTTATTTAGATTAGTGGATGCAGGTTGCAGAGAAGGGTAGATGCACGAAGGGACTGGCTCCCGGCCACTGCCAGGAAGGGGAGGAAGCACATACCCATGGTGGCAGAGAAGATGACGATGCCCAGCACGTTCATGCCATCGATGGTGTCAGGCTCTGACTTGTAAACAACCTCGGGCGGCGGGGTCAGGTCCAGGGCAAAGTTCTGAACATGAGAGCCGTTCTCTTCCTGGACCCCGTAGATGAGGATCTGCCGAGGAGGGGCCTCCTCTGATGCCATCTTGGGGGATTTGACAACGGGGGTGGTCTTGGTACGGTACTAGTGGGCGACACCCCAACCAGGAAGGAGTCAGGACCAAATATTGCTATCAATATCATCAACAACAATAATAGTATCTTGGAGGCACATTTGTATATAGTCGAGAACTATTTGATGGACGATAATCCTGTGAGGTAGGCAGGAGTATCATCAAGATTTTACCAAAAAGAAAACTGGGATTCCGTCATCCAAGTACGCCCTACCCAGCCATGCTTCTTTTAGTCCCTTCCACCCTCTCCTTCCTTCTATGCATCATCACACCCATCTGGGATCCTCTCTAACCATCTCCTCTTCTACCCAGATAATTTTCTATTCACCCAACTATCCCTTCCAAACATCATTTTCCATCCACCTAATAGCCAGCCAGCCCTGCCTGCCACTGATGGAAACTTGGGCCTTCTATTTGAAAAGCTCAGGTTGCCCCAAGCCTTCTGGAGGAGAAGACGTCCCAGCTGCAAAGCCCTGAGCCTCCATGCTGTCTACCTTTCCTCCTCTGCCCCAGGGAATCCTCATTCCTCAGGCACTGGGAGTCCAAACAAGGGAAATTTCTAGCCTCCCAACACCACAGTATCAATAAGGTAAGCCTTCTGGGGCACAGGGTGGTGTGGAGAAACCAGTTAGGAAATATATGGGACCAGAAGTTTCTGTGCTTCAGTTTCTTCATCTGTAAAATGGGGGTCACAATACTATCTGGCTCGTTTGAATAAATGAGGCAACACACGTAAAGTGTTTACAGCAGTGCCTGGTGTATGGTGGCCTTATGTGGCCATTACTGCTGTTATTACTGCCACCACTACCGTCAGCATTCCAACATTGGACTTTCTGTGTTGGATGCCAGGGATACGAAGATGAACCAGACGTGAATTCTGCTCTGAGAGCTTTGGGGAGGGAGTAACTTACTTTGCTTCAGAGGATCAGACAGCTTCACAAAGAAGGGGATATTTGAGTTGGGTCTTGAAGGATGGGTAGGAGTTTGCCAAAAGAAAAAAGGGCATTCCAGGCAGGTATGAAGCAAAGGAACATTCACTCTTTCTCTCTCACACCTTCAATAATTTCCCGTCACTGTTGGAATAAAACCCAAACTCCCTGGCTTACCATTCAGGGCCCTTCACTATGTGGCTTATTTCATAGATTAAGACCCAGGAGATTAGGAAAGATACAGAGATTAGCTCAAGATTTCACCACTCCTTATTTTGGAGCCTCCTATCCAACCCTCAACCTCCTCCTTTGTGTCCCCAGTCCCCAGTCCCCACTGCAGGGCCTAGCACAGGCAAGGGGGTCAGGAAATGGTCGCTGGATTGTCAACTAAGCAGCCAACATTTTACAAGGGGAAAAGCATTAGAAGTTATTAGAAGGGCAGACAAAAATTTGTGCACAAGGATATTTACCATAATTTCTAAAAATGGAAAAACTTTGAAAACAACCTAAAAGCCTACCAAAAGGGGGCATGGTAATAAACTATAGCCTGGCTTTATCACGGGCTCTTGTCTCACTGCAAATATTGTATTTTAAAGAAATGCTTAATAACCAGGGAAAATGCTCATGATGTAATGGGAGTGGGGAAAAGCAAGACACACACTGTCTATGCACCATTAACCTAATTTTATTTTTCTAAAGCATATTTATGCAGAGAAATAAGACTAAAAGTGTACCTTGGTGTTGCTTGGTGCTGGAACAAGAGATGATTTTATTTTCTTCTTCATATTTTTTAGTATTTTCCTAACATTTTACACTGAACATCGTTACTATTCTTATTACGGGGGTAAAGGATTCTTTTTAAAAAGAAACAGAAAACAGGCTTAGAAGCCAGACAGACCCGGGTTTTCCTACCAGCGCCATCATTTACTGGTGGTACAACCTTGGGCAGATCTTTTAATCCTTCTGTGCCTCAGTTTCCTCATCCGGGAGAGGGGCTGGCACACTGAGGGCAGGGTTACTGTGAGGACTGACTGAGACAGTGGGCGTGAGCATGGGTGTAAACCTAGAGCACAGTGGCTTCCCCCCACCCTTGTAAGTTCTCTTCTTCAGAAGCTGGAACTCAGGGCAGGGGTGTGGCCATGGGAGGCCGTGAGGATCCAGGTCTCCCCACCTGCCCTCCTCTCCAGCATCCGGCCCCCAGGAGGCAGGGAGACTTGCTGGGGAAACCTGTCCCTTCCCAGCCTGGCCCAGGCTGGTCCTGCCTGCCCTGCTCCATCGCTCTGGGATCCACTTACCTGTTTGAAAGTGGCTTCCACCAGGTTGGCTGGGAACATGTTCCTGGGAAGAGAGTCAGCAGTTGAAGAATTCCACAACCCAGCACAGGAGGGCCTGTGGGGTCATCTGAACACCCCGCTTGGCAGGCAAGGCTCTCCGTGACCTAGCCCCACCTCCCTCTCCAGTCTCATCTCTTCCCCACCCCCCAGTACTCAAAGCTCCAAAGGCAATTGCATCCAGTTCCCTAGAAACACTGCACACTTCTCCAGCAGCCGGCCCTTCGTCTACACTGTTCCTTCTGCCTAGAATGTCCTTCCTGCTTCTCTGGCTAACTCGTACTCCAATTAATCAGAGGCCAAGCCTTCTTTGATTGCTGGCTGACTCCGTGGGCCTTCCCTTGTGGATCACCTGTGCTCCAGCCTGCTGCAGTGTGGCAGCGGCTCAGGGGTCTGCCTCTCCCACAGATTAGGCCTCCTTGAAAACTCAGTTGTTCGTATCTTATCTGTGCTGCACAACACATGACTTGGCACATGAATGAGATCATAATTCTTGTTAACATTATTTTCATAAAGCTAAAGGAGGAGGGTGCTTGTCCTATCAGATATGAACACCTTCTGTAAAGATATAATTTTAAAGTGCAGTATTGGGGCGCCTGGGTGGCTCAGTCAGTTAAGTGTCTGACCCTAGCTCAGGTCATGATCTCGTGGTCCGTGAGTTCGAGCCCCGCGTCGGGCTCTGTGCTGACCGCTCAGAGCGTGGAGCCTGCTTCGGATTCTGTTTCCTTCTCTCTCTGCCTCTCCCCTGTTCACACTGTCTCTCTCTCTTAAAGTGCAATATTGACACAGCTGTCAACAGAAAAACCAATAGAACAGAACCTATAGCCCAGAAACAGAACCATCTAAATATTTCATTAAAAAAAAAAAAGTGTACTTATTTTTTTTAAGTAATCTCTACACCCAATACGGGGCTTGAACCCACAACCCCAAGATTAAGAGTCCCACGCTCTTCCAACTGAGCCAGCCAGGTACCCCTAAGTACTTCATTTTTGATAAAAGTTGCTTCACAGATCAGTGAGGAAAGGAAGGATTTATTATAGAGCACTGTGTGGCCAATCAACTATTAAAAGAAAACAACAACTTAGAATCCCTATTTATACTTTGCGCCAAAATAAATTCCATATGGGTTAAAGAAATAAGAAATTAAAAAAACGAAAACATAAAAAGCTAGAAGAAAATATAGGTTAATATTTTTCAGATCTCAGAATATGGAAGGACCCTCTAAGAAGAAAATGAGCAATAAAAATATCAATAGATTTTACTACATAGAAATTAAGAATTAAGTGGGAGGGAGGGGAAAGTGGGGGATGGGCACTGAAGAGGGCACCTGTTGGGATGAGCACTGGGTGTTGTATGGAAACCAATTTGGCAATACATTTCATATTAAAAAAAAAAAAGAAATCTACCACACACACACACACACACACACACACACAAAAGAATTTCTAGGGGCATCTGGGTGGCTCAGTCAGTTAAGCATCCGGCTCTTGATTTTGGCTTAGGTCACAACCTCATCATTCATGAGACCTTGCCCTGTGTGTGCTCCGTGCTGACTGTGGAGCCTGCTTAGGATTCTCTCCCTCCCTCTCCCTCTGCCCCTCCCGCTCTTGTGCACATGAACACGCACGCACTCTCTCAAAAAATAAATTCATTAATTAAAAAAATTTTTTTAATTAAATTTTTTTTCAACGTTTATTTATTTTTGGGACAGAGACAGAGCATGAACGGGGGAGGGGCAGAGAGAGAGGGAGACACAGAATCGGAAACAGGCTCCAGGCTCTGAGCCATCAGCCCAGAGCCTGACACGGGGCTCGAACTCACGGACCGTGAGATCGTGACCTGGCTGAAGTTGGACGCTCAACCGACTGCGCCACCCAGGCGCCCCTAAAAATTTTTTTTTAAAGAAAAGAAATTAAGAATTTCCTAAGAGCAACATGGTATCCTTGGTGGGATTCTGGGGCAGAAAAAAAAAGACATTCGTGGAAAATCGGTGAAATCCAAACACGGTCTACAATTTAGTTAATAGTGTTGTACTAATTTCATTTCTTAGTTTTGACATCTGTGCCATCATTCCATACTTTGCTGACTTCAGGGAAAACTGGGTGAAGGGTATGTTTGTAAGTTTTCTGTAAACTTACAATTATGCCAAAATAAAAGGTTAAATAAATTGAGAATTCTCTGAGACAGATTCACATAGAAATAGAATTATAAAGCAAATGACAAACTAGGGAAACTATGTGACCAAGTGTTATCATCCTAAATCTGTAGAGAGCTTTTACCAATCTTGTCTTTGTCTCCTTGTTCCTGTCTCTTCTCTCTAGAACATCAGCTTCCTGGAAGGCAGAGATCTCTCTGTTTAATTCACTGCTGTGTCCCCAGCCACTGGAAGAGTGCCTGGCGCATAACAGGCCCTCAGCAAGTATTTGCTGCATAAATAATTTGACCGCAAAACTATTAATACCTCAACAGAAAAACGATCGAAAGTCATGACCAGGCAATTCACTTTGCAAGAGAAGGAACACGAGTAGCCCAAAAAAGCTTTTTAAAAATGCTCGACTTCATCAATAAATTAGACTTCCTTTTCGCCTATCAAGCTGGCAAAGGAATTTTGAATGACAATACTCTGTGCTGAGGAGGTTTGGTGACCCAGACACCCCCACATGTTTCTGGCAGCAACCTTTCTGTAAAGCGACTTGCAATTCCACCTGAGGGTCTGCAAACTATTACACCTTTGTCTTGACAACCCACCTCTAGGAATCTTTCCCAAGTCGGGGATGCTAACAAAGATTTTTGTTCACATGTTTGCATCTCCTTAAATCGGCCATGTGGACTGACCTTACCACCCACTCTTGTTCTTGGCAAATCTCTTCTTTTTCAAGACCCTGCTCATACATACATGGAATTCTATACGAGGACACGAGTATGCATTGTTCCTTAACCTCACATCGCAGCAGCCACTGTTGGAAGCAGAAACTATCATTTTTTTCCCACCGTCGTTAAAATATAGGTTCCGTGTAAGCATATGGCAGGAGGAAGAGACCTTAGAAGGAGCTACCAAGGCAGAAACTGGGAAAGAGTGGTCATGACTTTTCCCACTAATTTCAGCTTTGTCACAAGAGAGAGAAGGAGCAGGGGTCAGGGGCCGGGATCTCAGAAGCTCAAATGAGGCTTTTTTTTTTTTTTCCAAGTTATGAGCAGATTTCTGCCAACAGAATAGTAACTGCCTGCAAGGGCTTTTGACATCAAGCAGACCCAAAGCACCAAAGCCAGGGTTAATGCCGGGGGCTTGCCAGACACAGAGCTGCCAGAATGCAACGGTCCACTGGGCCTGGGTTCTCATGACCAAAAGGGAGGATGCCTGTGCTGTGCCAATGGTTAATAGTCTGAAAATCTCTCCTGGGCACAACCCCAGGAGGTTCGAGTGACTTACAAGGTAGTTTTCTAATGAAACCTAGAGGGAAGCCTGCTTTAGTCTGAAACTAGGAACTTTCAAAAGTTGTAAGAGACCGAATGGAACTTACACCTCGTATGTACATTTCTTTACAATCTCCTTTAAAATTAGAATAATTTAAAATGTGGGTTGTGGCAGGGTTACCTACCCAGTCTCTATTCTCTCCTTCCTTACCGACAGGTGCCCTGGCATTTACGGGACCAACGGGGCTTTGCTGTCAAACCTTGTCTCCCAGCCTCTCTTGCCAAAGGGGTGGCCAGTGAGAGAAAGTAGGAGTCATTGGGGTGCTTCCAGAAAACTCTTGAAAAGGAGCCTACTCAGCCAGGACCCTTTGGTCCTTTCCTCCAACTGTCTTCTTCCTGCTGGAACATGGACATACTACCTAGAGCTTCAGCAACCTTCTTGGACCTTGAGACCCACTGATGATAAAAGCCAAGTGATAAACATGATAGGGGGAGCATGGGATCCTGATGACCATGAGCTGCCCACCGCTGGACTACTGATTTGGGAGAAAACGAAAGCCTTTACCACAGTTAAGCCTCTGCTGCTTCAGGTTTCTCTTAACCAGCAGCCGACAGCAACTCTTGACTAATACATGTGCTCATACTAGTAATCAATGAACTTTTCCTGTAGTCTTTAATGAATTATACTTTTTGATTCCTGAAGAGGAAAATGTACAATATTTTCTTGTGGCTTTGAATACCCATGAGAAGTCTTCCCATTTGCCCCATGAGGCCTGGGCTCCTGGTGGCATAAATTCCGACGTAATGTGCTTGGGAGACATTAGTAGTCACGCCCATCAAGTATACACGGGCCCCCGCCTTCCTGCACATCACTTGGGGCAGGGCCACAGTCTGTGGCGCTTCTCCTTACTTACTCTTTCTAAGTCCCCACTGCGATGTTCTAAACTTGCCCTTAACCCCATGTCACCAACCCATGCCCCAAGGTGGGGATTGTTCCTTTGCAAGCACAGCCCCTGAGAACTTCATCCAATCCCTGAGAGGGTCACTGGGAGCTGTAAACAGAGCCAGGTCATTAACTCATCTCTCTGGTGTTTTAATAAGATTGGAAAAAAAAGAAGGGGCCCAGCTCTGATTAGTGTTCCTCTTGTTTGGGTTGTTTTCTGTGAGTTTGCACTGTGAGAAGACGTCAGTTTTCTGGAGCCCTGGGAAATGAATTCATGTCTTGGTGAGTCGTCTGGGGATGTGGCCTGTTGTGTTCCTCTGGAATCATCTTTGAGAGATGGAAGCATGTCTTGCCAGCCCTGAGTTATGCTGTGTCCTTCTTTCAGTGTTCAGGTGGCCCCTCCATCCTTCTGACTTCTCATCTGTCACACCTGTCCCCACTTCCCTGTTCCTTGCCCTGGCCATCCGTGTTCTCGGTCAGTTATCAACGCCAGATAGCTACCTGCTCTGGGCCAGAGCAAGGGTGAGGGGACCCCTGGAAGCCTCCCTCCTGATGTTCTCATTTGCTGCACGGCCTCCCAGAACATCAGAGCTAGGAAGGATCTCCAAGAGTGGCTCTCCAGTTCTTGTCTGTCTGTCCTAAAACAGAGGGCAGCCTGCTGCAAGGACTTGCATTTGCCCCCTCCCCAGCTCTCAGCACCACGTCTTCGCCCAGAGCAGGTGTTTCATAAAGGTGGGGCGGAAGTGACTGCACCCTAAACAGAGCATCCCCTTGCCTCCAGTCACATCCTGTCCACTCTGCCCTGCTCCAATCCATCCTTCCCAAACTCACCAGCTTCCTGTTTCTAAAGCCAACCCCTCAGCCTGGGTTCAAGGTCTTCAAGGTTGGGTTCTGCACCATCCCCCCAACCCCATCTCCCAGAACCCACCTCCGGAAGCTTGTGCTCATGCCCTGCAGCTTCCTCCCTGGTTTGTAGGCCTCTGTGTTTCAGAACTACTGAGTGAGAAGGGATCTTGAAAACCAATGGGGAAACTGGGGCCTGGAAGGACCACACAGTGACAAGACCTCACATCCCCAAGGTTCTGGTTTCCTGTCCCAGGAAGCATGTGACCTCTCTCTGCAGTCCCACTCTCTGACTAAGAAATGGCTCCAGTGAGGTCCAACCGCTCAGCTTTGCAAAACAACTTGCCTTGGGGTTGAGAGCAACTGGGGGAAAGCCTGAAACCAGAAGGATCAATTTTCACCACGTGAAAAGCAACCAAGAGCAGGAGCCACTCCTGGAACATTTGACTCTGACACGTGTGTCCAATCCAGAGCCCTCAGCCCCTCAGCAGGGGAGGCCGTGGTGGGGAGGGCGGGGACTCCCCGAGCACCAACTCCTTCCACCACAAGGAAAGGCTGTTTCAAATCATAGAATCCAAGAAAGGATGAATCATAGCTGCTAAATCTTAGAAATAATGGATCTTAGAAATGAAGCTTCTCGAAATTCTTCTTCCCTTGGTTTCTAGGACATCTGTTCTCCTGGTGTGGTTCCCCTCCCGTCCCTCTGCTTGCTCCTGCTCTATCAGCCCTACACAAACCTCTAATGTGGGTCAAGGCTCGCCCTGGGCCTCTGAGCCACACACTTGGCACTTCCTCCCTGTACCAGTGTGTCTCCTCACGGCTTAGACCCCAGCCCCACTGGCGACCCTGTGTCCTATGTCTGTATTCAGCAAACGCCGAGCACCTCCTCTGCGCTGTTCTAGGCTCCAGGATACAGCAGGGAACAGATTTTTGTAAAGATCTAGCCCTCGTGGAACATATTTTATTCCAGTGAGGGAGTCACAAGGAGAAATAGAAAAAGTACACAGACAGGATAATGTCAGGTAGTAATAAAGGCTATGCTGAGAACAGACCATAGGGAAGCAGAGAGAAAGCAGGGTGACGAGGTCGGATACTCTGATGAGAGGTGATGGTGGTCTGGGAGATGGCGAGAGTGACAGAGGAGGACAGAAGGGGCAAGGTTTGGAGTTTTGAAGGTAGAGCTGACAGAATTTGCCAACCAATTGGATGCAGGATATGAGAAAATGAGAGTCGGCGGCCCAGTCTCCCAACCTCCGTCTCCCACTCGGACTCTCCCAAAGACTCAGATCCAGCAGCCAACCATCCGCTGACATCTTCCCCAGGAAGTCCACACCTGCTCTGCCATTGTCCTGTGACTCGGTGAGCACACCGCCATCCAGCTGGGTGTTCAGGCCAGAGGCCCCAGTGCCCTCACAATCAGCACCGCCCACCTCCTCCACCCCCTCCTCCCTCCTGCTCGTGCCTCCCTCCTGTCTCCTGCTGGTTTTACTGTCTGAGCAATCCTCCGTCTGCGGTCTCCCCGTGCCCATGGCCACCACCCTGGCCCCATCCCTGCCTGTCTTCCCTTCCTCCTCCTGCCCCCCTCCACCTCCACTCTACAGCCAGAGGGAGCCTTCCAGATCGTGCCACTTCTGTTTTTCAAGCCCATTTCCTGTGGCCTTTAGGACAAGACCCAAGTTTCGGCCTGGGTCACAATATCCTTCACACTGATGTCCACTCCCCTTTGCCCTGGTGCCCCAGCCACGCTGAGTGGGTGAGGATTTTTCCCTGCACTTTCCCTCTCTGCTCAGGACCTTTGCACAGTTGTTTCCTTAACCCGGTGTGGGCTCCTGGCTCCCCTGCCTTCCCTCTCATCCCACACTTTACCTGGGGCACCTTTGCCGCCTCTGAGTCTGCTCTCTGCACTCACCCGCAGCCTGTGCTTCCCTCATCACAGCCCCCACCCCCATGTTGTCCCTGTCTGTTCGTGGGCCTTTCCCTCCTCCAGGGCTAGGGCCAGGCTTGAGTGCCCGGTCCAGGGTGGCCACTGGCAAGAGAGTGAATGAGTGATGGAGAGGAGAGGGGTGGCCCACTTGGAGTCTTGGGAAAGGTGGGGGGATCAGATGTGGATGCATCTCTGGGTTTACAAAGCTTTCCTGGGAGGAGGGCTCAGTCCCTGGAACAGACGGTGAATAGCATCTGCGTGGCTCAGGCAGAGCACCATGGGGCAAATATCACTGCCCTTGGAGTTAGGCCCACATTGAATCCTGGCTCCATGACCTGCCTGATGGATGACCCTGGAAAAGTCACGTCATCTCTTTGAGCCTCACTCCCTCATCTGTGAGAAGAGGACCGACAAGGAAAAGGCAGGGGGGGCGTGGCCACTGGGGAGGCTGGGTGCACACAAGCAAGCTCGGTCAGTCAGCAAACACCTGCTAATGCCTGTTCCGTGCCAGGCCGCCCGCTGGGGCTGGGATCCCAGGTAGCTGACCCCGTTCTGCCCTTGAGGTGCTCCCAGTCTCTTGGAGGCAGACAGCGCAGTGTGACCCCAGTGGGTAGCATAGGGGCTGAGGGAACAGAGACACTGTTTGCGTGGCCTCTGTGGTGGCTTCTCGTTACCACAGTCCTCAAGAGCAGACCTTGAGCACCCCTCTCCGCATGCCCTAGCCTGCCTCTGGTAGACATGTGGGGCCAGGCTTGTGGAGCCGGTGACCCCAGCCCAGGCATGGCGTCCCCAAGTAGGGTATCAGTGGCAAAAATTACCGGATAAGGTCCAGCAGGGCGTCGGCCGAGCTCATGATGGGCTTCCCGCTCTGCTCTGTCGTCTCCTTCTGGGCCGCGCCCCCCGGGTGGATGATAGAGACCATGATGATGCCCACGATGACTGCCACGAAGGTGGTCCACAGGTAGTATGCCACGGTGAGGATGCCCAGGCGGCTGGAGGTCTTGGCATCCAGGGAGGCGAGGCCAGACATCAAGCTGCCAGAGCAACGTGGGTCAGTGTCTGAGGGCTGGGGGGGGGGGGGGGGGGAGGACGGGCACTCAGGTGTACCCACTCACACCCCCTCCTGGCTCTGCCCAGCACCCTCAGAGTGCTGGAGGGATCATGCAGGCATGGGGGACCCCCTAGTCATCCAGTCCTATGGCCCCTCCATCCTGGTTTTCTGCTCTGCTCTCTGGCCCACACCTAGAGTCACCAGCCACAGACTTTCACACCTCCAGGCCCTTGCCAGCATGTTTCCTTTGGCTGGTGTCCTATCACCAGATTCCTCCACTTCCTGAAGTGCTACTCACCAGATAAGACCAAGCTCAATGTCACCTCTCTGGCGAAATCTTCTTGGACTCCCTGCCTCTCCCCCAGAGTTAGGAGCTCATGGCCTCTGTCATGACCCTGGTTGTCACTGTCTACCTGTCTCTCTCATCAGGCTGAGGACACGAGAGAAGAGGGGCAGGTCTGACTTCTCTCTGGGTCCCCAGTGCCTGCACAGAGTGAGCTCTGGGCACAGGTGGTTGCTGCAGCCTTGCTGAATGAATTCACGAAGGAGAGTGAGTTAGAGCCCTGGGCTGAGTCCCCACCCTGGCTCTGCCAACCGGCTGTGTGACATCTTTGGGCCTCAGGATCCCATCTCTAAAGTGGGGCCATGGTTTCTCCGAGATGTGCCACCCTGTGGCCATCCGGGTTACCCGCTGGGCCCAGGTTCCCCTTCGTCACTGTGGGAGGCTGTGTTGAGGGCCCTTGTGGGTCTCCCCTCGGCTCCTCCCCACCCCTGCCTGCCTGGCCCTGGGCTCTCTGCCTGCCATCCAGGGCAGTTGGCGGGGTGGGGCAGAGGGATTAGTTAAGGAGATCCTTGTGCTTTGCTTTGCTGCCAAAAGGATTTTTCCTCAAAGCCCTTTCATTCTTTCAGATAAAGGACGTATTTTTCTGGTTTCAATCATGTAAACAAGAGTGGATAATCCCTCCCCATCCCACTCCTCTTATCGTTAGACTACTCGCAGGCAGCATCCAGGGTCAAGGTGAACCTCTCCCCACCTCAGGCTGTAGCTGCTGCCTTGAGTGCCCAGCTCTTCCCCGCTCTCTGTAGCAAAGGCTTGCTCTTCTGTTAAGATACAGTTGAAGGCTCCTCCAGGAAGCTTTCCCTGATGACCAGCTGGAGCAAAGGCTCCTTCCCTGGGCTCCCCCAGGCCCTGTGCTGGCCTCTGCCCCAGCCCCCACCTCACTGAGTTGCTGACTGTTTACTGAAAGTGCCTCCAGCACTGGGCCCGGGTCTGACTCAATGTGGGGTCCACAGAGCCAGGCACGGGGCCCGGCCGCAGTGAGCTTGGTAGCAGCTTGCTGAATGAAGGAGGGAATAAATAATGAATCAATGAATGAATGTTTACAATCTCTGTTCATCCATTGTCAACCAGTATGCCGTATGTTAGTGATGGGCTTAGGGTGGGTCTCGGACATAAATCCTGAAGGGCTCGTAACGGGATTGTGCGGGCAAGGGACACGGGAGGTTGCTCTGCAATTATTATCCATGGGAGCCATTATCCCTAGACTGGAGCCAGCACATAGGCGCAGGGCCAAGCAGTCCTTTGACCACAACAGAATCCCCCCAGCCAAGTCCACAGGGAAGCCGTGGCCCTGAGGGGGAGACCTGCCCGAGGTCACACAAAACACTAGTGGCCAGCTGGACCAGAACTCGGGCCCCAGCTCCAGGCCTGTCCTCTTTCCTTCACGTATTTATTCAAACCTTTAGCACATGCCCACTCTGTGCCATGCCCTGTGTTCACAGAAAGAAATCAGAATCGCTCCCCAACCTCAAGTTGCTCCTGATATCGGGGGCAGGGTAGGGTCAGGAAGGAGACAGGCGGGGACACAGGCACAAGTGGACTCAAGGAACCAGGAGACAGGGTGGCTGTATTAGTAGCATAAGCAAGGGGACAAGGACGTACTGTCTTTATTCAGAGGAGGGAGGGATCACTTCTAGCTAGGAGAGTCAAGAAAGGCTTCCTGGAGGAGGGAACATCTGAGTTGGTTCTTGTGAGGAAGAGGAAGATTTGAAGATGGGGCCGATATCGCGGGCAGTGAGACAGCAGAAGCCAAGAGGGAGGCTGCCAAGGGTGGGCACACTGGGCTGTTTAGTGTGGTCAGAGCTCAGGTCACATTAGAGGCATGGTGATATGGGGGACACACAGATAGGGCTGTGCTCAGGAGTGGGAGTGGCCTTGAGTGCCAGGCCAAGGGGGACAGGAGGGAGAAGTGGGGTCCAGTACAGCTCATCCAGCAGAATTTCCTGGCTGCAGGACACCGAAGTGGTATTTGTAAGAGCAAACAGCTGGGACTAACCCAAGAAATCATCAGTGCAGAATTAGATTAAAAGTTACAGCATATCCATGCAATGGAGTTCTAAGCAGCCATTAGAGGTGACGGTGGCAATGGAAAGATGTTTCTACTTGATGTTAAGTGGAGGGGCGCCTGCAGGGCGCAGAGCCTCCTGTGACCGAGATCCCGTTCCAGAATGTACAGTCCAGATACGGACATCCTTGGTGCAGGACAGGGGCGTACATGACAACCGGATTTCAGAAAGGAGCAAAGGGCCCCTGAGAAGGCCACCCTCAGGAAGAAGAGGTCTAACTCAGGGGTGGTGCCAACTCGGGGACAGACCAGGATGTGGGAAGGGAGGGGGTGTGGGTTCTACATAGAGCAAGAGGGGACCTGACGCAGGCGCTCTGGAAAGGAGAGGGCTGATGGATAAAATGGAAAGGATTCCGACACCTGGGACCCCAGTCAGTTCCCCTCTGGAACCTCTAAACTGGGAAGGGTTCTTCTCCTGGCTGGAGAGAGAGGCGAGCCATAGAGAAGGGAGCTCACGGGGAGGAAACTGCTGGCAGCAGCCGACAGAACAGCCAGGCTGGTGCGGGCAGTGCAGGGGGACCGCAGGTTAGCGGAGGGCAAGAAGGTCGGGAGGTTAAGTGTGAGGAAAGCCCCGGACTCCGCGTGTGGCAATGGCCACTGCAAGGACTCACGGTAACGAGAAAGGAGGTTCAAGCTGTTAAAGTGACTTTTCCATAAACAAACAAACAAATGATAAATAATAAATAAAGTGACCTTTCTGAGAACGTACAGGCTGGGGTATGGAGGCTTTGTGAGGACTCACATGGATATGCACAGAAGAAAACTCTGGAGAGTTTAACAGTAGCTATCTTTGAGTGGTGGGATTATGGGTGATTTTCATTTTGTTTTACTGTTTATTCACATTCTCTATTCTTTCCAGAATGAGCATGGCTTGCTTGTGTGAGGGAAAACACAATCCCTTGAGTAGCCGGCAGCCACAGAAACCATAAATTGTCTGGAGCTTAACTGTCTGCGAACACTGGAACATCCACCTCACTTGATCCTTAAAAAATATTCTAACTCAGCGTTGCCCTATAGAATCACAATGTAGGCCACAATTTTTAAAAATTTTAAATTTCCTAGTAGTCACATTTTTATTTTTTAATTTTTTTAATGGTTTTTTTTTTTTTTTTGAGAGAGAGAGAGAGAGAGAGAGAGCAAGCAGGGGAAGGGCAGAGAGAAAGGGAGACACAGAATGTGAAGCAGGCTCCAGGCTCCGAGCTGTCAGCACAGAGCCCGATGTGGGGCTCGAACTCACGAACTGTGAGATCATGACCTGAGCCAAAGTCAGATGCTTAAGTGATTGAGCCACCCAGGCACCCCCCAAAATTTTTAAAACTGAAAAAAAAGGTGAAATTCATTTTTTGTGAAATTGATTTTAATAATTTAGCTTTATTTAACCCAGTATATCCGAAATATTATCATTTCAATGTGTAATCAATATAACAATTTCTACACTGCCTCAGGTTTAAAATTTTTAATTTAAAGTAATTTTTTTAAAAAGTTAAGTTCCTCAGTTGTAGTCGCTGCATTTCAGCGGTTCAATAACTACTTATGACAAGTGGCTACCTTATTGGACTGCACAGTTTGAGTTACAGAGAAAGGAAATAAAACTCAGGGAGGTGGAGATAATTGGCCAAGCCACCCAGCTGGTAAGCTGTAGAGTCAGGCGTGGAACAGGGGTTTCTGATTCAGAACGCTGTGGGGCTTCCCCCACTCTCATTGCCTCTCCACGGGACAGACTTGGTTTAACTCCTGGGGAAGAAAAGTGTCTTCTAGTTTTGGCTGACCATGATTTTAATGTGATACAGTCCATATAATGCATCTGTAGTTCAACTCTCAGTGTTGATGACTTGTCCCATGGTAGATTTGTGGTGGTGAGCTTCCCATCTTTGGAAGTATCCAAGTGGAGCTTGGATGGCCACCTGTTTGGATGCTAGATCGAGGCTTCTAGACTGAGTGGGAGGTTCCTCATGAGGCTCCAATGTCCTTTTTGGCTCTGTAATTTACAGGGAGGGGAGAACAGGTAACCTTGCCTCACCTACTCCTAGCCTGGCTGGGTACTCCGTGGAGCATGATCCCTGCAGGCCCTGGGGAAGAGCCTCACGGAGCTGAGAGGTCTGGGATTCCCTCTCGAGCCATCTGGCCACCACCCAGAGCCCAGGGATTGTGGATCAAGAGATTACACTGATTGGGAAGCAGGCTGGGCTCAAGGGCCCAGCCTGTTTCAATCTGGTAACTGCTTCACTTGCAGGGGTGGGGGAAGGGAGGAAGCAGCTGCCAGGCTCCTTACTGAGGAAGCAAAAGGCTGTTTACTGACCCTCATTTGGTTGTAATGCCAACTGCTAAGGTAGGTATCGTGACCCCTCTTGCCACCAGGAGGCACCCACTGCTGCCCGTGCCCCGCACTGTGGACAGTGGACAGACTACCTGGACTGCTGGGGGGGACGGGAGGGCCTCCCCGTTTGAAGCCCTTGGTGGCTCCCCACTGCCCTCAGAACTGTGCACACTCCTTCACGCCTTGGGTCCAGTGTGGCCTGACTCAGTCTCGTGCTCCTCACCTGTGCGCTCTGGCCACCCTGGCCTCCTGCTGCTCCCTGAACCACCTTTGCATGGTTATTCCTTCAGCCTGGAACTCTCTATGCCCCCTTTTCCACCCCACACACATTTCCCCAACCTGATACATTTCCACCTGCCTTTCCACAGTCAGCCTAGATGTCACTTCCTCTGGGAAGACATCCTTGAGGGGTCACCTCACCCTCTGCGCCAGGGAACCCCGCACTTCCCAGTTTGTTACGGGGCACTTTGCTGGTATGCTCACCTCTGACTCTCCAGGGCCCAACCGACAATCCAGCATACGACAGGCTGGCAGGGAATGAGTGCTAGAGAAGCAGTGAGGAACCCAGTCCCCTTGCCTCTGCCCCTCCCGCACTCCTTTCCTGTCCCCTCCTACTGCTATTCATCTTTCCAGTCTCCACTCGGGCACCACCTCTCTGAAGGGCCCCTTGAGCCCACCTGGGTAGGCTAGGCAGCTCCTGTATGCTCCCACATTTATCCCTCAATAGCCGGGAGCCCTTGTCAAGTTCCTGAGCCTCTGGGTGCCTCAGTTTCCACTGGAGGATAAAATGGAGGTAAATGATGGTTCGTTGTGAGGGTAAATCTAGGTTTAGAACAGTGCCTGGTACATAATAAACATTCAATACATTGCAATTATTAGCATTTGCTCTACAATGCCATTGTCTCTTAAGTGACGTCCTGCCCCAGCAGACTGTGAGCTCCTCCAGGGAAGGTATGAATCTGGCTCAGTTCCAGGTCCTCGAAGCCCAGGACCTGGCTTAGCCTGGGTGCAGCTTTGCTGATGTGTGTGATGTCAAACCAGGGTGCAATTCTAGACGAGACTATTAAAAGGGCGCCTTAGGTCTGATGACCATAAGCATCCATTGTGGGTTCCCAGCTTTGGTCCTCTTGCCAGGTTTAGGGGATGCCTCTGGCACTGTGTGTCTGTGTGATGTCAAGGCAGTTGGCACCAGAACTTTTGGGAACAGATGGGAGCTTTTGGGAGTGACTCTCTGAGGCAGTGCCCTCTCCTGAGTGAAGAGAATCTGAGAGGGTCCCTGGAGGTGTGCTTCAGGGCTGTTCCCTCTGCCTCTCCTTCCTGGTCATTTTTATCAATGGCTTGGCCAAGGCCACTGACAGCATGTGGATCAGATTTGTAGACGACAGCTAATGTGTTGGATGAGGGAGTTGGGACTAAGCAGACCCCAGCAGGCTGGGACCACGGGCCAAGTCTGACATGATAAAACTGAGCACGGACACGTGTTGGGCCAGACCTGGCTTCCACAGCTTGGGAGAGCACAAACTCTGGGTGGGATTTGGGGGTGGGGGTTGTGGGGGGTGCTGAGCCGCAGCAGCAGCAAGCGGGGAGGGGACTTTGGGGTGTGTTTGCTGCTAGCTTGCTGAGTCAGCCGGGGAACGGGGCTGCCGAAGGGCTGGTGGGCCTCTGGCTGTGGGGTCAGAAGCCTGGGGAGCTTGTCGAGAAGGTCATGGACTTGCCCTGAGGTGGAGACCCACTGGGAAAAGGACAGGGGAGGGAGGTGTGTGTTACAGCTGGGGTAGGTGGCTTTGACAGAGATGCAGGCCTGGGGAAGCAGCTGAGGGGGCAGGGGCTGTGGGGGGGAATGCTGGGACTGGTGGGGAGAGCTATAGGGAAGGAGATTTCAGCTCAGCACTAGGAATAACTTTCTGCCCTGGAATGGACCACCTTGAGAAGTAGTGAACTCCCAGTCACCGGAGGTGTGCAAGCAACTTGCTAAGGCCACCCAATAAGTAGACAAAAACCCTGGTCCACTAGTATGACAACATCCATAGTCACAACAGCCTGGCACTAGGATGTCAGAGACAGGAAGCCCCATGGCCGAGTCCTTGGGCTCTGGCCTCAGCTGACCCAGTCATGGAGGCTCCCCCAAACAGGCCCCAGGATGCAGCTGCAGGGAGTCTATCAGAAAGGCAGCTGGAAGGAGGCATCTGGGGGTCCATGACAATCCCTTCAGCCATTCCAAGCATCATGCCTTGCTGTTTCCCCCCCCAGAGCAGATGACAGGCCCAGCAGCTGACAGCAAGTGCCACGTTAGCGCCGCGTTACTCTTCCCAGATGGCTCTGCCACACCCTCACCCTCAAGCCAACTCCTTCTACGACCTGAGGCAGGGTGCCCAGACTCCCACTTGGCTAAAGATGGGATCATCTGGACCTGGTACCCCCTACCAAGGGCACAAATTTCTCTACTGCCTCTGCCTGCACATTTCCAAGGACAGAGAACCCACTACCTTCTGTCAGCTCCTCCATATGGGCTAGCTATGCTTATTAGAAAGTCCTTCCTGGTGCCAGAATGAAATCCACCTCCAGGGAAGAGAATTCCCCATTCTGGGCCCAGCTCTGTCCTCTGGAGCTTCACACACCAAAGTTCTTTGGTTCCATTTTAGATGCTGTGAGCTCGGAGTACAGAAGTGGGGTGGGAAAAGGACGAGGGACCGGAGGGGGGCAGGCACAGAGCCAGGCATGGGTCTGTGTCTAGTGGGACACTGCTGTCTTGTCATCCCCAACTACCCTCTGAGGGTCCCTCCTTCCCAGGCCCCTGGGCACCAGGACAATGCTTAACTGGGGCTTGCAAATAACATGCTCACAGATGATGTGCAAATAACAAGCTTCAACTGAATCAAAAGTGAAAGCTGGAGGAGCTAAAGCTGCAGCCCTCAGAGCTCACGGTCTGACCATTGACCATTCTCAACCACTTGAGGAAGGCTGTATTCCCAAGTGTAATAAGGGTCAAGTCCAGTTCCTGATTCCATGAGAGCTGAACTCCTACCCCTTTCTTTCCACTAGGCAAAGAATGTCAGGTGTGAGGGAGCCAGAGTGCTCCTGTGGAGGATGACTACTCTGCTCTACCATTAGGAACAACTTCCTTGGGATGCCTGGTTATGACTGATGCCACTGTGCCATGGTAAGGAGCCCCACTCCAGAGGAAGGAAAAACCACCCCACACCGCAGAGTAAGGGAAAATAGGTCTCCTGCCTCCTCTCCCTCCACCAGGGGGGTCCTGGTGTCTACCCACCGAGGACTCAGGCTGGGCAGCCCAAATGAGGCTTTCTCCACGTCGAATGAGACCCTCCAGTGCGATGGTTCTCCACGAAGAAGGATAGTGGGAGCTTTTCAAAACCTCCTGCACATCCCCAGACTCTAATATGTTCCCAGCCTGCCCCATGTTGAAAACTTTCTCCGGGTGTTCTGGTTCCCAGAAATGAATGAGGTGAGTTTCTGGTCCTCAAGGAACTCCATCCAGTTTGTGGAAAGACCTTCATCTGGACAACACAGAACGCTGGGTCATGGCTATGATTGGCAGGGGCCAGACGCAGGATCTGGCCTAGCCTGGGAATCCAGGCTTCCCAGAGGAGGTGGCTGCTGAATGGATCCTTGCAGGATGAGTAGGAATTCTTTACCATGAGGGGGAAAGACAAGAGAGTCTGCGATGGGTGATAAAATTGGGGAGGTTTTTGGAGTCACCAGGCTTATGGTCTGACCCCACCCGCAGCCCACAGCTGGGCCATGTTCCCCTTCTTGATGAGTAAGGCGGTCAGCTGACTGGGCAAGAGGGCCAAGGACAGAATCCCAGAGCTCCCATCTGAGAGGTCAGCTGAGCTCTGCTAAGAAAAGTTGCCCCACGGCTTGAGGGGAGGAGCCAGAACACAGGCTGCCCGTTCCTCCAGCCTCCCTCTCACTCGCTGTGTGCTGGGGAGCCCGGACAGCTGCCCCCTGAACACTGGCTTCCAAACCAGACTTCAACAGCCGCTCGGCCCAGGACCATCTCCAATAAGTTAGAACGTGGGTGTTTGGGAGTTTTCTGCCAAGCTAGAGTTCCTCAGGAAGGGGGAGAAGGGAGTGTTAGGTTTCTTTGGCCAAACATGATTTCCTGATTCTAAGAAAAATCAGTTTCAAATTTTTACAAGAAATGGAAAGGAAAACAATAAATACAAAGGAATGCACATGCACACACATACATGCACACCATATGCACATGTAAAGACACACACCACGCAGTCACACACAAACCCACACACGCACTTGGATTTCTTTGCTGTGATGTGAAGCCTACAAAACATTCTGCCATGTTCGGCATCAGTGAATCACAAACACATGGATTCAGTTTCCCTTGAATGATGCCTGGTTTAAGAAATTGAAGGATGAGGGGAGAGGAGGGTTTGGCAAAGAACAAACAGAGAATTGGAGGCCCTCGCTGGATCCAGATGCTGGGCTGACCCACCCCTGCTTTCTGGTGTTGCCTGTCTGGGGATGTGTGAAAACAAGGCTCAGTTGACTCCCCAAGCTTACAAGCAAACGGTGGGGCCTTGATGGGCCACCAAAAAACAAAAATAAGAAAGCACCTGCTGGGAACTGTTTTGTAAATTTGCAGGTGGCATTGTGTCTATTCTATGGCCGAGGCCAAGAGTGTGGTAAATAAGAGAACTCGAGGTAGGTAACTCTGGAGTCGTGGGACACAGTGATGCCCCAAAAGGATATCCAGCAGCATCCTAAGTGTCAAGTGAAAGGAAAAGGGCTTCACAAACTCTGTTCCAGCCCAAGTGCAAGATGAAAACAAGATTATGGAGATGAGGGTACAGCATGGACAATTCTTATGACATCACATTGAGTGAAAAAGAAAAAAGAAAAAGCACCTAGATTTCTTTTTGCAGAAAGTAACATAAGGTATCCTCCAAGAATGTAAAGGAACAGAAAATTGCCAGTACTCTTTGAGATAAACTGTATATTAAAAGGAAAAGGGATCGGAGTAGTGACAGGTGCTATCATTGAGAGGAAACAGGAAAGGAAGGCCCCCAAGGCTCCAAAGGCTTGACTTTTCTAGTGGAAGAGGCATAATTCACATGGGATCAATCAGCAATGGGGCACAGAGAAGAGCACTGAGAGCTGCAAAGCCCTCAGGACCTACCCAAGCACCACCCATGGGAGGGGAGCCCTCATTCAAGGGCTTTGACAATGCTGTGGCAGGTCCTAACCATCAGACTATTGCTAGGCCAATGTGACGGGAGGCGGGATTTTCTAAATTTTGTCTGAGGCTTCTTCTATAGTCTCCTTGCAGCCGACTTAATTTTTGGAAAACGTTTTCAAATGGCAAATATAAGGTGAGAAGGCACACTTAGTCCAGGGGAAAGGAGAGATTTTGTGGGTTGACGGGCACATCTTAAGACCTTGAGACTTTAAGAGCTGCATGCAGAGCTATGAAAGGGTGCATCAGTTTGCATGAGAGGCCCAGGAGCCTTCTGAGAGAAAAGAGACTAAGATCCCAACCCCTGCTCCCTGTGATTTGAAGTTAGGGTCAGGGTATACCAGGGTGCCTATGACCACGATCTGCTGGCACTAAAAGCCCCCAGGGCTAATGCAACAGTGGGAGAAAAGGGACCAGAGCTCAATCCCAAGGAGCCACGCTCAGGGCATGGCTGCCTTGGGGAACAACGACTGGGCACTTCAGTGGGTCTAGGAGCCAGAGCAGGAATATGCACCTGCTTATTGTGCCGACTTGAACCAGACCATGCAGGACCTGTTTTCAACAGCGACACCATGCGGTAGGAACCAGAGCAGCAGGGCTAGAGGTAAGATCCAATGTTCCACTTCCATCTACTTGGCTGGAAGCTCACCGAAGGAAATAAGCTAACTTTGGCCAATGGTACGAGCCTCAAGAGGAAGACACTAGGCTTCCCGCTGTACAGAGGAGTAGGACCATATTCAGCACATTCAGTTCTGAAGTCAGTACATAAAGCAAAAACCAAGTATAATTAAATTTGCCATGGGGCGCCTGGGTGGCGCAGTCGGTTAAGCGTCCGACTTCAGCCAGGTCACGATCTCGCGGTCCGGGAGTTCGAGCCCCGCGTCGGGCTCTGGGCTGATGGCTCAGAGCCTGGAGCCTGTTTCCGATTCTGTGTCTCCCTCTCTCTCTGCCCCTCCCCCGTTCATGCTCTGTCTCTCTCTGTCCCAAAAATAAATAAACGTTGAAAAAAAAAAAAATTAAAAAAAAAAAAATTTGCCTTGAAGGTCCCTTAAGTTGCCCACGAAGTTGAGGAGGCATAGTTTTATATAAGTTCACTCAAGGCAGTTTTCTTCCCGACTTGAAATGGGTTTGCTGTTTCTTTAGGTGAACACCAGCTGAAGCAGTCTGAGTACACTCAGAAGCCATGATGTAAAGGGGAAAAAAACAAACCCAATCTCCTCTTCATGCCCTAGAATCACAATTGCTGCAGGGAGAGGCTCACACTTTGAGAGGCACATGGGGACCAAGACTGGCTTAGTGCAAAGCACACCCACCTCAAGAGCACAGCTCTTTGAATGGGGGCAGCCTCCTGCTCCTTTAAATTATTTTTCTCTGTTTCCCACAGCATACGTAACTGATTTTGTTTTTTGTTTTTTGTTTTTTAATTTTTTTTAACGTTTATTTATTTTTGAGACAGAGAGAGACAGAGCATGAATGTGGGAGGGCGTAACTGATTTTGTTTAAGTTAAATGCACATATGATGGGACTCCACCAGGTGGGACCCAGAAAATAACTAAAGTGGCAAACCTGAAGTCACACTGGTTTTACAATTAAAAACTCAAATCGTCCTGCGGGCAAACATGTAACCAGTGGGTTCCCCAAGTGGTGAGGCTACAGGGAGAAACGTTCCGGCCAGACTGTGCGCACCTGTGCTCCTTAGCAGTTGTATGTATAACCAGTCGTATGTATAACTTTGTGAATGAATAAATTGGCATTTGGTTTATTTGGTTGCCTCTTGTCAGCATCAGAGGACTGGCCCAGCCAGCGCAGGGGCTCAGATGAGGGTGAGCTTCTGAAGCAGTCAGCCAAGGACTACACCCTACACCCTGGGCCTCGTGATTCATTACTAAGAATAAGAGCAAACATTTATAGGGAAAAAAGATAACAGTGGCAGAATTAAGACTGAAGGGTAATGGGGGATTTTTTCCCTCAATTATCTAAAGTGCCTATAAGTATAGGATTTTATTTATTTACTTTTAATTTTAGACACACAGAGAGGGAGCACAAGCAGGGGAGAGGGGCAGAGGGAGAGAGAGAGAGAGAGAGAGAGAGAGAGAGAGAGAGAATAGTAAGCAGGCTCCATGCTCAGTATGGAGCCTGATGTGGGGCTCGATCCCACGACCTGGAATCGTGACCTGAGCCCAAATCAAGAGTCAGATGCTCAACCAACTGAGCCACCTAGGTGCCCCTATAGAATTTTTTAAATACAAAAAAATATTTAAAGGCAACTCCTAACCATCCTCCAAGCGTCAGTTCAAATGTTGGTCATGAAACTTCCCTGAATTCTGCCTTAGCTGCCCTTCCACTGCTCTTAACCCATTTAATATTCATTTATTAGGTACCTACTCTGGTACCTATAGTAGGCCCTGGGATGTTCCTGTAAAAGAGATAGAGAAATTTATTTTCTTTTCAAAAAAATTTTTAACACTTATTTATTTTTGAGAGACCGATCACAAGCAAGGGAGGGGCAGAGAGAGAGGGAGACACAGAATCTGAAGCAGGCTCTAAGTTTGAGCTGTCAGCACAGAGCCTGATGCGGGGCTCGACCCCATGAACCATAAGATCATGACCTGAGCTGAGGTTGGATGCTCAATCGACTGCACCACTCAGGTCCCCTGAGAAACTTATTTTCTTCAGAATTATTTTTATAGTAAGAGAGTTGTCCTTGTTTAGAAGAAATTCCTCGATAAGCTACTTGGACCAAGAGCTGAGCAGCACCCCACCCCGCCCCAGTCCAAGAGCAGGGCATGCGTGGAAATGACTTGTAAAAGACGAGGAGGACAGGATTTCTGGCTGGTCTTGGAATAGGGGTAGAGAGAAGGGAGGTGGGGAGAGAGAAAGAAAGAAGTGGCTACACCCTAAACTGACCCTCCAATGATCCACACCCTTGTATACTCTCCCTCCCTAAGTGTAGGTGGGATCTGGAACTTGCGTCTAACTAATAGAATATGGCAAAGGTGATGGGATGTCCCTCCCATGATTATGCTATAAAGGACTGTCTCAGAATACTGGAGAGTGAGGGATCCTCCTTCTGGCCTTGATGAAGCAAAAAACTATGTTGGGAATTGCCTTTGGAGAGAGCCAGCAGGCAGAGAACCACAAGTAGCCTCTAGGACCCAAAGGTGGCCTCCAGCTGATAGCCATTAAGGAGGGGGGCCCTCGGACAAACAGCCACAAGGAAATGACTTCTGCCACCAACTCAAATGAGCTTGGAAATAGATTCTTCCCCAGCCAAGACTTCAGAGGAGAACACAGCTCAGCTTACACTTTGCAGCCTCATGAGACCCCGAGCAGAGGATCCAACTAAGCCATGCCTGGGATTCTGAGCCACAGAAAGTGGTAGATAATAAATGGGGGTTGTGTTAATTGGCTAAGTTTGTGGTAATTTGTTCCATAGTAATAGATAACGAATGTACAGAGAGAGAGAGAGAACCACGAGATGGCTGAAGGGCTTACACTTCTCAGTGTAATCCTTACCTGTGATCTTGCTCCCAACTGTCAATGAAAATTGCTAAATTTGTGTACTGTTTGAAGCAGGGGTATGTGTGTGCATGGGAGACTGACAAAGGCTGTCCCCTGACTAGTTGCAGGAATGCGAGGGCAGAGGAGAGCCAGAGGTAGTGAGCACTAGGGTTCATGGAGGATGAACCCTATCACACGGGAAATGGCTCTGGGCACAGGTGACGTGTGTGTGCCGTGTGGACGTGCATGGCACCTCGTCCACGTGCCTGGGAAGGCTGCCATGAACACAGGTGTGCAGGACTCAGACCTACACGCAGGTCTGTATCAGTGTTCCCAGGTGTGCCTGAGTCGAGAGAGACTTTCCAGAGAGAGTGACACGTAAGCTGCAGGTGCTAAGTGAAAGCACGAAGGAAGAACAGGTCACCCAAAGGGGTTGCCTGCTGAGAGCAAAACGGGTGCAAAACAGGTTCATGAAACATCTCATCTGGGCCTTGGAGAAGCCTTAATAAGTTAGAGAAAACATGCTACATTCATAATATATCAGGAGCTATGCTGGGTGCTCCAAGTACATGATCTTATTTCATTCTGAGAATAACCCTGTGAGGGAGGTGGGTGTTGTCCCCATTTTACAGGGGAGGTCACTAAGGCTCAGATGCTGGGACTTGATTAGGGTCACACGTCCAGTAAGTGCTCTTCCCCTGGAGTCTCCTGCAGATTCTCAGCCACACCTACCAGTACTGTTTGCTCACCTCCCTCACTGCAAATTAGGAAGCCACAACTGGCCAAGGGGAGGTTGCACTCAGCTGGGCTATGGCATGCCTGTCTGAGGAGGGGGCTCAGGCCAGGTGCTGGTTTGGAGTGGATTCTAGAGACAAGATGTCCAAGAGCTGGAAGATGCTAGACTGTGGGAAGACTGACTGAGCTGGGCTCCAACCCAGGCTGGCTCGAGTTGGGCGTCCTTTCTCTAAAACAAAGTGTTTCTGTGACTGTCCCCTTTCCAGATGGTGAGACTCCTGAAGGCAGGCATAGGATCTTATCATCCTTTGTGTCAACTGCCCACCATTACCACCCATATTTCTTTATACCTCATCATCCCTCTTTGCTCGTCTATTCATTTTCTGTCTCCTGCAAAAATCTGTTACACTGACCACCACCATTGACAAGGGGGACAATGAACCCGACCCCCTCCCAGTATCTCACATAAAAACACAGTGATGCACATGGTCCTTCTCCATGGAGGGGTCACAGCGACTGGTGACCTTGGCAGAGGGAATTCTTGGCCTAGGAGTGGCTCATCCAGATAGGAATGCTGTTTCACTACTGTACAAAAAAAGGGGTCTGTACCCTATCATGCAGTGTGCCAGCTGTGACTGTGAATTCATTGAACTAACAATACTGGGTACACCAAGGGTTATGAGCAGCACCTGCAGTGGAGACCGGTCATCATCAATCGTTATCAATAAATAAAGAGCTGGGAGAACTGCACACGGCACCTTGAGCTGGGTCTTGCACGCAGAGTGAGGCTTTAATTGGGAAGAGAAGAGGGCATTCGTGGAAGGAGGAACAACGGGAGCAAAGGTATGGAGACAGAAAAGCATGCGGCCCACTTAGGGGCTACTGACGTAACCAGTCTGATCCCAGGGACGTGGCATAAGAACGGGGTGGCAGGTTCTGCTGGAAAAGAGGTGGCCTGGCACCCAGAATTGCAGGTTATCGGACCTGGGAGCAAATGTGCCTTAATGTGTATCCTCCCACTGCCCTGGAGCGGTTACCCTGCAGAAAATCCCTGACCTCTGAACTGTCAAGGCAGCTCTGGCGATTTTGCTCTGCCCTGAGTGGTAACACGGGAGTGGCTGCTCCTGGAGGACAGGGGTCACAGCCTTGAAGTGGCCAGGAGCAAGCGCTCAGGAAACTGTGGGCGACCGATGGATGGATGGATCACAGTTGAAGCTAAAGGAAGGTGAGTTCAAGGACAGAGGGTTTGGGGCTTAGAAATGTGTCATTTTTCCCCCTTAAGAAGGTTCAATTCTCCCTTAGTAGGAGAATATGAAAGCACTTCCATTTTTCAGTGACACGATTGCTCTGCACGAGCCCAAACTGTATAATAAACAAAGGAAATGTGTGAACACACACTGGCTTTTCTCAAGTTAATACCGCATTCCATTCCCAGCCCAGAGAAAGCACTTCTGTCTAGTGAGAGACAGGACTTGGAGAGCTGGACAGGCCCTTAGTTGCTAGGTAAGCTGGGTAAACTGAGGCCCAGAGTGAAGGTGCCTTACCTAAGATCATGTGATAATTTGTGGTAGCAGCATGTCTAGGTCCCAGGTCTCTGACTGACTCCAGGCCTTTTTAAAAGTCAAATGACTTGCCCAAGATCACACAGCCAGAAGCCAACAGCGCCAGGGTGGGAGCCCAGGTCTGTGGGCCTCCAAGTCCATGCAAACCCTCTGTCTTTGAGGTATTTCTGTTCTGAGTACGCGGTGACACCTGGGCAGTAAAGGACTGTCATGGCAAAGGACCCTAAAGCCACCTAACAGGATTCCTGTGCCTTATATCATAATAAATCCAGGGGGAAAGGAGAAAAGAGAAGAGTCCTCTGCTTCTTCCATTGACACACTTACCTAGCTGTCATGCAACTGTCTGTTTTCTCCCTCATAGCCTGTGAGCTCCGCTGGGACTGACCCTCATTGATCTCTGTATGTGCAGCACCCAGGACAGGGCCAAGTGCCCAGAGAGCACAATGCCTGATTGTTGAATCCCTTCACTGATTCACTTGACAAGTATTAAGGAGTACCTACTATGTGCCAGGCACTTGGCTAGGTCCAGAGTGGAACCTCAGCAGACTACTGTCTCTGCCTTTACAGACTTTACAGTCCCTGTGGGAGATCAAGAAACAAGCAAACAAGTGAATACATACAGCACAACAGTGGATGGTAAGGGCTGTGCCGGGAAAGGAATAGGGTGTGGTGAGGCAGAGTGAAGGTGGTAGTGAGGGGGGACGGGTGGGGCGGGCCTTTCTAAGGCAGTGACGGTGACATGGAGATCTAAAGAAGAGGAAGAGGAGGGGGAAACGGGCGATGGGCCTTGAGGAGGGCACTTGTTGGGATGAGCACTGGGTGTTGTATGTAAGCGTTGAATCACAGGAATCTACCCCCAAAACCAAGAGCACACTGTATACACTGTATGTTAGCCAACTTGACAATAAGTTATATTAAAAAAAAAAAAACAGATCAAGAGGAAGAGATATGAAGTGTTGGAGGCAGAAGGAACAGCATGTGTGGAGACCCTGAGGTGGGGGAGGGTCGGTCTGGTCTAAAAGGCCAGTGGGACTGGAGTGAGTGGGGCCTGGCATGAGGTGGGGTGCAGGCAGGGAAGGATCAGGCAGGGCCTCTGAGATCCGGGTAAGGGCGGGAGAGTTTGTTCTAAATGCCATGGAATGTCATGTTCATTCGGGTTAATGAATGGCATGGCCCAGATGGCTTTTCAGGAGGTCACTCTGACCACTGGGTGGAGAACGGGTAGGAGGGGAGCAAGGACCAAAGCCAGGAGGCCAGTGAGGTTACTGTGGAGTCTGGACCCGTGTGGTGGGGGTGAAGCTGGGTTGGCACTGGGAGGCAGAACCAGACGCAGTCACTGGCAGACTGGCTGGTGGTGGGGATGGGACGGGAATAAGCAAGGAGGTTTGAATAGCTGGGTGGACGAGCTGCCGTGTAATGACAAGCAGAAAACAGGAGAAGGAACTGGTTTGTGGGGTAAAATCTCAGGCTGGTGACACTAAATTTGAGACACCTGTTGAACATCCAGGAGCGATGTCAAATAGGTAGTTCAAGTGTGGTGCTCAGATGAGAGGTCTGGGGGGGAAATCTGTACTTGGAGTGTTGGGCTTCTGGGTCGTACCTCAAAGCCATGAGAATGGACGAGAGAAGTCTCGAAAGCGACGACATTCAGAGTGGAGTAGAGGAAGAGAAGCTAGGATAAAGGGGCAGAGAGCAGGCAACCACAGAGGCGGGGGGGGGGGGGATGGGAGCACCAAGAGGAGGATTTCAAGAGGGAAAGGGGGGATCAGCTGCTCTATCGAGTGTAGCAACTGCTGTGGAGAGAGAGGTCACACAGAGCAGGAACTGAGAGTGTCCTTTGGATTTAGCAACATGGAAGCTACTGGTGACCTTGACAGATTCACTGACCCAGTGAATGACTCAAAAGATGCATAGAGAGGAGATGACAAGCAGAGTGGGTTGGGGAATCAGGGAAAGCTTCTGGAGGGAGGGAAGCTGCATTTCAGCAAAGTCTTGGATGGGATGGAGGCTCAGTCCTGAGAGACCTAAGTGCAGCCTGCAGGAAGTCGAACTGTACTTGACAAAGCGCCCCTGCGGGGAGTAGAGAGTGCCTCCCCTCACTAGAGGGAAAGGGGAGAGGAGTTGGCTCATGTCTCAGGGCTCAGCAGCAGGGAGGCTGCGAAGCGATGACCCTGCCCTAAGGGACAGAGCCCACTACCCTCCTCCAACACACACATACAGGTCTCAGAGATGTGTGCACCTCCCTCCCTGCAGAGAAGTCCTGGGAGGTGAGGATTCCAAACCCACAGCCTCAGAGCAATGAAGGGTTCTTAGACACCACCTGGAGCAGCCAGCTTGTTATAGGTGGGGAAATCTGAGACGCAGAGAGGGGCAAGGGCTTGCTCAAGGCCACACAGCATGCCATTGGTAGAGACAGGTGATCTCCAGTGATTTCCAGTGGTCCTCCCCCAGTGAGTAAAGTCTGAATTCTTAAGCCTGGCATAAAAGGTCTTTCATGCTGGGGCAAGAACCTCCCCCCAATTTCAGCTCCCACCACCCTTCCTCACACTCTGTGACCCAGTCCTTCGAACATCTAGCACATGCAAGTATATAGTCTCGTACAGTCCTTGCAACAACCCTTTGGAGTAGGTGCTATTATTCTCATTGTATAGGTGAGGGAACTGAAGCTCAGAGGAGTTTGGGAAACATCCAAGGTTGCAGAGCTGAGCCAGCATATTATCTCATGAGTGTCTCCAAAGTTGTCTTTTCCCCACACCCAGCTGCATTCACCATAAAGAGCCCCTCTGCTGGAAAGCAATCCCTGAACTCCCTGGCCCTGAGCTACCTGGGAGCCAGGTCACGTCCTATGACACCAAGTCACTTTTTTAAGTCACTAAAAAGTCCATTGAATGGGACTGAAATAACTGGTGCCACTGAACGACCCAGGCTTCAGCAGCCCGTGCCACACCCGAGTGCTCATAAAGACCCCCAATCACACTGTTTTCAGGCCAGCCACCCACAGCAGGAGCATGGCACCTACTGAATCTGTACAGAATCTTCTCCCCTCCCAGCCCTGGCCTCCCAGCCAAACACCTGCCCCTCCCTCACCTGGAGACCACCAGTGGCAGGATCAGCATCTTCAACATCCTCATCAGGAGCTCTCCAGGAAACTGGAAGTAACTAATTTCCTGAAAATGCAGGAAGAGCTGGGGTTATAGCAGGCAGTACCGACCTCACAGCTGCTCCATTCTTTACAACGTTCAAAGTCCTGATTCACCCACCCTCTCCTGTCCAGCACGTGGACAGCAGAGTCCACAGAGGAACCACTGGCTTTGGAGCCAAACAGACTTGGGTTCTAATCTTGACCCCCTGTAACTAGCTGTGTGGCCTTAAGCTAGTTACTCGATCTCTCTGAGTTTTTCTCATCTGTAACAAGGGTAACAACTACTTCATAGGATCACTTGGAGGCTTAAATGAGAGGAGGTACATAAAGTACCTGGCAGAGTGCCTGGATGAGAGTAAATGTTCAGTAATCACAGTAAATGACACCTCTCCTCCACCTCTGCACCATTCATCTGCCTATTCATGGTATAATTCATGTAGCAGATGGTAAGTGGCAAGAGGACAGGGCCATATACCGTTCACACGTTCATTCAGCCCATATGGCCAAGCATCGTGCTGGGTACCCCAGAATGAATTAGGCACAGTTCCTGCAACGGAATTCCAGTCTAGTTTATGGGGAGACTGACTCATCCACAGAGCATGACATTCTTGAGTCAGTTTCTTCTGCATTGGGCCCATTATCTGGTGCCTCCCCACCCCCAACCCATCCTGGCATCATCATGGGTTCTTGCCAGCCTCCTGGCAAAGGAGAGAGAATCGGGTTGGTGGGACACCATCCAGTATAAAGAGCCCCTACCGGGCAGAGTTCTTGCATTGGCTTCCTCACAGGCCACTGGGTCTAGCCTACCCTTGGGGCCTTGGATTAGGTCTCCTCACCCGTCAGCTGTCTCCAGAGTCACATGTCCAGAACCTGACAGCTGAAGTAGAAGGGGTCACTAAGCCCAGTTGAATTTCATATGAATTTCGTATGAACAACAAATAATTTTTTTAAATGTTTATTTATTTTTGAGAGAAAGAGAGTGAGTGAGAGAGTGTGCTACTGGGGGAGGGGCAGAGAGAGGGATACAGAAGATCCAAAGTGGGCTCTGAGCTGTCAGCACAGAACCTGATTCCAGGCTGGAACTCACAAACTGTGAGATCATGACCTGAGCCAAAGTCGGACCCTTAACCAACTGAGCCACCCAGGCACCCCAACAAAAATTTTTGTTGTTCACTTGAAATTCAAATTTAACTGAGTGTGCTGTTTTTAAGTTTTTAAATTCAATTTAATTGTTTTGCTATTTCTAGCAAACCATGCTTGAGGCCACCTTCCTGAGGGTAAGGTTGTGGGTGAGGCTGGTACAGGGACTTTCAAGCACCATCCAAGTTAAATTTTTGTACTTGGAACCATTTTTTTTTAACATAACACTTGGTTAATAGTCTGATACTTTGAAAAGCCCCAACTCATAGAATTTTGGTGCTGAGAAAGCGGTTTTAAAGATCTAGTTCAGCTGAGCCAAGAGAGGGAGGAGACTTAGCAGTGACTGTGCGGGACCAGAAATCAAGCCTCCTTGTCCCATTCTACTGTGGTTTCCAATGAGCCAGAAAGTCTTTAAAAAATAAGGGTGAATGGGAGAGAAACTTCTGAGTCCCATGAGCATGAACAGAAATGCTTTATTGTACCCTTATGTCCGATAGTAGTCTGGCCAAATATAAGATTCTTAGTTTGAAAGAATTTCCCTCCCCTTTGTCTTCTAGATTCTAGAGTTGCTTATGATGTTTGGAACCATTCTTCCTATCCCTTAGCTGAGACTTGTTCTACTCCCTCAGATCCATTGAAGGAATATCTGTCAATTTCCAGTTTTCTGTAATTTTCATGAGGTGATGTACCACAGGACGAGATTTTCTGATTTTCTTTTTTTTAATTCATCGGGGTGTGCATATTTTTTGCTTCTGAGAAAATGTCTTATATTCTCTGTGAAATTTTTCTCTCCATATGTTCTGCTAGCTCTCTCTGAAACTCTTATTAGGGAGTTGGATGTTGGACACCTCTGACTTCCTTATATTTTCTTTTATTTTCATCTCTTGTTTTACGTTCTGGGAGATCCCTGCAACTTTATGCTAGCTACTGACATTTTTATCTTGGTTCATAGATCTTTAATTTCAAAAACTCTTTTGTGTTTTTAGATTGTTCTTTCTTTTTGCATCCTGTTCTGTTTTACAGTCACGATATCTTCTCTCACATGTCCAAAAATCTTAAGACAAGATTTAAATGTTTTTTCTATTTCCTGCATTGTCTCTGCTTCATAGAGACCCTCTTTTCTGTTTGGTCTCTTTCTGTTAGATGCTTTGACCTTGGCTTCTGCTCATATGTAAGTGTGAGGCACTGAACTTCTGTGTGCATGAGTGAAGCTTGTCAAGTGATGGCTCCTCAAAGGAAGGTAACAGGTGACAGTCTGACTTTTGTATTGGGGATAGGATGGGATGGGGAGGAATCCCCTTGAGAGCAGAATTTGGAGATGTTTTCTCTGAGGCTTAAGTTAGAAGCCTCTTCCTAACTCCAACAAGGGGGTGAGGGTGTGTCTAAGCCCAGGTGACAGCAATCTTTGGGGATCCTGCTAATTGGTGGGAAGCATGTGCCTCATCACCTCCCCTCTCCCAACACACACAGGTGGGCCTGATATCCCTAAATCAAGCTTCTCTGGCTCTTTGGGACAGGCAGGACAGTAGAGATGGGTGGAAAGGAGTCTCCCCATTACATGAACTGGAGGGGACTTAGGGGCCTAACTGCTCTGGTTAACAAAATTCCAACCAATGCCCCTGATTTCACCTCCATACTTCACGTGGCCTCCTGCAGCTCTGTGCACTTTCAAGTGCAGAACCTTTCTAGAGTCCTCTAAGCCAAAGTGATGTGGCATCTACTTCTACAGACACAGGTTTTAGCTTTCTGTGCTCCTACTAAGTGCAATCATTCAACTCTATCCACTTCCCTTCTTGCCTAATTTATTGTACTCGCTCGACTTCTTTTCTCCACTAGCTCCTTTCATATTCTCCTGGGAGTTTATTTCTTTAAACAATTCCATTACTAAAATTTTAGTGGGATTCCAGGAAGGAAAGGAAGATGGATGCAACTGTAAATTCACCGTGGTTTCACCGGAGCTCTCAAAATAATCTGTATTTTTTTAATGAGATATTATTTCCAAAGAGAAAATCTGTGATTTTCTAAGTTCTTTTCACAAGTAGGACATTCTTCCATTGTGCAAATTGTTTATGACTTTTGACTGTTGCATAAGCTTACAAAATAAGGGTTTAGTTTCTGAGTCACTGGCAGAGATCACAGAAACAACTCCTGGATTTCAAAGTAAGATGCTGAGAAAGCCAATTCCTGCCAAATAATTGTTCTAAGACTTCACATCCTTTCTTCAATTTATCTGGCAGGTTAATCCAGACCGGAACACATTTGCATTTCCAAGCAGATGGGGCAGGCCGCTTTGGCAAAGGAGGCCCCGGAGGAGCTTGGCTTTTAATGAGAAGCATTCCAATTTGTTTTCACAAAATAATCTTCCTGCAGGAAATATATTTTTTGTTGCTCAGGGAAATTAAAGAAAGTAGATTGCAGATTGTTTGTGCCATTGCCAGTTTAATTCGGCAAAGAGTCAAGGGTTGTCTCTGTGACAAGCACTGAACTAGACTCACATTTTGGCTCGTGAAAGCCCATGTGATATTCATCAAGTTAAATTCTGATGGGAGGGATAGACACCTGCACAAAGGGCTCTGAAGCAAGACAGCTGGCAGCTGGTGACAGCAGAAGGCTGAGCGTGGCATGAGTGTGGGAGCAGAGTATTAGTTCAGAGTGAGGCAGGTCTGGAAGAACTTTTATAATATATGGAATATGAGATGGTTCCTGGACATAGGTCGGACTTGGACAGGTAGATAAGGGAGAGGGGAGTGAAGGACCAGCCACTCAGCACCGCTGTAATTCATTCGTTCTTCCACATGCTGTATGAATCCTTGTTTATTCTCAAAACAATCCTGGTGGACATACAGTGCCCCCCACTCCAGATGAGGAAAACGAAGCCCAGAAAGGAGACAGCATTTTGCCTGTCACAGCCATTTACTAGTAGAGTCAGAGTCCGGGGTCTGGGAGCCACCACTGCTCCCAGAGTCCATGCTTCTCCCTAAATAGCCGAGAGTGGCGTAACAGTGTTACTGCTGTAATAGGGGCTCAGTTCTCAGGGACGGGGTGTTTCCCTTTTCATGGGGGACCAAATCTGATGCCTTGAGCCCCAGGTGTATTGACATCTGGTATCTGTGAGCTGCAGGAAGAGGAAATTTATGAAATAGGGGATCTTCCAAGAGCCCATCAGCAAAGACTCCTTGCACAAACGCGAGACGAGCTACTTGAAGCCCTTTTTCGGCCAGGCCTCATCCTTAGCCTTGTCTTCGGCCTGCCTAGCCCAGTTATAGCAAAAATCCTGCCAAGTCAGTTTAGGGAGAATGGCCCCTCTTTACCTTCAGCAAGAATCCTGCTAAGTTGATTTCGCAGGAATCCCTTCACCCTCCATGTTTCCTCTTAGCAATTTTCTATCTGTTGGCCCCTTACCATGCTCATTGGCTCTAAATCCTCAGCTGTCTTTGTTGTGTTCGGACTTAAGCCTGCTCTCTCTCTCCTATTCCCATGGTCCTGAATAGTCCTGAATAAAGTCTCCCTTACTGTTACAACAAGTGTCAGAATAATCTTTTCTTTAATGCCATATGAGTGTCCTTCCCTGTCCCGTGGGAGATGGGTGCCGAGAGGGAAAGGGGCCCTTGCTCAGGCCGTCACACAGGCCGGAAACCTGGGGGCCTGCCCTGATTTCCTGCCCTGCATCCAATCCGCCACCACATCCTGAGGGCTCCTCTTTTGGAAACAGGTCTCACAAGTGCCCTGTTCATCGTGCTGTAGGTCTCACCCCTGCAGCCACCCCTCTCATTTGGTCCCCTGCCTGTATCACTGCCTCAGCTTGCACTCAGCACCAGAATGATCTCTCCAAGCTGAGATCTGACCATTTCACTCTCCTGCCCCAAACTGCTCCTAGTTGTCCTGGGCCTGTGCTTGGTGATGGGATCCAGAGGCCCGATGGCCCCTGAGCTCCAGCCCCTGCCTCATAGTGTACGTTCCAGCTGCCATGAACAGCCTGCTCCATCCATGCCCAAATCTTTCATGGCCCTGCATCTCACTCCTGCTGTTACTTCTGCCTGGCGTACCCTTCCTGGCTCTCTGTTCATCTGAGCTGCTGTAAGAGGTGTTCTCTGATGCCTGCCTTGCATTCTTACACGTCCTCATTCTTCCTGTTCCCATGCCTCTTGGCCCTGTGGTTCTTCTAAGGAGATGTCCTTGCCTCTCACTCACCTGGTGATGCCATTTGTAACCACTTCCTGCACCATTTTATTGGACCTCACTCCAGTCCTGCAGTGTTTTATCACACCCGTGCTACAGATGAGAAAACTGGGACCCAGAGAGGCAGAGTGCCTCACCCACTGTCATGTCACCAGGGAGTCGGGGCGTGGGACTGTGATTCCCAGATCCCTCAGGCCCACATACCCCTCCTCGATGGGGACCCGGTGAAGCTCTGGGTGGCTGACCTGTGGTGATAGGCGACGGGTCCTCAGGAAGAAGCCGAGAAGGCAGCCCACGGTGACAGATAGCACAGACAGGATGAGCAGTCCGTTCCGCTTGCACACATCCCTCCCTCGTGCCAGGACGGCGCCTGGCACCATGGTGAGCCCAGTCTGCTGGCACAAAGCACAGCACCATTCCATGCACGTGAGGCCAGCCGGGGGCTCGGTGTCCCGGCCAGGGGCACTGGCTGCTTAGCAGGCAGGTGGTCAGGGTTGCTAAGCACCAGTCGCCAGCCCCACGGCCATGGCCTGTGTGTCTGCCCCAGAGGGAAGCCACAATCCTATTACCGGCTGCGTCATTAGGAGCCAGGAACAGATCAGGGCCTGGGAAATTAGAGCAGGCCACGTGGTCTGGGGGTTTGGGCCTCAAAGCCAAGTGCACCTCTTAAACAAGGGAGGGGCCCAGAGACTTGCAGGAGGAACAGAGGGACGCTTGCTCGGTTGGTTTGATTTTTACCCCCACTTCATTCCAGAAAGAACTGGAGGCAAAGCAAGAGGATACTAGCAATCACTAACATTAATTAAGCATTTATCACATAGCAGGTGCTATTCTAGAAGCACGTTATTGCAATAGCGCACTTAATCTTAATACCGAATCTGAGATGTAAGTACTGATACGTATCATTTTACGGATGAGGAAACTGAGGCAAAGGACATGTGTTGTGCGCCGGCCTGTTCTAGTTGCTTGACTTATGTGAATCATACGGAATCACCCAACAACCCTAAGACTCCAACCTTCATTTTACTGAAATGGAGACCCCAGGAGTGAGAGTCCCTTGGTCATTTTCACAGAGGCAGCAGTAGCAGAGTGGAATTCAGGCCTATGTTGGTTTGATTTCCACCACATGAATAGATAGATGGCTTCAAAAGTGCTCAGCCGTATTATGGGGGCTACAGGATTTGAACCCAGTGGATCTGGGTTCAGACTTGGGGCTGGCCATTCTCTGTGATGTGTATTCCTCAGGTTGCTTTAAGCCTGAAGCTGGGAACCCTGTCAGCTCTTATAGACTATTATTTTTTAAAATGACACAGCCCCAAGGGATCTATTCAATTCCCAGCTCTGCCGTTTACTAGCTGTGTGGCCTGGGCAAGCCATATAAGCTCAGGGTGCCTCAGTTTCCCCATTTGAAAAACAAACATAATAATAGCACCATTAGCGCTGGTGTGACTTCCCATCCAGAGATTATTTGTGAAAGCAGGGTGCACTGTGCCGAGCAGGGCAAAGTGCTGTTAGGATCATCGTCCACATTTAGCCATTTTTGTGAGCAAAGTTTTCTTTTCGCTCTTTTTTTGTGGCCCGGCCTGCCCTTTAAAGCTACAGAGAATTAACGCTAGTCTGTCTCACCAGGAGTCTGTAATCTCATTAGGGGCAGTCAGGCAGCAGCAGGGAGAGCATGCGTGTGCACAAGGGGTCCTCCCCTGATGAAGTGGGGAAGGAGGAAGATGGAGAGGAGAGGGCGAGGAATGGCAGGGAGGGCTGGGGGGTCCAGGCAGAGGGGGCTGGGGTGCAGGCCCTGAAGCTGTGAACAGAGCTCACGACTGGGAGGGGGACCCCTGGATGTTGGTCCCAACTTAACCAGCTCTGTGACCTTGCCTTTTTTGGGCCTCAGCCTTGCCCTCCTTAGAATGAGAGAAATGGCAGGGTGGGGGCTGTTAGGGGTTCGGTGCCTCTTTGGTTCAGTCGGTGGAGCATGTGACTCTTGATCTCGGGGGTTGTGAATTTGAGCCCCACTTTGGGCACGGAGCCTACTTTAAAAAAAAAAATTAAAAGTCTCAAAAAAAAAGGATGAGAGAAACATCTTCTAAAGGGCCTCTCTTTGCCAATAGCTTCGGGCAGTGAGAGTGAGGTGGCTACCAGTCTGAGAGGTGTTTTTTCTCCAACTGTGATTCTTTTTTTTTTTTTTAAATTTTTTTTTTTTTTCAATGTTTATTTATTTTTGGGACAGAGAGAGACAGAGCATGAACGGGCGAGGGGCAGAGAGAGAGGGAGACACAGAAACGGAAACAGGCTCCAGGCTCTGAGCCACCAGCCCAGAGCCCGACGCGGGGCTCGAACTCACGGACCGCGAGATCGTGACCTGGCTGAAGTCGGACGCTTAACCGACTGCGCCACCCAGGCGCCCCCAACTGTGATTCTTAAAACCAGGAATTTCCCGATAAACCTTCAACTCCAATGAATGTCTCATTTTCCAATTAACCAGACGGTACAGTTACTGTTGAAAAGAGAAAATATTTGGAGTAGAGATTTGGATTTGTGTTTCAGTCAGTGTCCTGGCCTGGCCTGTAGCCAAGGAACGCTAAGAAAGAACTAATTCACACTAAAGTGTAAGTGACTAATAATGAGCTTACTAAGGATATTTGCAAATCAAATCCAGAGTCCAGGATGAGAACGCTTTATTTATTTTTTATTTTTTTAAAGTTTATCTATTTATTTTGAGAGAGAGAGAGAGAGAGAGAGAGAGAGAATCCCAAGCAGGCTCCCTCCCATGCAGGGCTCGATCTCACAAACCCTGAGATCATGACCTAAGCTGAAATCAAGAGTCTGGGTGCTTAACTGAGCCACCCAGGTGCCCCAAGAACCCTTTAATAGCTCTTTGTTGCCCACAGAATCAATTGCCTTACAATGTTACTAGATATTCAAATGTTTTCCATAATTAAAAACAAGTTGGGAAATTCTGGATGGAACAAAGTTAAGTTCTTTAGGACAGCTCAAAGTCAGACTGTTCAAGTTCAAACTTTAGGTCTATTTACTAACTGTGTGATCTTGGGCAAACTTCTTGACTTCTCTACAAAATAGGAATGATACATACAATAGTGCCTAGTTCATAGAGTTGTGATGTGGGTCAAATATGGTGATGCATGCCAAGTGCTCAGAGCATCACCTGCTGCCTTGTAGACACTCACAGGTAGTTAGTATTAGTTATACTATTAAGTTTTACAATACTAATATATGTTGGAGGAAGTCACTGAGTAGGGATGCAGAATATTAGCCCTCTTCTGCAGCAGAGAAGTCCATGGGTCTGGTGTTTGGGGAACACAACTTCGGAACATCCCAGTCTCCCGGATGAAGTCCTTGCTTCTTACGGAAGGGTTTGAGGGCCCCAGGGGCTTGCATTGGTTCACCTCTTCAGGACACCCCCTCCTCCTGCTCGAGAGATCTGGAGCTTCTATAACACCAACCACTTCAAGTCCCTTAGCCCTGCATTTCTCTTAGGCCTCTACCCCTGTGCTCATGCTATTTCCTCTGCCTGGAATGTTCTTCCCTCTGACTCCAAAGATGCAGGTCCAATGCCCCATCTTCCTTGAAGCCTTCCCTAATTATCCCAGATACAACATTCCTTCTTTCCTCCTATTCAGGCCCTTCTGCCGTCACCACCTGAGCACGAACCCTGGTTCCCTTTTAAGTGGCTCAGACAAGGAAATAAATATCTATGAGAATGGAGTGAAGTCTCTGTTACCATGTCACTTGAAAACACCTTGAGGGTTCACCTTCAAAGTTGAAGGCTTAGACTAGGGGCTCAAGGGGCACCCCAAGGAGCAAGGAGTTGCCCTCCAGAGCAGCTGAAACTGTTGGGCAGCGAGAAGCCTGAGAGATGCTTCCTGGGAGACTTGAGCTGCACAGATTAAGATGCTATGGGCAGAGAAGATAAAGAGTGTTGTGAAAAACGAGCCCAATCCAGTTGAGTGGAAGTGTAATGCAACGTAAAGAAAAATGCAGCCCATGTGAGCCGTACTCAAGTACAGCTGCTCTACTCCGCAGAAGGGAGTTTGCAGGCAAGCCGTTGCCACTGTAACAACTCTGCGTCGGGCGTGGTGGCAGGCACCAAGGTGGATTTATTTGTTAGTGATTGATGATTCTCCAGTGCCAGCAGAGGGGTCAATTCAGCCCGGGGTGGTGGGGGTGAGAAGGCTTCCTGGAGGAAGGGTCATTTAGCCAGAGGCCTGAGTAAACCACGAGTTAACCCAAGGAAGGGGGTGCTGGTCAAGAGGGAGACAAGAGGAGAACGTGTTCTGAAAGAGGAGCCCAGGCGGGAGGTGGAAGAGCTGGCTCTGGAACCTGCAGGGGAGCAGTGTGCTGGGGTGGCCAGCGGGCCTGGGGCCTCACCCCTTCCTCCATGTATCGAAATGAGTTTGGGTTGAGCTGTCTGAGCTCCTAGCTGGGTTATGGTGATGACAGCTCTGGGCTTGTTGGCTGCTTTTCAGAGACATACCAGAGGTGCCTTAATCTCCTCCCTGAGAAGCCTTCCCAGCCTAGTCTAGGCTGGGTCCTTCCGGGAAGGTTTTCTGCGGACAACTTGCCCATCTTGGTGTGGATTCCTGTGAGTGTTAGTCACTGAGAGGCTGTCCTGACCTCTGCTGAGGCTGGTCCTTTCCCATGTTTGCCTCAGACAGTGGAGTAACGTGACTCTTATGTTGCTGTCCTTCTTCCCTTTACAGCCACTCCTTTCTAGACTGTTCATCTATAGAAATTGGGCCTGAGCACCCATGAAACCACTTAGCTGCTGTTTGTTGAGCACCTACTATGTGCCAGGTTCTATCAAAGAGCCGTGAACCAGAGGGAACCAGTGAGCAACTCAGTCCTGCTACAAACACTCGCTGAATCAGTCAGGTATTGGGGTTACAGGGTAAGGGCACAAATTCTGGATCTGCACGGTCACACTATATACATTCAAATTAATGAAAATTATATGGCTTAAAATTCAGTTCTTTGGTTGTAGTAGCCACATTTCAAGGGCTCAATAGCCACATGTGGCTAGTGGCCACCATATTGAGCAGTTACAGAACATTTGCATTATCACAGAAAATTCTTTTGAACTTTCTGGAGTCACAATGAGCCAGATTCAAATCTCAGGTCATTCCCTTGGAAGCTATGTGACTTTGCCCAAATTTGTAAACCTCTCCAATACCTATACATTGCATTATACTTCCATTCATTTGAATATAATAGCTGGAGCAAAGTGTAAAGTTAAAACCCTCAGCAAGTTCAAATTCCAATTCCAAATTAATTAGGACTCTGGTTAGAAAATAACAGGAAACTGGGACACCTGGGTGGCTCAGTCGGTTAAGCGTCTGACTTCGGCTCAGGTCGTGATCTCACGGTCCAAGAATTTGAGCCCTGCGTCGGGCTCTGTGCTGACAGCTCAGAACCTGGAGCCTGTTTTGGATTCTGTGTCTCCCTCTCTCCCTGACCCTCCCCCATTCATGCTCTGTCTCTCTCTGTCTCAAAAATAAATAAACGTTAAAAAAATTTTTTTTAAAGAAAATAACAGGAAATTAAATCAAACTGGCTTAGGTAAAAAGGAAACTTATACGCAGGCTGATGACATGGTTTGTGAAGCCCAGTGCAAAGGGAACATGTGGAGGTTTTTGTTCAAAAAGCAGGAAAAAAGTGCATTAAATGTACTTAAATATGAAGCTTTTTCTTTCTTCCACAGTCTCTCTCTCAACTTATTATGGTGGATTTTTTGGTTTTTTTGTTTGTTTGTTTGTTGTGTTTGCTATTTAATGTCATTCTGAAATAATAAAAATTAAAAATTTAAATTATTAACATGAATTTTCCTGTTCACCTTTATATTTGCAGCTCCACTCTTAAATGCAAATAGAGGAGCATTTATCTTGTATGCAGAGTCACCAAAAGGACACAATTTTTATTTAGAAGCCCATACATGTATATATATTTTGTTCTTAACCGGAGCAGTGGAAACACCATACAAAACGAATTCAACTGTCTTTGTCTCTTGACACATAAACATTCTACCAATCAGTACATCCTCTACCTTTGGCTTACGGGTGGGGAAGGACTGAAAAGCAAAGGAACTATATGGGTATCCCTTTCTCTTCTATATCATTTTCAGTATCCGTGGTTGGCTAGCACAGGGAAGTTACACCAGTAAGAAAGGATATGATAAGGTTCCTTGACCGTTTGCCTTTCTTATAACACCACTGTCTCCTTTCTGTGTTCAAAGCAAGTTCTGGTTTGAGGAAAGCATGTGTTTTCATGGCTGACAGCACCCCTGCTGACTCCGCTATAGACATAACATGCTTTCCTTGGACTTGCTTTGAGTCTTGCTGAACGTCCGTGTGTGGCCAGCTTACCGGAATTCTGAGCTCATGGGACACCACATACACTAACACAAGCAGAGGGGCAAGAAACTGGACGGGGTTCATTTATACTGCACACATCTTCTCTGCTCACATCATGCTCCACGGGCCTGTCCAACTTTGCTTATAAAACACAAATTCAAAGATAAATTATTAAGAATTCAGAGATGGTGACAGCAGAGCATTAAACCAAGCACAGGACCCTTCAGATGCCCATGGAACTAATCCCGTTTATAAGACTGGATGGTGAGGCCTTCACAGAACCCAAGGGCAAGAGCAGAGTTGGGCTGCAAAGACCATATGAACTCAGTTCTCAATTGTTGACAGAATTCTCTCTCTCCTTTCTGCATGACTGATCCATTCATTCATTCCTCATCAACATGTTTATTAAGAGGTGGTATAAAATAGTGATTAAGAGCACAGCCTCTGGAACTAGATGACTTGTGTTTGAATCCTGGCTCCCAGACCAACTATCTGTGTGACTTAAGACAGGATACCCTGTGTCTCAGTTTTCTCATGGAATATGGGGATAATAACATCCTATCTTCTAGGATTGTTATGTTAATTAAGTGAATTACATGGGAGAGGCACTTAGGACACTTGTCTGATCATAAGCACTATATACATGGTCCTTTTATTATCACTATTATTACATGCCACACATATTCAAGGGATAAAGCAACAAACAGAAATAGACAACAATCTCTGCTCTCATTGAGCCTACATTGGTGATGATATTTGTGCTAGATTGTTCTTTCTCTAATGGAGAGATGAAGCATTTCTGCTACTGTGCTGATCCTCGTGAAGGAAACATGGCTACCAGCAGCTCTGTTTCACTCCAAATCCAAAACTCCCAGGGAAGATTCTGATTGGCCCAGTCTGGACCAATCACCTGTGGCCAATAGGGGCAGGGGGTAGGGTCACATTGTTTAAAATCGCCATTTCTATGGTAACCCTGTAGCTGTGTGTGGGAGCAGAGAAGTGGATATACTGTGCAGACACAGCAAAATATCTAGTACATCATGCTAGTCACTCACCTCTTGGCATATCATGCTTAACCTTGGGTTTCTTTTCTTTCTTGTATAAAATGCTCAACTTCTCCTGTAAGGCTGCTCCAGAGCTTGGGACCAGCTGCTCAAGGTTCACCATTGCTCTGCCTTCTCTGATGTCTACCCTTCCCCTGCATGGCCCATCCTGCCTCACAGCAGGCATAGAAGAGACTGCAGACCACAGCTGGTCCAGGTGATTTCTCACTGCTTTCCAGCCCGCTCCTTCTCACTTGTTTGGGCCTATACAGCCACCAAAATCGGGATCAAGGGTTCAAAACCCAGGGTTAAAGCCCACAGGGAGCCCCAGAGATATTCTGCTCCACTCTCTGAGGCTCAGAGAAGGAAAGAAGACTAGGCAGAGCCACTTGGAAATCAGGTGCCAAGTCAGGAACAGAACTGGAGTCTCCCCCTTTCTACTCAGTTCTCCCTAAACCCAGAAACACTTCTCAAAGAATCCTGTCATTTTTCAGCCTTTATGGTGCAGAATTGCCTCCACCTAGGAGGCTGCATGGCAGTAACTGAGTAGAGCCTCTTGGGGAGCAACACCCTCCACTACCAGCACTTCCTGTACAACCTGATCAGGCTCTTGCTCTCTGCTGCCTCTGGCTGCCAGATGATCATGTCCTTTGGGAAGGTGCTGAGGTTAGCAGTTGCTGAATGGGAGAGGCAGGATGGGGGACACAGGATAGCTGTCTGCAGAGCCATAGTGGCCGGTGACTGGGGAAAGGATGATCTTGGGCAGATGGGACCACAGATGTTAGGGAATCAGATTAAGGAATTGAACAAGAAATGGACTGAGCTTTGGTTTCTCAAAAAAGTCAAAATAAAAGCGAGCGATGCACGGAGGCTCTGGGCAGAGGGTGCATGTTCTGACACTGAGGAATGCTCTCAGTAAGTCACTTGACCTCCTTGAGCTTTTGCTTTTTCAACTCAAAGATGACTCCTTCCTTCAAGAGGCTATAAAGTGTTGCAGAACAGGCAAATACCATGGTGAGAGCAAGGGCTTTGGTGTCAGACAGACCGGGATTTAATTCCTAGCCCCACCTTAACTACCTGTGCAACTTTTAGGCATGTTGCCTCACTGCTCTGAATCTCTACTTCCTTGTCCATGAAATGAGAATATTAATTATACCTAACTCATAGGGTTTGGGGGAAGTTTAGAATCTTACATGAAAAATAATTAATGAGCTTGGCATGTAGTAACTGCTCAATAAATGGTTGCAAGATATAGAGACCTCAATTAGGAAAACTCAAGCAGAAAGAACAATTTATTCAAAAGCTTTTCTACCTTCCCTCCTTCCTGTCACATCACTGTTTCTAAGGCCTAACTCCTCAGCATTTTGGAATCGGACAACCATAAATGTTTGAAGATGCAATGGTCTCCCTCTAGAAGTAGTAAACTCCTTGTTCCCAGAGAAAAACAAACAAAAGCTAGATGACATCTTGGGGGCACATAGCAGAAGGGCTTCAAGCAACTGATGGGATCAGGGTGAGGGGAGGAAGGCACTGGGCTATAGGCCCTAACGATCTTTTCCAGACCCTCTCTCCCATAGTGGGCAGTGACCACTGAAAAGTCTCATGTGGGGAATGCTAAGAAAAATCCTGCTGAGAACTGGTCCCCAGGAAAGCCCATGATTAACAGATCCCTCCACATCATCAGGAATGTTTGTGTTCAGATGATTTCTCCTTCTCAGAGCTGAGGGTGGGGGCTGATCCTACAAGAAAACATGGTGCAGATAGCTGGCACAGAACCCTTCAGTCAGAGCCTGGCTAAAGAGGGATCTGCAGTGATCATGGAGAACCTTCAGACCAGAGATGGGCCTTTGCAAGGGCAGGAGTGAGGAGCTCAGGAGAACAGCCCATTAACCTTCCCTCCCAGACCTCACCCACCCAGACCAGTCTCCAGAGCTGGACACAACCACAGACCAGTCATCTGATTAAGTGATCCTCTACTCTAGGAGCGACGGGATGCAGCACAACCCCTTGGGGGTAATGACAGAGCCTCTGAGGAAGTTTTGCTTTAAAAAGCATGGTCAAGGGAAGCCTGGGTGACTTAGTCAGTTAAGCTTCAGACTCTTTGATTTCAGCTCAGGTCATGAACTCGCAGTTCATGGGTTTGAGCCATGTGGGACTCTACACCAATAGGGGGGAGGCTGCTTAGGATTCTCTGTCTCCCTTTCTCTCTGCCCCTCCCCTGAGTGTGCACTCACTCTCTCTCTTTCTCTCTCTCTCTCTCTCTCAAAATAAATGAAAAAAAAAAACATAGTCAATATCCTAATTTTATTTTTGGAAAATAAACACAAATTCTCTCTTTTTTTTTACTACCTGAACAACAGAGTTCAACAAAATGTTCTTGACTAGTGACGCTGTTTCTACCTAACCCCACCAGCCATGAAAATTCCCAAGGTTGGGGGAGAGGAGAATATTCCCCTGTAAGGTTCACATCATTATCTCTGGGAAATGTGAAATTTTTCTGTTCCTCTGAAAAAGGTATGTGTTCAAAATGGTCAAGTACTCTAATCTAGACTAAGTAATATTTTATAGAGGGGGGAAGAGATGCCAGCAAAGGAAAGGGAGTTACCTAAGGTTAAAAGTAAACTGGCTCTTGGGGCATCTGGGTGGCTTAGTTGGTTAAACATCTGACTCTTGATTTCAGCTCAGGTCATGATCTCACAGTTCGTGAGTTCAAGTCCCACGTCAGGCTCCATGCTGACAACATGGAGGCTGCTTGGGATTCTCTCTCTCCCTCTCTCTGCCCCTCCCCTGCTTATGCATATGCTCTCTCTCTCAAAATAAATAAGCAAACATAAAAAAAAGTAAACTGGCTCTGACTTGTAATTAAATCTCGTTTTATCTCATTGTTAAGTCCAGAGCTTGTTAATGCCTTGATTGGTTGATTGATGGTGAATGTGGCACTTGAGGATGACAATATGGGCAACAGTGCTAAGAACTATTAGTCGTTAGCTTAATGATCAAGAGGTCAAGATCAGGGATTGACTCCTGTTGGGGTGAGTAAGGCTGGCTTGACTCTCTGACCACTGATGGCATCCAAACTCTTAGGAGGGTTCTGAGTCAGGGCAATTTTGCTCTAGCAAAGGGATGTTGTGTTTCCCTTAGCCCCAAGCTATAATCAATAAAATCTAAGGATGCCACAATTAAAAACAGAGGTCTTGGGGTGCCTGGGTGACTCAGTCGATCAAGCATCTGACTTCGGCCCATCTTGCAGTTTGTGAGTTGGAGCCCCATGTTATCAAGCTCTCAAGATTCAATGCCGTTGAGTATAGCTGTAATTTATTTTTTAATTTGCTATAAAGCATTCTGTGTTATGAATGGAATATTATTTATTTATCAAGCCTTGTTGATGGACATTTATGTTTTTTCCGGTTTTTGATTACTATGAACAATGTCACGATCAACATTCTTGAATGTTTATATGCACATGTGCAAGACTCTCTCTAGGTTACATACATAGCAATGGAATTATTAGGTCATAGGTTAGGCAGGTGTTCAACTTTACTGGGTAATACCACCTGTTTTCCAAATGACTTTTACCAATTGATGCATTCATCCACAATGTGTGAAAGTTCCCATTGCTACATATGATCTCCAACATTTGGTATTGATTAATTTTTAACTATTGCTAATCTGGTAGGTGTGAAATAGTATTACATTAGGGTGTATATTTGCATTTCCCTGATTACTGAAATTAAATATATTTTAATGCATTTGTGAGCCATCTGTGTTTCCTCTTCAGTGAAATTTCTGCTCTTTTTTTTTTGCCCATTTTTAATTGGGTTGTTTGTCTTTTCATATTGTTCTTCATACAATCTGAATATTTATTAACACATCATTTATATCTGTTTCCTGTTTATGGCTTATCTATATCTTTAGGTTTGTCTTTTAAAAATCTTCCCTATCTTAATAAATTTACTTTTCAATGTAAATTTCTTTACATTTATTTATTTATTTTTTTTTAATTTTTTAACGTTTATTTATTTTTGAGACAGAGAGAGACAGAGCATGAACGGGGAGAGTCAGAGAGAGAGAGTGGGAGGGAGGGAGACACAGAATCTGAAACAGGCTCCAGGCTCTGAGCGGTCAGCACAGAGCCCGACGTGGGGCTCGAACTCACGGACCGCGAGATTGTGACTGAGCCGAAGTCAGACGCTTAACCGACTGAGCCACCCAGGCGCCCCGACTTTTCAATGTAAATTTCTAAGAGTTATGTATTTTTACTTTTCTCATATATATCTGACCAATCTGGTTAAAGACTAATATAAGAGTCAAAAATTACGTTTCCCTTAGGGTAGCAAATTATCCCATTACTGCATATTGAAAAATCTATCCTTTCACCTTGAACTAAAATGCCTTCTCTGTAATAAAAAATCAAGTTCTTTATATATTTGAATCTGTGATACCTTTGTCAATACCACTCTGTCTTAACTACTGTAAGTTTATAATAATTCTTGATTATTTGCCAAGCAAGACTTGGCAAGTCTTTGTCTTTTTCTTCCTCTTCAGGAATGTATAGGTCTTCAAAAAAGTCATGAAAAATTTAGACAAAAACTTGTCAAGTTCCAGAAAAAGAAATTCTGATTTTTATTATAATTGCATGGAAATTATTGATCAATTTGATAAACTTGGCATCTTCATGATACTGAATCTTCCAATTCATGAACCTTTGCATTTATTTAGATGTTGTTTCAATTGTCTTTATCATTTTTCTCCATAAGGGTTGAATATCTGTTTTTTAGATCTAGTCCTATAAATTTTCTAGTTTTTGATACTATTGTAAATAGTATCCTGTTTTATTGCATTTTCTGTTTATGGTGGATAGAAATAAATTGATTTTTATACCTGGATTTTGTATCCTGTTGACTTAGTAAATTTTCTTATACTTTAAGATGTTCTGTGTACACAGGCATATTATGAGCAAATAATGATAGCTTTGCTTCTTCCATTCAGTCCTTATACATTTTGTATCTATTTTATTTTATTTTATTTTATTTTATTTTTATTTTTTTATTTTTTGTCTACTGCCATGGTTAAGACCTCTAGTACAAAGCTGAATGAAAAATCATGATTTGCAGGCATCCGTGTCTTGTTCCTGATCTTAAAGAGAAATATTTTCAACATTTTGGTGTTAAGTATTATTGTTATAGGTCCTGCTCATCAGATTAAGGGAGTTCTCTTTTATTCTTAGTTTGCTAAAAGGGTTTCTGGTTTTTGGATTTTTTACATGCATGTTTCTTAACTTCCCAGCATAAGGTTTTCCTATTTATCTTTTGTTATTTTTTTGAAAAGCTTTACTTAGGTATAATTTACATACTGCATGATTCACCCCTTTAAACATACAATTCAATGGTTTTTAGTAAATGTACTAAGTTGTGCAATCATCAGCACAATCCAATTTTAGAACATTTCCATCATCCCCAAAACACCCGTCATGCCATCTTTCATCAATCTTCATTCCCATACCCAGCCCCAGGCAGATACAAATGTGCTTCCTGTCTCCATAGATTTGCCTTTTCTGCGCATTTTATATAAGTGGAATCATACAGTAGGTGGTCTTTTTTTCATTTGACTTCTTTCATTTAGGGTAATATTTTTGAAGTTCATCCATGTTTGGAGCATGTTATCATGTAGTAGTTCATTCATATCGGTAGATCATTCCTCTCAGTGGTGAGTAGTATTATTTGTGTGGACAGCATACATTTTGTTTTTCGAATTAATGTTGCTATGAACTCTCATGTACAAGTCTCTCTGTGGACACATGTTTTCATTTATTTTTAATAGACATCTACGAGTCAAATGACTAGGTTGTTAAAAATAAATTTATGTTTAACTTTCAAGAAACTGCTAAACTATTTTCTAAAGTGGATGTACCATTTTTAATTCCTGCCAGCAATGTATGAGGGTTCCAGTTTCTTCACATCCACTCTCACAGCTATGATTGTCTTTTTTTTTTAAGTTTACTTGTTTTGAGAGAGACAGAGACAGAGAGAGAGAGAGAGAGAGAGAGAGAGAATGCCAAGCAGGCTCCATGCTATCAGTGCAGAGCCTGATGTGGGGCTTAAAATCACAAACCATGAGATCATGACCTGAGCCAAAAATCAAGAGTCTGACGCTTAACCGACTCTTAACAACCCAGGTGCTCCTGTCTTTTTGATTATAGTCAACCTGGTGGTTTTGAAATGGCATCTCCTTGCGGTTTTCATTTGCATTTTCCTAATGGCTAATGATGTTGACCACCTTTTTAACATGCTTATTAGCTATTTATATATCTTCTTTGGTGAAATGTCTATTCAAATCCTTTGCCTATTTGAAAAATCGGGTTGTCTTCTTCTTGAACTCAGTTAAGTTCTGTATATTCTGGATCTAAGACCTTTATCAGAATTATGAATTGCAAATATTTTCTCCCAAGCTGTGGCTTATCTTTTTATCTTTTTAATAGTGTCTTTTAAAGTATAAACATTTATTTTATTAAGTTTGATTTATCAATTTCTCCTTTTATGAATCCTTCTTTTAGTGTTACATCCAAGAACTCTTTGCCTAATCCAAGATCAGGAAGAATTTCTCCTATGTTTTCTTCTAAAAGCTTTATAGTTTTAGCCTTAAATCTTGTCTGCTCCATTTTGAATTGATTTTTGTGTGTGATGTGGTGAAGGGTCTAAACTCATCTTTTTGAATGTAGATATCCAATTGTTCCAGCACCATTTGTTGAAAAGTGTATTATTGATTTTTAATAACTCTTGTGAACAGAGAATAAAGAGTTATGACAGTAAGCCTTTGAGGTTTGTAGAGATGTGCTTTATGACCTGTTTGATTTCCATGTTCACATTTTCATGTATTTGGGACGGATGCATATCCTGCAGATGATGGTGCCGTGTTATATGTACATCTATGAAATCAAACTTGAGAATCCGTTAGTTCAAATCTTCTATATCTGTACTTCTTTTTTGTGTCTGTTTGATCTATCAGTTACTGATTGAGGCATGTTAAAATCTACTGATGTGATACCAGGTTTGTATTTTTCTTCTTGTCCTTTCAATTTGTAATTTATAAGGAGTGCCTGGCTGGCTCAGTTGGTTGTGTCCAACTCTTGATTTCGGCTCAAGTCATGATCCCAGGGTAGTGGGATTGAGCCCTGCATCAGACTCTGCACTGGGTATGGAGCCTGCTTGGGATTCTCTCTCTCTCTCTCTCTCTCTCTCTCTCTCTGTCTGCCTCTCTCCCTCCCTCCCTCTCTCCCTCTGCCCCTATTCCCTGCTCACACACACTCTCTCTCTAAAATAAAATGAAAAAATCGTAATTTATAGATCTTAAGGCTATATTATTAACTTCCATTAACTTGTAATCTGATCATTTTGTCATTAGGTGATGACCCTTTTTATCTCTGGCAATATTTGTTTGCTTTAAATTCTATTTTGTCTGATATTGGTATCTTTCAGGGAGAAAGTCCAGGGACTGTACACTTGGAAGCTTTGACTGGTGAGATAATAAATACTGCCTAAAATATAGTTAGCTTCTCTGCACAACACCTTTCCTCCCTCCGTCCCTCCCAGCCAGGCTCACATCCTTCTACTAATCTAGGGGCATCTTCATTGAAAAGGCCACATCTTTCCCTTGGGATGCCAGAGAACACTAACAATTTTAAAAGGTCATTCAAGTCATTTGTTGTTTGGTATAAGGAAGCCAAACATGACAGAGAGAGAAGGTTCTGTCTTTTGAAGCCAGACAGAACTAGACAACTTCAGTATGCCAATAGAGGTAGGCATATGTCCTAAAGGAAGGTGAAACATTTTAGATTCTAGATTCCTTGTGTATGGCACAATATCTCCACTTATGTAGAACATAAAGCACAAAAACTGATGGCCTGGCCAGCTTTTCCTGCAATCCAACCTGGACTCAACAGAAAGGCATGGGCCGTCATATTTAACAGACTCTGAGGCAGTCGGACAGGTCAGGCAAATGGGAGTGAGACTTTCTCCCTACCCAGACGTCATCCCTCACATATCTAAGGAAAGAGCACCTCCTTCTCCTCACTGGTGGAGGCTGAATAACTTTCTTGGGCTTGAGAGGAGACATCTGTACCCTGAGAGAAATAAAATTTCCTAGTGTGGATGAAGGCCTTGGTCTCAACCAAAACACCAGTAGAAAACCCACTTATTCAGCACTCATTCTGTGATGTGTCCTTGGCATACATGATTTCCTCCAGTCTATACAGCACCCCTGTGAGGAAGATATTATCATCATTATTTCACAAATGAGAACACTTAAACCTGTATAAATCAAACTTCCAATGGGTAGTCAGCTAGTAAGCTGACCCTAGTCAGCAAACCCTAGTCAGCCAGGGTTTCGATCCCAGCACTTCTTAACTTCCTGTTTGAAGGAGAAACCAGAGCACCTGGCTTCTGCAGAGAAGAGTTTTCAATCGACAAAGAGCAGCCAGGAGGGCAGACTGGGGAGGGGATGGAGGTGTGGCCACCTTCCCTCCTACTTCCTTCTGAGCCAGGTGCTTGGTACAGGTACAGGGGACATCAAAGTCGCACAGTGGGCTGGGAGTGATGGGAAGATAGATGTAAATCCTGCTCCACCACCTTACCCCCTATCAGCTGGATGACACTGGGCGAGTCACTTAACTTCTCAGGAGCCCAGTTTCCTCATCAGTAGGATGAGGGTTACAGTTAATACAATTACAGTAGGATTAATAACAGTTCCTGGTTCAGAGGGTGCTTATGAGCATTAGACAGCACTGTGCACAAAAAGCACTGTGTTCTATGTTTCCTTAGATGCTGTATTTATCTATTGGGCATCCATTCATCACAGGGCCGACTACATTAACTACAGTTTCTTGTATTCTTGATGCTCCAGCATTTGGGGGCTTTACAGATGCAGGAAGACACCGCTTGTCCCAGAGCTAGCTAATTCTTAAAGATGATGTCAACCTACCCATAAGCTTGCCTTTTATAAGCAAACCAGTGAGTCCTGAGTCTATTCTCCATTACCCACCTCCTTACCTAACCCTCACACGCCAAACCCTAAATCATCCTGGGGCTGGGTCCCAGGCAACTAGAGACCACCCTTATAGCCCAGAGCCTGCTAGAATTATTCAAACTGCTTACCCTGCCTGCCTTTCCTGAAGAAATCCCAATATAAAGGCTCTGGCCTAGACTTTTCCCCCACTCCTGTCTCCTGACCAACACTGGTTCTTTCCCAGTGGCCCTGCCCTGCGCCATGCAGTGGCCCCCTCTCTGGGATCTGTGAGCATAATGAACATCTTTCTTTCAAGCCGTGTTCTCGTTTCCTCCTGCTTTGGCTACATGGACTTTACTGGACCATATACAGCATGCACATTCTTAGAACAGGTTGGCGGTTTCGGGCCTGTGGCAAACTTTCAATAATTGTTAGCTGTTACTGATACTCTTACTGTTATTATTCTAGGCCAGGTCTCTCTCTATTAATTCTGTGACCATAGACCTTTCTGAGCTTTAGTTCCCTCAGGCTACCAGTGCGAATTCATGATACCCCAACCTCCGTGGGATGGTTTTGAAGATCAAATATGTAAAAAGTAAATATTAGTTGATTTTCTCTTTTCTTCCTCTTTCTCCTTCTAGAGGCTTGAGAGAGAGAGAAAGGGGTTACCTTTTTTTTTTCTTAAGGTTTATTTATTTATTTATTTATTAAAAAAAATTTTTTTTTCAACGTTTATTTATTTTTGGGACAGAGAGAGACAGAGCATGAATGGGGGAGGGGCAGAGAGAGAGGGAGACACAGAATCGGAAACAGGCTCCAGGCTCCGAGCCATCAGCCCAGAGCCCGACGTGGGGCTCAAACTCACGGACTGTGAGATCGTGACCTGGCTGAAGTCGGACGCTTAACCGACTGCACCACCCAGGCGCCCCTATTTATTTTTGAGACAGAGAGAGAGAGAGCACAAGTAAGTGAGGGGCAGAGAGAGAGGGAGAGAGAATCCCAAGCAGGCCCTGCACTGTCAGCACAGAGCCCAACGCAGGGCTCGAAACCTGCAGGATCATGACCAAGAAACCAAGTGTCAGATGCTTAACTGCCTGAGCCACTAGGCATCCCCAAAGAAGGGTTATTCTGATCTCCCAGAGGGTTTTGTGGTCACAGCAGGTCTCCGAGCTATAGAGGCTGGGCTGGATGGCCCGGGGCATGAGGAACTCTGCACTCCAAGACTGGTTCTCGGGCTCTGGCCAATCATCTGCTTCTCATCTGCAGGAAATGGTCCCTCCCAGGCCCAACAGTGCAGGGGGGGTTGTGACCCAGAAGTGACAAGGGCCCCGCTTTTCAAGGCCCAGGCTTTGGAGAATAGGTACATAGAAGGACCCCAGACCATGAGAACAGCATGGGCACAGGTGTGGGCACTTACAGATCAGATGCACTTAGGCCACCTTCTCCATAACCAATTAGTAATTTGTTCTAGAAGTATTTAGTGAACACTGTGGGGACCTGGTTGGTCTCTGCCTTTACAGAACTTACCACTGAGTTGTAGACATAACAAGTACCAAACCACTTATATGGAACCTGGGGGTGGGCTGCATTCCAGAGTTTCAGTGGTAAATCAGTGCTTAGTTCTTACAATAATTTGTTCTCTGGGGGAGTAAAAAAGTTATACCACACTCTATGTTGTATTCCTGGCCCCATCCATGGAAAAATATTTAATCCATTGGATATATATAGTGGCAAATATTTGTAGTGAAATATTGTAGGAAAAATATACAGCTCAAAAAAAAATAAATAAACCACTTTGTTCTTGACACATAGTAGATAGTACATAAATGTTTATATACAAATATGGTAGATGAAAGTCTAACTTTTTTGGGTCTCATTTTTCTTCATCAGGACTTGGTCACTTGCTTCTGACAGGCCCCAGTGAGTTTTGTAATTGATTTTGGATGAGTTACAAAAGTCGGATTTTCAGAAACTAAATGTTAGGTTTAATTTTTAAAATTAGAAATGAAAGTAAAACAAACAAGCAATAAAATCTCCATAAAGTCAAAAGGTAAGTGACAAACTGAGAAAAACTATTTGCAGTTCATATCAGAAAGGATGAATCCCCCCCCCCCAGTATATACAAAGCTTCTAGAAATGGAGGAGAAAAAGACCATCAATCTAATAGAAAAAGATGGGCAAGAGGTAAGAATAGGTAGTTCACAGATGATCCTTAAACATATGTAAAGATGGTCAACTTCATTCAAAGTAGGAGAAATACAGATTAAAACTATACCAGGCTACAATGTTTTACCTAACAGATTGGCAATAGTCAGACACATTTTGTTGGAAATTTGTGGTGACACAAAACATCCTCATCCACTGCAGATGAGACAGCAAAAACCTCTGAGCAGCAAACACCACCTATGAAATTTCCAAATTCATCTACCCTCTCATGTTACATCTTACCTCTAGGGATTCATCCTCTGTCTGGCACCAATGTGAAATGGCACGTGCACAGGGTTATTTGACTGCAGAATAGCAAACAGTAATAACAAAAGATAGAAATAACGTACTGTCGTCAGGTGGGAGCTGGTTAGATATTCTGTGGTGCATCCACACAACGGAGTGGTGAGAATGTATAAGAACATAAAGAACTTTGCACTTGAATGGAAAGATTTCTGGCATATATTAAGTAACAAAATTAAGGTGCAGAATGGTCATTGTGTAAGAAGGGGGAAAACAAAAATGAGTATTTGTGTTATGAGTATTTACAAAAGAGGCGCTGGAAGGATACATGAGAAATCAAGAGAAATGTTTAGTAATTAGACTAGAGCAGTTCTTAAACATCTCAACCAGCATCACCTGGAAGGCTTGTTCAACACCGAGTACTGGCTCCCACTCGCAACACTTCTGAATCAGTAGGCCTGGGAAGGAGCCCAAAACTCCTTCTAGCAAGTTCCCAGGTTGCCAATCACAAGTTCGGAATTTGAGACCCACTGGGCCAGAAAATGGGATAGACAGAGGCTGGAGCAAGGCTCTTCCAGGTATATCTTTTAAAATCATTTCAACTTTTTAAAAGATGTGAATGTATTACTTAGTCAAAGTCTTTAAGATGTGTTCAATAAAATAACCTCTCTATCACTTTCTATCCTTTTAACCTGTTTTATTTTTCTAACAATGATTATTATACCTAAATTGATGTTATGTTGTTTACTTGCTTTTCTCTCTCCCCTCACTAGACTAGGGTAAGGGTGTTGCTTTTTCATTGCTCACTCTATTTCCAACACTAACATTATGTCTGGCACAGAGCAGGTTCTCAAGAAATAGTTGTTGGGTAAATGAAGTATCGCTCAGTTCTCTTAGGGTATGCTAGGTCCAGCTCCAGATGCCTCACTGAAAGGATACCCTAATGCCCAAGACGCTCTTTTAGGTGAGGACCAATTCAGGCATTGAATGTTGGAACACAGTTAACTTTAACAGTCTCCATGTAGGTTTCCCCCTTGACGTTTTAGTTCTGCAGTGAAGCCAGGGGACCCGTGGGCTCAGGTGACACCGTGCTGCAATCTTGCCACACTGTGAAAGCGCGAAAAGAGGTTGGGTTTGGAAGTCACAGACACATGGCATCCAATGTCACCAGCCACTCACCAGGTCTGTGACCTTAGGCATCTCTAGCCCTCAGTTTCCCCAACTGTAGATTCTTATGCCTATCTCTTGGGATGGCTGGGAGAATCAAATGCTATAATGCGCACGACCCTGGCACCCAGTTAACGTTAATTATTTCTTGGCTTTTCAGCTGGTTTATTGCATCAGCTGTTTTCATAGTTCTGCCCCCTATCTTGGTTTATTAAGTAAGAGTTGTAAAAGTTCATAAGTCCGATTGGCAGCCTGCACCCTTGTTTTGATTGGCTCTCAAAGTGTTTAACAAAGATCTGACTTAATTGCCAACACTTAGTAACTAGAGATCCTACATAAAAATCTGGATTTGTGGCTTCATTGGAAACATCTGCATGACCGCAATCGCTGGCGCTCGGCGTTGGCTTCTTTTCTGCTCACAGTTCCCGTGGCTCTTCACCTCCTTCCACCTCACCACCCCGTGTCGCCCTGAATAGCTAGCCACTACAGGCTTCGGGTCCCTGCTTTAAACCCCCCAGTTTATAAAGTGGTTCCACTTCTCTCACTTGAACTTCACCCTTGAGGGAGATGTTACCATTCACCCCTGCGCTCTGACCTCCCGGGGGTTGTTAATATTAGCAGCAACAATAAATAGCTAGCATTTGTTGCGTAATCAACACATGCCACGCATTATTCTAAGCACTTTACATGTCTTAATTAATTTAATCCTCACAACAATTTTTTGAGATATTTTCATTATCCCTATTTTACAGATAAGAAATTGAGGCAGAGAGAGGTCAAGTGACTTTTCCAAGGTCACACAGCTGGAAGGCTCAAAATGAACCTTTCTATTCCTCTTCTGTGTCCTCATCTGCATTGTAAGGCAGTGCAGTCTTTCCTTGTTTTCTTTCTTTCATTCATTCTTTCTTCTTTCTTTTCAAATAGGCAAACCTATGGATGCAGCTTCTGGTAAGATTTTGTAAGGGTTTTTTGGTGGGGGGAGGGAAGATGGAGTTACATTTTGTAATATTTGTACCCTGCTGTACCCCCATCACCCAGAACAATGCCTGGCATGTAGCAGAAGTATATGAAATATTGAAAGAATATAGCAATAGAGGCATTCATTATCCATTATCAGCTTTCAGTACCCCTGGGGTCTGTTAATTGGTTAGTTAATTGGCATAGAGATGATGACCTACTATATGGGCATATGATGGGTTCTCTGCTCTTGAGTAGCTCAAGTTCAGGTGAAAAGCACTGACAAATAAAATTCAAATACAGGATATACACAGACATGTCACTGGCCAAGAAAGTTACATTTCCCCATCACAATAATTGATTTTCAATAAAGGCTAAAAATGGAGTCAAGTCAGTTTCGAATGCTAATTATCTCATTGAGTTTGTATTTTCAGTGGTGAAACTGGATGCCTGAAACAGGAAGACATGGAGTCTGGAAAAGTTGTGTGATGAAAACCCAAGACAAAATGCAATTTGATAGAATGTCCTGCTACAATATTCTCCTGTTGCTAGGGTAGGCTCACTGGGATCCAGCAGAGACAGTGAAGTTTAATGTGTTTGATCAGACTGATTTCTACCAGTGTTTCCCCTATGAGGGCTTCTGGAGAGTCCAGGCAAGGACTGTAGACTTCCAGCCTTTTGTTTTCATTTTTTCTGGTATTGCTATGCCCTGGACTTGGCTCTCTAGAAAGCTAGTCACCTAGCATTGTCCGTGTTCCTTTCTCCCTCCTTCCCTCTCTCAACCTTTATCTCCCTTTGCTTCCCTCCTGTCTCGCGTCCCAACCTCTTTCCATCTGTTCATCCTTTTCCCTCCCTCCCTTCCTTCTTTCCTTCCTTCCGTCTTTTCATTATCCATTATTTCACTTTCTCCCACAATAAGCCTACGAAGTAGTCTGGTCAGGGATTATCACTGCAATTTAATGAGGAACTTAAATCGCAGAGGAGTGAAGTCATTCTTTTAGGATTATCCCCACCCTCCCCCCATGGATCTGACTCTCAGGTTGTGTGCCTTCCACCACACCACAGCTTTATTTCCCTGTGAGAAGACGGCCTCCATCAGAACCTTTCTGCTCTAACCATGACATAATTAAATAAAGATACAAGATGGAAAAAAAAAAAACCCACCTAGACTTAGGATCCTTCTCCCTTTTTTAGGACAATAGAAATTTGGCATCATTTTCCAAATGGGGTGGAAACTCAGCTGCACACCTCACTGCAAGACTGGGTATTCTCCATCAAGAAACCAGCTTCATCTCAGGTAAGAGATGAGTTCTGTTCAGCTCAGCTAACCCAAGCTTTTACCCTGGCTGGGCACCGGGCTGGGCACCGATGAGACCTGACACTGCTTCAAGGAACTCACGATCTGTGTGACATAAGCTACGTAGAGGGGTCTTGGGAGACTAAAAAGGATCTCCAAACGCAGGTGCTCCAAACCCCTTCTTGGAGGAGGTGTCAGCTGAGTTTAGTCTTGTTGACGAACAGATGTTGTCTTCTGGTGAAAGTGAGGAAGGGAGAGACAACTTATCATATGAGCAAAAGGATAGAAAAAGGCTGAATAATATCCCATTGCATGTTTATGCCACATTTTGCTTATCCATTCATCTATCCACGGACACTTGGGTTGTTTCCATCTCTTGGCTGTTGTGAATAATACTGCTATGAACATGGGTGTGCAGGTATCTGTTTGAGTTTCTGCTTTCAATTCTTTTGAGTATATATGTAGAAATGAAATTGCTGGATCACATACATATTGCTGTTTTCTTTTTTCCATTTCTTTTTATAAAAATTTCCCTCATAATCATTTTTAAGTATACAGTGACTGGTATGAAGTACATTCATCTTCTTGTGCAAATATCACTACCATTCCTCTCCAGAACTCTATTCATCTTGCACAAACTGAAACATTTTTCCCATTAAACAGTGACTCCCCGTCCCCCTCCTCCAGCCCCCAGCAGCCACCATGCTGCTTTCTGTCTATGAATCTGACTACTCTAGGAACCTCAGGTGAGTGGAACCATACAGTATTTGTCTTTCTGTGACTGGTTCATTTCACTTAGTGTAATGTCATCAAGGTTCACCCATGTTGTGGCATATGGCAGAATTTCCTTCTTTCCTTGAATATCCACTGTAAGTATATACCACATTTTGCTTATGCATTCATCTGCCAGTAGACAGTTGGGTTGCTTCTTTGTTGTAACTATTGTAGATACTGCTTCTTAATATATTATGAACATCTTTTCCTATGAATAACAACATTTCCCCTTTTTTAAAACAAAAGGCTTTTTTTAGTGCCTTATCACTGTCCCACAATTTAGTTGACTAGTCCCTGATAGTTGGAAATTTGGTTTATTTCTTAATGTTTTGCTATTATATATAGTGCTGGAAGAAATACTCATGAATAGCATCTTCACATGCCTGACTATTACCTTAAGATAAAAGAGTGTGCACTGTGTTCAGGCCTTCTGTACATACTGCTGGGCCCTTGTTACCACCAGCCTCCCTCCCTCCTATGCCCAGGCAGTAGCCTAAGCCTGAGCAGGCTGCTGCACAGGCCCCCACCCCTCAAGGCCAGAGAACACCATGATGTCCAGGCATCCCTGCACCTCCTAGGGGTGAGCACCAAAGGGCTCCTGTAATAGAAGCTGATAAGGCCTCACGCCTGCTTACCTGTCATGGCGTTCTTGGGTGGGGCTTTTCCTACGAGGTCAAGTGTGTGTCATGTGGCAAATGGTCTTTGCCAGAGAAAATTTGGCTAAACAGAAATATTCTCAAACTAGCTGAAACTAAAGGGGGTGATTTGTGAGAAGGGAAATGGAGAGCACTTAAAGGGCCTGAAGATAAGGCCACTTGGGCTTCACAAGGGTCTAGAACCAAGAACTGAAAAGTCAGGAGTTCAGATTCCTTCTCTATCCCTCTAGAGTGATCTCCTCTCTCATACCTTCTTCTCTTGTTGCATCCCCTCAGTCTTCTCTCTCTCTCTCTCTCTCTCTCTCTGTACAGATCGAGTATCTGTCTTCCAACATGCCATGGTGGACCACTTGTCCCACACCCAGCAGTAGCTGACCTCTCGGTTTCAGCACCATCATGAGGAATAGCGGTTTCTGGGTCCCAATCCCAAATTCCTGGGAGAAGGTATCTCTACCTAGAAGAGGTATCTATCTGGGGAAAGAGGACAGTGTAGCTGAGCCCACACTCCTCATGTAGAAGTCACGGCTGAAGGACATAACAGAAAGATTTGGAAAGGTCTGCATCCAAAGGGATCCCACACCTGCCCGGCAACTCTTTCTTGCACTTCCAGATTTCAGGTTTCAAAGGGATCATTCTCTGTCGAGAAACCTTTGAACAGTACAACCATTCTGCAGGAAGGAGACCATGTACTCAGAAGATTAACTCAAGGGAGAGCATGAGGGTGTCTAGGGAGGAAAGGGCAGAGTTAAGGGAGCCAACCAGGGATGGTGAAGCACTCTGGGACCAGAACCAGGAAAACCAGTCCCACCCACACATGGGCCTGAAGGCAGAGAGGCAGGAAGCTGTCATTGCTGAAACCAGAGAGGACTGAAGTCAGCAGCTGAAGGTCAGAGGGGGAGGGACACAGCCACTGTCCAAACTGCAGACAGAGCAAGAAATAACTGGCCACTCTCTCCTCCCACCCAATCTGAAGCCAGAGGACAAGGCACTTGGGTGATGATGGGTTTATAGGGTTCAGCCTCCCAGATCACAGAGCAGGGCAGAGAAGGATGCAGAGAGGACGCAGCTGGGGTGGCACAATAGAAAATACCCAGTCCAGGAGGTTACGACATACTTTTTTAGAACATGATAGGTGTTTAACTCTCAACTTTGTCCTCTCACTCCTGGGAATGTAGTTTGAAGATGATGCAACTTAAAATTTTTATTTGTACTAACTTTGTGAGGCAGTATGGCTTAATGACAAAGTGTGGGTTTGGGAGGCAAAAAGGTCAAACGGCAGACCAGACTCTCCTATTTCTTAGCTTTATGGGATTTGGGGGCATGTGGATTGACATCTCAAAGCCCCATTTTCTTTATCAGTAATACCTGTCTCCCTATGAAAGAAGTTTTCTTTTCCTTCCCTTCTTCTTTTCTTTCTTCTTTCTTTCTTTCTTTCTTTCTTTTTCTTTCTGCTTCAAATAATTCTTTATTGAGAGGCTTAACTACAACCTTACAAAGTGAAGTGCGTGAGCATGAGGCATCATGGACACACCACAAATGGTTCTTATTTCTATGATTTTTTTCACTATAACATTATCTGTAACAAAAAGTTTAAAAAGTGTGAAAATAGCCTAGCTACCTAACAATAGCGATTAAATAATCAAAGCTTGCCATCCCACTCTAAGAACCACAACCATGACTGTCATGGTGAAGACAATGAAACCACAGGGGACAATAGCTCCATTGTAGAAATGACTGAAAGGGAAGCGTGGCAAATACTAGGTTTACAATACTTAAAAGTATAACAAACACAAGAGAACATGAAGAAATAGAAATAACCAAAATGGTGAGAATCATGGGTATTTTGTCTGTTTCTTTTGAAAAAAAAATATGTTAGGTGATTTTAACAGTATTTATATAAACACAGTATCAAAAATCACACAATTATTTGACCTGAACAAAAGTAACTCCTTCCTAAGGCTGACTGGACTTATTTCCTGTGGCTGTTGTAATAAATGGCTACAAAACACGGTGGCTTAAAACAACAGAAATCTAGCTTATAGTTCTGGAGGCTAGAAATTCTAAATCAGGATGTCAGCAGGGCCATGCTCCCTCCAGAGGCTCTGTGGGAGAATCCATTCCATGCCTCCCTCCCAGCTTCTGGTGACGCTGACAATCCTTGGCGCTCTTTGGTCTGTGGCCATGTCCCTCCAATATCTGCCTCCATCTTCACATTGCTTTCTCCTCTGTGTCTGTGTGGTCTCCCTCTGACTCACTCTTACAAGGACACTTGGCATTGGCTATAGGGCCTGTCTGGGTAATTGAGAATGATCCTATCTTAAGATAACATAATTATATCTGCAACGACCCTTTTACCAAATAAGGTCACAGTCACAGCTTCCAGGGATTAGGATGTAGACATACCTTTTTGTGGGAGAGGAGGGGAGAGGGTACCATTCAACCCATTTAAGAGGATTCAGAAACTGGAGGAAGGGATATTCAGAAACTTGGAGGAAGGAAGCCAGCTGAAACATCAGAACAGATGGTGGGTATTGGAGGAAGCGTCATGGAGGAAACACAAGACAACTTTTCACACAGAAATAACAAATAGAAATATTTGTTGGGTGAACAGAATGAATAGAAAGGAATTGAGGGTGAGCCATAACAGAAGTCTGATATTCTGGACTTGTCTCCCAGCCTCAGTAATAGAACCATGGACTCCAGTGTCCGCTGTCTGTCCATCGTTGTGCTCAACTCCACTCCTCACTTCTTAACCCAGTGTTGCCTCTGGCTTGTGTCCTGTTTGATGAACATCTCAAATAGTGTGAAAATGAAAATGAAAATCAGGGATGTGTGTGTACTGAGAGACTGAATATATAAACAGACAATGGCCAGACCATAATGACAATGGAAGTCTGACCTACAACCCCAGCAGCAACAAGCTTGGTAAGGAAAACCACAAACCTCTACAGTAACCAGCCCAGAACAGTCAAGCTTGGTCAATGACAGTCATCTTTCCTATTCTTTGCCCCTACTTCCAACTCAGGTTAGCCAGAGAAAGCCAAAGACATTCCCAAGGCAATCACATGCAGATGCCCTGCTTCCCTTCAATAGCCTCCAGGCACAGCACGCTTGAAGGTCTCCTTTTTATTTTACCATAAAGCTTTCCTGCTCAGTGCCTGCCTTTGAATCTCTACCAAATGCAAATGATGGGGGCTGACTCCTTAGGTACAGTAAGCTCTAAAATGATAGCCTCTGTTCTCATTTGGGTCTTTGTTTATTTCCATTGGGAAGTCCCTCCATTCTGCTCAACTGAGTGCACTTAGGTTCCTACCCCTTGGTTATGAGCACTGCTTAGAATGTTTAACCACTAAACCAGTACAGTGCTTGGCACATAGTGGACGCTGAATAAATCAAGTTAATGAATAGCCCTCTAAGTTAAGGTGAACTGCATTGCTGCAACTCCACGTTCTTAGATTAAGTTTAAGAGAGTAAACTTATTTTACTTCATTTTAGGGAGATTCCAATGAACTCTCAGTTATTCTGAATTCTTTGAAAATGGAAATTTTTAGTTAATAGAACTTTCTGGTTGACTCAGTCAGAGAGTCTAAATGCCCTTGAATATGCTCCTCATTGAAAAGACCTTAATCCTTCTTAAAGATGCAGATGTCATGCTATCATTTCATAAATGGTGCTGTGAAAGTCTCAAGTGCCACACAGAATGGGCAGAAGTTGGATGGTGCTGGCTGTGGGGCTACACCCACGTTGGGGGCTATTGTTGAACTAACTCCCCAACTGGAGTTTGTTTTTTTATTATTTATTGCCAATGGAATGGAATGCAAACTGCTTTCATTCTCATTCCTTGATTCTTTTGGTTGTTCAGATTCTGGGTAAATAGGCTGTCAGGCTGTTACTGAGGACTAAGGTTGGAGGCAGCAGAGGTGAGAAAGGCAGAGGACCTGCAGGGAGGGGCCTCAGAAAAGGCTTCTGAGAGGCTGTTGTGCCCATGAGATGCTGGGGCCACAGGACCCTCCACTTCTATTAACTATGCAAGGTGGTAGGCACCATTTCCAAAGCATAGAGAAGACAATTTCTCTGAAAACAGCAAAAAGTTTTCTGACTCTTTTTAAAAAATATTCAAAACATCCTTTTCAAGCTCTGTTTAGCTCTGGTTATAGCTGTGTTTAGAGTGCAGGGCCTTTGGTTGGTCACTATATATTCTGAGTCTTGAATACAATTCTGACTTTCACATCAGCAGGAATTCTGACATGAGAATTTATTTACCATAAAATCCAGAGAATGTTCTTGTCTCCATCTCTCCTTACTTTCCCTCCCCTTCTCCCTCTTCCCATTGTCCCACACGTGTACTAAAATTCTCTTCATTTGCCTGGCATGCTTCTGCCTGTTCTTGTCAGTCTTTGCACATGCTATTCCCACCGCCTGGCACACCCTCTTCTTTCAGTCCACCCCATGAACCAAACAATTCTTTAAGACTAAACAGAAAAGAGGGGGTTCTGGGAAGATGCAGCAGTAAGAAGCATGAGGAATCTGTCTCCCCACTGAGACAACAATTGCACTGGAAGAATCTGTCTGATGTAACTATTTTGGAACTCTGGCTCTGTTCAAGGCTTGCAGATTCCAGGGGAAGACTTGGACAGTAAATTGTAGTGCATTTTAATCAATTTTAGCTCTTAGCACAGTAGCAGCTGCCCACCCCAACCACCCCCCCCCCCCCATCTCCAGCCACATGGCAGGCAGCTGTGCCTGTGTTTCTGGAGGAGACTGCACACAACTTGCAAGAGCCAAGGCATGCAAAAAGTGTCCTGTCCCCCAAATATCTGTGCTCTGACACTGACTGCCGCTTCTTATCACAGAAGGTGCAAAGAGGTGGCTGCCATTGCTGTTACACTTCCCCCCACTGTTGCAAGTCCCTCCCCCTCCAGCTGAAGTGATTTGCTGGGAATTTTATGCATTGCTGCCCACCCCCCTTCATTTTTCTCTTCTTTCCCTTTTGGGAGACAGACATTAATGACCGGCTTGTTCAAAAACAACTGAAAAAAACAACTTTCAAGGGAAATTAGACAATGCATGCACAGACCCAGAAAAGACCTGAGAAGGTGTGAAGTTTATGCCTCTAGCTGAACCTCACCATAAAGGCAGCCTACAACAATCAAAACAACAAAAACAGTAAATAAAAACAATAACAAAACCCAGCATACCCTGGGGGGAGGAGGAGAATCTGATTTCCAGAGTTACCAGATTATTAGATTCAATTGTCCAGTTTTCAGCAACAACAACAACAAAATCGTAAGACACACAAAGAAACAGGAAGGTATGGCCCTCAAAGGGAAAAAAATAAATCAACAGAAGTGAGCCTGAAAAAGACCTAACGGCAGGTATGCTGGACAAAGACTTTAAAGCACCCATCATAAAGATGTTCAAAGAACTAAAGGAAGATGTGAAGAAAGTCAAGAAAATGATGTATGAAGTGAAAATGGCAGTAAGGAGAAAGAAAACTTAAAAATCAAAAAGAAATTCTGAAGCTGAAAAAAGCAGTAACAAATGAAAAAAAATCACTAGAGGAATTCAAAGTCAGATTAGAGCTGGCAGAAGAAAGGATAAGTGAACTTGAAGCTAGGCCAAAAGAAACTTCTTGCTACGAATATGTCCTGGCCCCGGGATAAGAGGACAATGGATGGCATGGCCTATGTGGGCAATACAGGGCTGGACACAGTCCCTGAAATTTTTCCCAAAGTGACCCTGTTGGAGTGTGAAAATAACAGAGAGAGAGAGAGAGAGAGAGGGAGAATGTCTCTATTGCAGAGGGACTACCCATGTCAGGAATGAGGCTGTTTTCTTAGAGTACTGTGATGGCTAATTTAATGCATCAATTTGGCTGGGCCATGGTGCCCAGATATTTGATCAAACATTATGCTGGATGTTTCTGTGAGGGTGTTTTTTCATGAGATTAACATTTAAATTGGTGGACTTTGGGTAAAGCAGATAGCTCTCCATAACGTGAGCGAACTTCATCTAATAAGCTGAAGGCCTAGATAGAACAAAAACTGATCTCCCCTGAAAAAGAAAGAATTCTATCAGCAGATGGCCTTTGGACTTGAACTGTGATTCTTGCCTGGGTCTCTGGCTGCTGGCCTACCCTGTAGATCTTTGGACTTGCACCTCCATAATCATATGAGTCAGTTCCTTAAAACAAATCTATCTCTCTGTCTCTCTCTCCCCTTCCCTTCATACACCCCCCCCAACCCGACCCCTACACACACATATATATACATATTGGTTCTGTTTCTCTGTAGAACCCTGACCAATACAAGTACCTTCCAGGCTAAGAAGTCAAGATAGGAACCAATCAACCACAGCAGAATGTCAGAAGTCCCATTTGAATAAATATTTGTCGACCCTTGTGCAAACATGGTAAACTATCCAAGCAGGAAGCCAGTTCAGGATGCAGCAGAATGCCATCCCCAACTCCTTCCACGAACCCCTCACCCCATGCAAATCCATTTAGCGACCGATTCTTTCTTTTTCCTGCATTTCATCTCTCCTCCTGCTACCACCCTAATCCGAGCCATCCAGACAAATCCCCTGCCTGTTACACAGGGCCCTTGACATCCTAAACACTGCTGGCTTCCAGCTTTGATCCCTGCCGGTCCCAATGTTTTCTCCCCACGCCAGCTGGCAGAACTCCTCACCACTGCTCATGTGGTTCATGCTCTTTTATGCCTCTGTGTTTTTCAGTCACCTCACACATTTCTGATGAGGGCTGCCCTTGTGTACGACCCTGTGCTAAGAGCTGACCACGCAGTTGTAGGCCTCAGGCACTCTAGTCTGGGGGAGAGACGGGCCTGGGAGCATGTAGGTGCAACCTCAGGCTGCCAGGGCCCGAGAGGGGCCCGCACAGGCTACAGATGGAGGCAAAGCAGCACGGAGTACGGGCACTTCACAGAAGGCAGGGACATCATAGTGTCACCCACACTTCCCTCTGCTGCCTGTGCCTCTTGCCCAGGGAACTTGTTCCACGGCTCCGTATCAGTTAGTATCATCTCTGCTCAGAAGAGCCTGCTGTGGCCTCACTGCTCTCTCCAGGGACCATCCACTCTCTCTCTCCTGGGCTCCCTAACATTTCGTATTTACCACCTTCCTCACTTCCCACGTTGAGTACTCATACTCAACTGCTCGTCGAGCTTACTCTGTGCTGAGATGCTGCTGGCCCAGCAACCACCCTGTGCAGCAGGTACTGGCGTATTGCCCTCCGCTCACAGGGGTTACATTCCTTGCTCAGTGGCTCGTGGTTCGGGAGCTTAATCATTTGAGGCCCCAGGGCTGAGCACCCTTTCTGGGACACGGTAGGTAGTTAGTAAATGTTTGTTAAACGGAACTACAGTACGTCTTTCCAAGTGCACGGCTTTGCAAGCTGAACGGAACGGAATAAAGTAAACTAGACGTATGTTTCAGGAAAGACTTCAAAAGCAGAGTCAATTTGTTGTTGTTCTTTTCTGCCATCACTGACATTTCTCACTGGCTGGGGGAGGCCCAGGAGAGAGAAACCAGATCGCCCCCTCATTGGTTCAGGTCACCGCACCTTGCCACCACCAGCCAAAACAGTGTGGAATTCTGCAGCTTCAGGAACCGCCCTGGCAAGAAACACTCCCTGGCGCCAGGTTCCTCCCCCTTCTGTGTGCCAGCTGGGGTCTCTCCTGGCTGGAGCTGGCCCCGCTGAATGCCAGACATCTGCAGACAGGATTTGCAAACAACTGGCTCAACGTTCTGAACTTTTGTGATCTCATCCAAATGCCTGACTGTGGGGGGCAGGCTTGTTTTCCTAGGCTACCAGCTCCAGAGGGGTGGAGGTGGGGGTGGGGGTGGAAATTACACTAGACTTGGACCCAGAGGCCTGGGGTTAGTTCTCAGCCCTGCCACTTTACAGCTAAATGATGCTGAACCTCAGTTTCCTTCACCATAAAGTGGAAATGGTGACTGTTCCTACCTCACAGGGTTGTTATGAGAAGTAAGACGATACATGTGGGACATGATTTTGACTGTTTTTTGCTGTAACGTGCAAGGGATCGTCAGTAATTCAAAGAAGCCAGAGTTCCTCAAGCCACAGTCTCAGGGCGACGTACCCACCGCGGCAAGCACGCCCTTAACAGCAAATGCCAAGATGTCTAGACAACCCAGTCGGTTTATCTGAGTTCATTACTGAAATCCGCATAACAGAGAAACTGCTTGTTGAGTTGATTGGACCAGATTTAGTTATTTATAGAGGTGCCTTGGAACTGGACCAGGATCTGGAGGCAGAAATACTGGAAATGAATCCTAGATCCCCAATTTCTGTTTGTGTAATTGTGAGCATGGTTTTTCAGCTCTAAAATTGGGACTATAATCTCTACTTTGCACGCGCCCTGTGACCCAGCAAGTCCGCCCTTTATTTCCCACGGAAGTTCTCTTACAGGAGATACAGAAGGGGATGTCTAGGAGGATATTCATCGTGACGGTGTCTGTGGTAGCGGACAGAAGAGGTACTGAAGGTTTTCCCTGCCAGAGGGATGGACAAGTAAGCTGTGGGGCCAGCAACTGTGAGGTTGAGACAGCAGGTGAGGCAGTGGACTAGACACACATACAGCAACGTGACTCTTCAAAACAGTGTTGGGAAAAAATGTAAGAGGCGGAACATATGTATCACAATACCATGGAGAGAAATACAAAACACAAGCACGCACAAAACAAGAGGACATATTTCACAAGAATACCTGCGTATGTATAGAGATATCAAAGACGTGAGACTAGATGCCTATGAGAGGAGATGAAGAGGGGTGGCGATTAGTGAAGGGGGTTAGGGGATCAAACCAGAAAAGAGCATCGCACAGACCAATGACAACAACGGGCTACTCACCGAGAGGCACGATCAACTCAGCTTCCTGCATCAGAAATTAAAAAGAAATCCCTCCCTCTTAAAAACTGAGAACAAACTGAGGGTTGATGGGGGGTGGGAGGGAGGGGAGGGTGGGTGATGGGCATTGAGGAGGGCACCTTTTGGGATGAGCACTGGGTGTTGTATGGAAACCAATTTGACAATAAACTTCATATATTGAAAAAAAAAAAAAAGAAAGAAATCCCTACCAGCGCGCCTGGGTGGATCAGTCAGTGAAGCGTCCAGCTTCACCTCAGGTCACGATCTCACGGTTCACGAGTTAGAGCTCCTCATCAGGCGCTGTGCTGACAGCTTGGAGCCTGCTTTGGATTCTGTGTCTCCCTCGCTCTCTGCCCCTCCCCCACTCGTGCTCTGTCTCTCTCTTAAAAATAAATAAACATGAAAAAATTAATTAAAAAAAAAAAAAGAAAAGAAACCTCTACCTCGAAGTGTTGTCAGAATTATACATAATGTCCACATAGGTCCCTGGCTCGGTACTTGACCTATGGGAGATGTCCAGCTACTGCTGCTGTTTTTATTATGCACTCATTGAACACCTAACATACCATGTATCTACTTCGTGCTGGGTGCCGTGCAAGGAGCTATGGAAGAGACAAAGACTGGGTGTCTCTCAGGCACTGGAGAGATCATGCTGTCAGACCCCCCTCACTTTCCAGAATAAGGCTACAAAAAGTGACTTGCCCAAGGTCACCCAGCAAATTAGTGACTAAGTTAAGGGCAACTGTCCAGGTCTCCAGGGCTCTTTCTAGAGCTTCATCAAAGCCAGGACCTCTGAATCCTAGACCACTGAGAGGCTTGTATTGCTTGTTCTATCACCCCGACAATCCTCCCTGAGGCTCCTCTTTTGTTTATATACCCAGGGGTGTGTGCGTGTGTGTGTGTGTGTGTGTGTGAGAGAGAGAGAGAGAGGGAGAAAAGTAAATTAATAAACTCTTTTAAAAATGCAGTTTACGGGGCACCTGGGTGGCGCAGTCGGTTGAGCGTCCGACTTCAGCCAGGTCACGATCTCGCGGTCCGTGAGTTCGAGCCCCGCGTCGGGCTCTGGGCTGATGGCTCGGAGTCTGGAGCCTGTTTCCGATTCTGTGTCTCCCTCTCTCTCTGCCCCTCCCCCGTTCATGCTCTGTCTCTCTCTGTCCCAAAAATAAAAAAAAATAAAAAAAAAAAAACGTTGGAAAAAAAAATGCAGTTTGAGGGGTGTCTGGATGGCTTAATCGGTTGAACATCTGACTCTTGATTTCGGCTCAGGTCATAATCTCATGGTTTGTGGGATCAAGCCCTGCATTGGAATCTGTGTTAAGCATGGAGCCTGCTTAAGAGTCTCTTTCCCTCTGCCCCTCTCCACCGCTCCTGCACTCACTCTCTCTCTAAAAAATAAATAAAAACAAAAATGCAATTTGGTAGCCAAAACCTTTTAGGTCTATGGGGAAAAACAAAAAGGTTCTGAAGGCGGGCAGAGACAAACCTCCAGGAAGTCCCTCCTGCCCTCCCTCTTCTGGGCCTGAACTGCTGCGTTAGCAGATCCCGGGTCAGAGTCTCCCAATCAGAAGCAACCTCCACCCCCCAGCCCTCAAACTGGCCCCGTTAAATCTTTCCACTTAAATGCTGCTCTGAGGAGAGGGAGAAATGTCCCTGTAACCTTATTTCCTTTCTCACCCTTTTACTCATCCTTAAAATATCCTGTTCCCCGGAGACAGCAAGAGAGCCTCCAGAGAAGTCTCTAATGGAGTGCAGCTCCCTGAGGTTTTGATGGAGGGGTGGGGAGAACTCTGGGCCTGGCTCATGGGGTCCTGTGTCCAGGGATGTGAGGAGGTGGTCAGAGAAGCCCAGAGGAGACATAGACATGGCAAAGGAGAGGGACAGTTCCCTGAAGACTCTGCCAATGTCTTGCCAGCCTTGATTCATGGGGCTATAAGAGACTTTCCTACGATTTCAGGAAAATTCAAGTTTTCTCATGGATTTCAAAATAAGATTGGCAAGGAACAGAATAACACGCTCGCTGATTTTCCGAGAAGACATGGTTAGTTTCGTGTCAGATATGAATAGAGATGAAGAGGAAAGAATTCTCTCTGTGATGGGAAGTCTCCATCTCCCGGGGATCTGGCACAGCCCCATGGCATTGCTGAGGAGGAGAAGTGAGGCTAACATTGAACGAGCACTTACTCTGCTCCGGGGACTGTGATAAGCCCCTACTAGATCGCTGCCATTTAGCTCTCACACAGCAGCCCTGTGAACCAGGCACTGCGGGGCGCGCATTTTTCTGATAAGACACAGAGAGTTCATGAGTTGCCCAAAATCACACTGCTGGGAAGTGGTGGGAACAGGATTTGAACCCAGGTTGCCTCACTCCATGGTCCATGGGCCTAACTGCTAAATGAACCAGCAGCTAGGTCATAGTCTGGTTACTAGAGATCTCCCAGCATATGGCCGAGAATGTGAGATAAACAAACCCTTTCTATTCAGGGCAGGGATCCCAAGTGCCCCCATCACTCACTGCTCATTTTCCCTGAAGAATGCTTCTTAGGGAAATGCATTCTAGGAAAACATCAGTCAACAGCCCTCTGGAGAATACTTTTGCTTTATATTATCTCAGTATTATCTCTAATATTTTATGGTGTGGTCTCTGCTAATGAACAGCAGAGGATATCACTGGGTGTTACACAGCTAATCCCCTTTATTGTAATCAATTCAGTAGCACTACTGCTTATGGAATGTCTGGATGACACTGTTATAAGATATTTAAAGAGATTTGAAGGCACAAAAACGAAATAAAAGCCACCACAATTACTGGAAGAAATTCTGTAAACCACAGCCTAGTTCAGACAATACTGGTAGGACCCAGCAAGGATTTCCGTTTACTGGCTAATGTGGCGCCACCGTGTGGCAGGAATGTAAACACCAGTCACAATCTATCCCTGCTTTGAAATTGTCCTAAGTTTTTTTAATTAAATTAAATTAATTTATTGTTGTTATTATTTTTTTTTTGAGAGAGAGAGAGAGAGAGTGAGAGAGAGAGAGAATCAGGGAGAGGGAGAGGGACAGGGAGAGAGCGAGAAAGAATCCCAAGCAGTCTCCACACTCCGTGTGGAGCCCAATTCAGGGCTCAATCCCACTGTTCTGGGATCATGACCTGAGCGGAAATCAAGAGTCAGAGGCTCAACCGACTGAGCCACCCAGGTGCCCCCTGATTAAGATTTTTCTTTTCATTCCAGTGAGTTGCATTATTTTAAAGTTGTATACATAAAGTCAAGCTTTATTATTATCTCATATTACACTATTATCAAGGAGCCTATAAAGTACAACATGGGTGACCTGTAGATCACGGTTCAAAATTGCTCCTCTTGCATGTTCAACTGATTAAAGAAGCTATGTGAAGTAGATGAGAATTCTGATAATCTGACATTGGGTGCATTAGAGAGGCCTTGGCTGCACCCCATCTGGCAGGTCCTCAAAAATATGGTAACAAATTAACTTAGAGAAGCACTCTGAAATTGAACCAAAGAACCTTGGGATTTCTGGGCCAAAAAGAACGTGTCAGACAATATGGTGACCCTTCAGGAAGGTACATGTTAATCACGTGACTTTCTTCACAGTCACAAGCTTGCTCTGGCTCAGTCAGCTGTCTTTAAATAAATCTCATTTGGGGCACTTGGGTGGCTCTGTTGGTTAAGTGTCTGACTCTTGATTTCAGCTCAAGTCATGATCTCATGGTTCATGGGATCAAGCCCCACATAGGGCTTTGTGCTGACAGCACAGAGCCTGCTTGTGATTCTCTCTCTCCCTCTCTCTCTGCCCCTCCCCCGTTCCTCCTCCTCCTCCTTCTTCTTCTTCTCTCTCTCTCTCTCTCAAAAACAAAAAAATTAAATAAATCTCATTTGGGAGCCCATCCTGGATGGATTTCACTGGTCAAACTCTTAGAGTTCTGGGAACACTTGTTGGAACCACATATAGATACAGTGCATGGCATAGGGTGCAGTCAATACTTTTTGGTTTCTTTTCCTTTTACTAGTTGAAGTGTGCTTTGTAAATGACAAAGTGACAAATGTACAAATGTCATTGACAAACGTTCCTGGTTAGAATGAGGTAGGTGGTACTGGTCCAATGGAAGAGACCAGTGTTTCTCAGAGACTAATGTCTCTATGACTCACCTGGAGATCTGTCTACCCTATGCCTCCACCATTTACCTTCAATGTGTCATTACTATCTGTCTATATCATATCTCTCCCCACCTGTCAGTCATTCACCTACCTATCCCAACAGCTCTCTGCACCCAGGGGTCTGTCCCTTTACCCTTTCTCAGATAACATTGTTAACTGTTAACTATGAATAATTGGAATGTGAATATTGGTCAGCTCTTTTATTTCAAATCTAGATTGTTCCAAATGCCATCATTTCATTGGCCTGTCTAGAGATACTCGTTATCTTGGACGGGTATCTTTGCATTTCCTCTGGGTCACTGTTAGAAAGCACTGATCTCCCTGTAAAGTTGGAAATTGTGTGTGATTTTTATTTTAAAAACATTTTTAACATTTATTTTTTTTGAGAGAGAGACAGAGGGTGAGCAGGGGAGGGGGAGAGAAATTGGGAGACCCAGAATCTGAAGCAGGCTCCAGGCTCCGAGCTGTCAGTACAGAGCCCGATGTGCGGCTCCAATTCACAAACCATAAGATAACGACCTGAGCCAAAGTCGGACACTTAACTGACTGAGCCACCCAGGCACCCCTGTGTGTGATTTTTAAAATGCTAAATTCTTGACATCAGTTCTTTGTCAGTTTGTTCTTTTCTCGTATAATCTTAAAAAAAAATCTGACTGAGGTTTCTGTGTGGTTGAATTCTGTGAAGTTTTTACTAACCCAGAGCGCGCACACACACTCCCATTAAAGTTCTTGCCCATTGAAATTGCCAAAGGGGCACAAGAGAACAAGGCCTGAGGACGCAGTGAGGACAAAGATTTCCATTGGAAAATGGTCTTGTATAATAATCCCATCATATCGAGGAGATAGGACAAAGCCATTATTTTTGTGCCTTGAGACTCACTTTCCCTCTTTCTGCCCAGTGCTGACTTGGGGCTATGGGCGGAGAGGCCTGCTCCTACCAGGGAAGTCCACGAGTGAAAACGGCCACGGCTGGAGGATGCTGAAGTCGAGCTTAATCTTCCTCACTTTGGAAGAGCTGAGTGCACACAGGAGTGAAGCAGAAGTCAGGAATCTATTGCCACAGGGTCCAGAGACGGGGAGGGCTTCCTCAGGAGGTACTCTCAGCTGTGGGTGAACACTCCACCTCGCCCCAGCCCAACTCTGGCCCCTTCGTAGCCACATTCTCCATTGTATGCTTGTAGCCAAGGACCCGGAGGCCTGCCAGCTCAGGTGACCAGAACCCATGTCTCAGATGCATGAACTTGGTCCTCTGGACCCCGCAAAAGGTGCACCTTCTACTGCCTGAAGACTCTGCAAGGTCTTTACGCTCTGGCCCTCTGTTTTTTCCTCCAGTAGTTCTGGGCAATGCTTCAAAAAGTGGATGTCAGGTTAGTTATAAGTTAAAAGGAACAGGTTTTTTCTTCACATACCACGATTCCTCACTCACTGGTTTAATCAAATATCTAGTGTACTCACATATGAGTTTGTTTGTTTGTTTTTAAATATTTATTTATGGGGGGTGGAGGGGAAGAGAGAGAGGGAAACAGGGGATCTGTGCTGACAGCTTTTAAATATTTATTTATTGGGGGCAGGGGAAGAGAGCAGAGAGCCCAGTGTGGGGCTCAAATTCACAAACCATGAGATCATGGCCTGAGCCAAAGTCAGACCTTTAACTGAGCCACCCTTTTTGTTTGTTTTTTACAAAAAGTCCCTTTTTGTTTGTTTTTTAAGTTTACTTATTTATTTTGAGAGAGAGAGAGGAGAGAGCGGGGGAGGGGCAGAGAGAGGAGAGAGAGAATCGCAAGTAGGTTCCACACTGTCAGCGCAGAGCCCAACGCAGGGCTCCAGCTCACCAACTGTTCATGAGATCATGACCTGAGCTGAAACCATGAGTTGGATGCTTAGCTGACTGAGCCACCCAGGTGCTCCCTCATATGAGTTTAAAAAGTGTTTTTTTGTTGTTTTCATGAGTGTATTATTCAGGGTTCTCTAGAGAAACAGAAGCAAAAAAATATATATAGATATACAGAAAGAGATTTATTATGAGGTATTGGCTCACAAGATTATGGAGGCTGGAAGCCCAGGAAAGCTGATGATGTAGCTCCAGTCCAAACCTGAAGGCCTGAGAACCAGGGGTACCAATGTTCTTGGGCAGGAGAAGATGGAAATCCAGTTCAAGCGGATAACAAACGTACCCTCCCTCTGCCTTTTTGTTCTGTCCAGACTGTCATTGGATTGGATGATGCCCACCTGCCCTGGCGAGGGCAATCTTCTTTACTCAGTCTGCTGATTCAAATGCTAATCTCTTCCAGAAACCCCTTCACAGACACACCAGAAGTAATGTTTTACAAGTTACCTGAGCATCCCTTAGCCCAGTCAAGTTGGTGCATAACATTAACCATCACAGTGGAGCAGGGAGTGTATTTTTTATACTTGGGTTTCAATTTTTTGTACTTAAATACTTTCTCACATACTGTTTCTCTTTAAAGGTTTGGAGTTCGTGATGACAAATCCTGCTGAGTGAATTTTTGAGGGCTGGCCTGTGACTTTCCTTATTTCAGGCAACATTTGGTCCAGGTAAGAGCCAGCAGAACTGAAGAACTTGGGACAGCCAGGCCGAGTTGCTACTTCCTGTCATTTCTTTCAACACCTAGATCTCTTTTTCATTGAAATGTGAAATCTTCTGATGCTTATTTAAAATTCATTGTCCTTGGGGCGCCTGGGTGGCGCAGTCGGTTAAGCGTCCGACTTCAGCCAGGTCACGATCTTGCGGTCCGTGAGTTCGAGCCCCGCGTCAGGCTCTGGGCTGATGGCTCGGAGCCTGTTTCCGATTCTGTGTCTCCCTCTCTCTCTGCCCCTCCCCCGTTCATGCTCTGTCTCTCTCTGTCCCCCCCCAAAAAAATAAAAAAAAAATTAAAAAAAATAAAATTCATTGTCCTTAAGAATTTTGATTTTGAATAAGAATATTACTTTAAAAAAAAAGAATATTACTTTAACCTGGCCAAGTTCTGCTCTTTCATATTAATTTGAAGCAAAGCAGAACTCTGGGATTACTTCAATACAAACAATTTATTATTCAGGATTTTTCTCTAAGTAGAGGAACTTTCTTGACTCCTACACAGCAAAAGTTGGTGTTTCCAGTCTTCCAGCTCAGGGGTACCCTTGATGTGATACAGGCACCAAGGCCATCCTGAAGAAAAGCATATCTCCATGATATGCCTGCGTTCAACACGTGGGTACATAAACAAAAACAAGATCCCTGCCTTGGAGGACCTCAAAAAGTTTACTGTGAGAGATGAACTATTAATTAAATGAGTCAGGTTTCACATATATGACAGTAAAGGAGGATGAAAAGTGCTGTGGAGCCATAGAGGGAGGGATGTGTTCTTGTGGGAGGAGGAAGGATGAGGCTTGAGAAGGACTTCATAGAGGTTGTGTGTTTTTAAAAAAAATTTTTTTTTTCAACGTTTATTTATTTTTGGGACAGAGAGAGACAGAGCATGAGCGGGGGAGGGGCAGAGAGAGAGGGAGACACAGAATCGGAAACAGGCTCCAGGCTCTGAGCCATCAGCCCAGAGCCTGACGCGGGGCTCGAACTCCCAGACCGCGAGATCGTGACCTGGCTGAAGTCGGACGCTTAACCGACTGCACCACCCAGGCGCCCCGAGGTTGTGTGTTTTGAAGTGGCATTTGAAGGATGTTGAGGTGTACTAGGCAGAGATGCATGAAAGAATATTCTAGAAGGAGGCACAGTTAAACAAAAGGCCACGGAGTAAGGACAAGTTCTGGGAATGCTGAGTCATTCAGTGTTACTACGGCATAGGGTCCTTGGGGTGACCCGATGGGGTTAAGAAGCAAAAATTCTTCTCCCCTTCAAGGTCCTTCTAGCTGGACTGAGAATCAAATTGATATGAGACAGAATAACAGGAGTAAATCAGATTCAGTAGTGTACATATGGGGAATCCACGCAGACATGGATATTCCAAAGGCAGTCAGGCGAAATGAGGTATGTACATCATCCTGAACTAAGGAGAAGGGGCCTAGGAGTCTGGGGCTTCAGAGGAAAGAAATACACTTCACAGGACAATAAGAAGAAGAACAGATGTTGGCTAAATTCGACGTTTGCCCTTACAGGTGGGTCACTCAGATAAAATTTATCTCTGCTAATAACCCTTGTTCTGGGACCCTCCCTGCCCCCTGCCAATTTAGATTCTTTTATGCAGTTAAAGGAGAGGTAAAAGTTACTCTTGAGTCTGCAGGGTCTCAAATGCCTTCAGCTCAAAATAATCTTCATGCCAGAGTGGTCCATCTTGGGGCAGCCTGCCTTTGACCCTACTATGGGGATTGGAGAAGCAGGTGGGGACCAGAATTAGAAGGCCTTGGCTATTGGTGTGAGGGGTTAGATTTGTTCCAATCAGCCATGCACCCACAGAAGGCTTTTGAGCCCCTCTTTCAGCTGTTATATTGGATGAGCACTATTCCTTAGCTGTCTCTAAAATGTTTATTTTGAGAGAGAGTGCATGCACACGCACGCAAGCAGGGGAGGGGCAGAGAGAGAGGGATTCTCTCAAACAGGTGCCGCACTCTCAGCGCAGAGCCAGACGTGGGGCTCAATCCCATGAACGGTGAGACCATGACCTGAGCCCAAATCCAGAGTCAGACACTTAACTGGCTGAGCCACCCAGGCTCACCAGCCCTCTGTCACTAGAAGTAAGCCACTGTCCTTCTACTGGGTCTGCGGTTTCTTCTGGGTTCTCTGATCTCCTGAGCTCTACACAGCTCCTAATGTTTGCTTCAGGTTTCAAGGCTTTCAAAACTGTCTGGATTTGATGGAATGTTCTAATTTAGAAAAGAATTTATATTCTCTCTCTGGCTCTATACACTGTAGGCAAATGGAACTGATGTTTTAGGTTTGGGTCAGCTCTGTCTGTTCTCCTTTCAGGGAAGGAGGATTAGATATTCAGTATCTTTGAGTTTCATGTTCAGTTCTTAAGGATTTGTAGTCACCACCAAATGAATGAGTGTTAGAGCTGGTTAGTGGTCTTCCTGTTCAACCAGGGGTATGGGGTACCTAACCAGATTAAAGACAGGGCTGAGACAAAAACTCAGGTCTTTTGACTCCCAGTCTAGTGCTCTTTCTGATGTGCTCCGGCCACTGCCACTGTTTATAGACAACTATGGGGCAGACCAAATGTACCTGGCTACTTCAAACACACAGGGCCGTGACTGACAGCTGGAGCTAAGAAAAGGCCAAGTTCCCAGAATGGAATTCTGTCCCTCAAGCCAGCCAACACGGTTTTATGTCTTTTGATACCTTCCTTTCTTGTGAAATGGGAGCAGAGCCTACTTAATCCTTCAGCTGCAGCTGAGAGCAGGGGTTAGACTGTGGTTGGGGTTATTTGTTTCGTGAGGGACAACAGGTCTCTGTTCAGTTGTATCATCTTAGAGTCAGGGTTGGAAGGAAAGCTGGAGGTGATTTGTGAGAAGAGGCAGCCTCCTGTAGTCGACAGAGCATGGCTTATCAGATTCTCAGCGCTTTTTTCGGCTTTTCTTTTCCTTCCGCTCCAGTTTCTGTATTGCTCCAAAACAGAAGGGAGTGGCTTCGGAGTTCCGTTTCCCGCCGCCTCCGGAGCAGCAGGGAGACAAGCAGGGAGAACAGTAGAGAGACCAGTTGAGCAAAGAGGTAGCGTCGCTACCCGCCCAGCAGCGGGCCGGAACCCCGAAGCCAATGGTGCGCCCATGGGCGGAGCCCGCTGGCGGGCGGAGCCGTTCGTGGGCGGGGCTGGCGGCTGGCCCTTTCGTGGGCGGAGCTGGAGGGCCGGAAGTAGCTCGGCGGACCGACGCTAGCCGGACCCACGGCGCTGATCCGGTGACCCCGGGACCTCGGGGTGGCGGCCTTGTCTCTGTCCCCTCAAATCCCCATCCCCTGCCTTCTCGCCGTCCGGGACGATGGTGGCCCGCCTGCTGCTGCGCGCCTGGCCCCGGGGCCCTGCAGTTGGCCCGGGGCCCCTGTGTCGGCCCCTTAGCGCGGGCTCGGGGTCCGGCGAGTACCTGCAGCGCAGCATCGTGCCCACCATGCACTACCAGGACAGCCTGCCCAGGTGAGCCCGGCTTCCCGGTCCCCGCTGCCCTCCAGGACCGGCCCCAACCTTCACTCCCGTCAGTCACTCACGACTCTTCTACTGGACCCGCTTCCACCCGAACCCCCTCCCTGGGACGCTGTCGTAACACGCAATCTGGAGATACTGTCACTTTGAGAGTCTCCTGGTAGAGGAACCTCAGTACGTTCAAATTCTCTACCAGAACCCCACCCCCCACCCCCCCATTGCTCGCTCGGATTCTCCATCTTGAACCCTTCTCGAATTGTTTCTCCAGTAACCCAGCTTCCATCCTGATACCGAAGAGTCCCTCATATTTCTTCCTGAAAAATGCCCAACCTGCATATCTCCAACACCACCCTTACCCCTCCAACTAGGGTGTCCCCTGAAGTACTTTCATGACTGCCCCGCGTTCCTGCCCGGAATATGGACAGGCCAATTCCTGATACATAATAGTTACCCTCCCTCAACTTTTCCCAGCACTCCGCCCTCAAGCCTGTTGCTCAGCCCCACTCCCTGTGCCTCCAGTACTCTGCTCTTATAACAGCTCATCCAATACCCAGTACACTCCTCGAGTGTTCACCTTACCCTCCCCCAACATCAGCACTCTTCATCCCTTCCAGACCTTCCTCAGCTACCCCTAGGTTTCTCCCCCTAAAATATCCTTTCTAACCCACATCACCCTCTTCAACTCCAGCCCCCTGGTAGAATTCTAGACACCACCCTCAGTGCTCTTCTCAAAGTCTTATTCAGCTTAGATCCAGAACCTACCCCAATTCTTCTATTCTTCTGTATTCCTCCTCACCTTAACTACCCTCTCCACCTTCTAAAATGCTTCACCGCGTGCACTTCCCTATGAGAACCCAATAAATCTTCCTCTCCCTTTCTCACCCAGTATTTTTTTTTTACTCAGTATTTTCTTTTCTTTTTTCTTATTTATTTATTTATTTATTTATTTATTTATTTATTTATTTAGAATGCATGAGGGAGGGGCAGAGAGAGGGAGAGAGAGAGAATCCCAAGCAGGTTCCTTGCTGTCAGCACAGAACCCTACGCAAGGCTTCATCTCAGGAACTATGAGATCATGACCTGAACCAAAACCAAGAGTCGGATACTAAACCGACTGAGCCACTCAAGCGCCCCTCACCCGGTATTTTCTTTAATATAAAAAAAAACTTTCGGTTTTCCCAGCCTTTCAACTCCCAGCCTTAATCTCAGCTGCCAGGACTCCTTTTTCAATGGTAGAGACTTCCTGAAGTTCTTTTACCATCTGAAACCAGACTTTAACTTCTCTACTCGCTCACCGGTTAGTTCCTGGTGCCAAGTCCCACATTTGTCTCAAAGACCGTTCTCGCTTCCTCCCTCACCAAACTGCCATCGGGGATCTCCCAGTCCAGGAGCTGGAGGCCAGGGCTCCCCATCCCATAAACAGAACATAGATTGTATCACAAGTATCATCCCCAACTACTAGGTTGCTATTTTTCTCCACATCCAGCAGCTGTTTAACCCGTTGTTATCCCTGCTGCCCACCCCCGCCCTCTCAGGAATATCATTTGAGGTGAAATAACTGTGCAGACATCTAAAGCAGACTAAAATGAGATTATCTAGCCCCAACCCCAGTGCTTAAGTTTGGCAGGAGGAAGGGAGAGAGAGAAAGAAAAAGTGGCCTTTGTGCCTGTAGGCGAATCCTCTGTAAGCTGAGCCCGTACGTATGTGGGGGAAAGGTGAAGAATGACAGAAGCTCCCTTCACTTGCCAAGCCCAGTTGCATCTGACTTTCAGGCAGGCCTGGGCTCCAGCCCAGTTTAAGATCAGAGGGATTTTCTCCATTAGAATTAGAAAGCTGAGAGTAATACTCCAGATCATTTCCTCCAACCTACAGCAGAAAAACCTGTCGGAGTCATCAACATCAATGCATAACTTTCAGCAAGGACACCCAGGCCTCTGTTACCTCAGTTGTAAACTGGTGGTTAGATAAGATGAGATTCCTTTTATCTCTGAAGATTCTAGGCTGGCAAAATGTATTATCTGTGACACTCATTTTGATGTCCCACTTGGTGAAGAGCCCTGGCTTTGAAGTCTGGTAGAACTTGGCCTCATATGCTAGATCTGATGCTTTTGTAACTTCAGGCAGTTCCGCTAATTTCTTTGTGCCACGTTTCTTCCCTGCAAGGTAGGAATGGAACACATACTTCATAGCTCTAATGTGAGGATAGAGTGAGGTAAGATGCCCAAAATAGGGAACTATTTTAAGCTATTGGCCTGGGGAAGGACTAGTCCCTTTGTGGTGGTCCAATTGGATCCCATTCCCTCCCTCTTCCTGTCATATCACTGCTGCCTTATGACCCAGTGGCCTTGGACTCACTTTCCTCCTAAGAACCCTTGCACCGTCATTTGTTTGTTTTTTAGGTGTTACGATTTTTTTTCTAGGCTCTTCTTTAGTGTGGTCAATATACATTGCATAAAATTTAGCTTTTTAACCATTTTTAGATGTATAGTTCAATTAGGTGTTATTTTTTAAGGGTTCTATTTATATACACTGAACAGTTAGCCTCAGAATATAAAACTGCAAGCCCTGAGGGGACAAAGGGTGGATCAACCTGACCGACTCATTCACATTATTAATTTGAGACACATTTATTGGTATGGATTTGGAGACCAATCAGTCATGGTGAGGAGTATACATATGGGGAGGGGGCGGGGGGGGGGGTGGAGATTTGACAGATAGTTAAGATATAATGTGATAAATGGGAAGCAACATTTCATCGTGGTTAAGATTGTCAACCTGAAAATAAAGAGCTGCAATGAGAGGCAGATGAGCATTTCTTTGGGATTAAAGAATTGCAGTGTGGGGAGCACAGATTCAAGTACATACCCAAATAAGATTCCCACTTGTAGGGTGAAAGCAACAGGTTTATATGAGGAAGAGATAGGGGGCAGTTACATGAGTTGAATTAAAAGAGGGAACAAAGGTTGCCTACACATGCTTACAAGCCAAACTACTCCAGGGTATATATTAACTGCTGACTTTTCTTTTTTTTCTGGAATGTCCATAGCCATCAGTCTTGTGATCATGATGTTTGTTCTCCTGTTGACTTCTCAAACAATTGTTTAAAAACAATTACCATTTTGTCCAGAAGGTTTTGGCCAGTTCAAACAAAAGCAAGTAAGGCAGTTTCTCTACAATGGCTGCTTCAACTCCATTTTAAAATGGCTCTAGTCCTGTCAGTTTTTCACAAGATCTTGAGGCAGGAGTTAGATCTCATTATTGTTTTCAAATATTTTTTTAAGTTTATTTCTTTCTTTTGAGAGAGAGAAAGAGAGCATGAAAATAGGGGGAGGGCAGAGAGAGAGAAGGGGACAGAGGGTCCGAAGTGGGCTCTGTGCTGACAGTAGAGAGCCTGAGGTGGGGCTTGAACCTGTGAACCGTGAGATCGTGACCGGTGTGGAAGTCAGATGTTTAACTGACTGAGCCACCCAGGCATCCCATATGTTATTTTTAATCCAGCTCAACTTCATACTAACTGCACGGGTATAAGCAAAAGTCATCTAACCTTGAACTTGGGATGATAATGTTATCTTTCTCTCGGGATTGTTAGAATTAAATACCCTCATATAGTGCCTTTAATACAAATCTGGTAAGTACTTAGTAGATAATCATAAGTACTATAGCTGCATTACGCACACATGTGTTGCATGTATAGGATGTGCTTGGTGACAACTATTGCATCAGTGTGGAGGTAGGAGTGATGGTGCCTGGGCGAGTAAGGGAAGCTTCACAGAGGAGGTGACGTTTGCAGAATTTGACGATCACCAAGTGAGAGAAGTGAGGGAAGGATAGAGCAGCTAGTGCCCAGGAACAGAAACCTGAAAATGCATGACATGTTCAGAAATGTTGAGAAGTTTATGGAGAGCCCAGCCCAAAGTAAAGAATCACCATTTGGGCCCTAAGTTATTAGAATTGGGCTAGGGGTGTGTGTGTGTGTGTGTGTGTGTGTGTGTGTGTGCGCGTGCACGTGCGCGCGCACACGCATTGGGGTAGGGATTGGGAGAGACCCATTGTGTCTTTAAAAAATATAATATCGGGGCGCCTGGGTGGCACAGTCGGTTGGGCGTCCGACTTCGGCCAGGTCACGATCTCGCGGTCCGTGAGTTCGAGCCCCGCGTCGGGCTCTGGGCTGATGGCTCGGAGCCTGGAGCCTGTTTCCGATTCTGTGTCTCCCTCTCTCTCTGCCCCTCCCCCGTTCATGCTCTGTCTCTCTCTGTCCCAAAAATAAATAAACGTTGAAAAAAAAAAATAATATCGGTCACCATTTAAGTTGTATAGTTGATTCACAATAAATGTCAATATTATTTTGTCTTTTAATCCCTAATCATTTTAGATGATAGTTGATGTTCGAGACAGAATGGGCAGGTTCTCTAGAATTCAGACAGGGAGGGAGGTGAGGCCAGAATGTCCAAGGTATGGAGGATAACAGGTAGAAACAGTAAGGTTCTGGGTAGGCCCCAGGGGCATGTCCTTAAAATAGATCGGCTTTATTCCAGTGATAACTAGATTGTGTAAAAATTACAAAGGGTTTTTTAGCTGTGTTCTTGGCAGGAAGAACAGTGAAGTGCCTGCTGCTTGGAAGCTGGGTAATGATAGCAGGTCACTTACACAGAGTCATTTACACAAGGGATAATCAGTGAGATATATCTGCTTGGTGTTTACTTTTATAACAGATAATGTTAGATGGGGATTCTCTAGATTGCGGGTGGGGAAGGAGAACCCACGTGGTTAAGATGGAACTGCCAGGCATCTCTCAAGTCCCTAACTCTACCTCTTTCAAGGCACCTGATGAATTACATCACAGGCAGCACAAGAAACTACAGGTGTGCAAATGAAACCCCTTTTGGTATTTAAGGAGCAGCCAAGAGTCTGGGGGTGACCTTGCGACTTGATTTCTAAAGATAAGACAGGCAATGTTGCCTATAAGTGAACACTTACTGGCCTTTGTGGTAGCAAGTTACCGAACTAAACTGGCCTAAGCAAACAAGTATAGGGACTCACAGACCTGCAAAATCCAGGTTGGATTAAGGGCTCAAATGATGTCATCAAGACTCTTTTGCCTTTCCACTCGAAGCTATTCATTTGTGTGATTCCAGTCTTAGCCAGGCTCTCTCCTTATGGTGACAAAGTGGCAGCCACCACTTAAGAGACCCCAACCTTTTAGTGATCTCAGCTAGTAGAGATTTGCCCCTCTGTGCAAAAAAAAAAAAAAAAATCCTGTAATTAAGTTTTATAGGTTCACCCTGAGTCTCATTGGGTCTGAACCAGTAAGCTGTAAGCCCACTCCATGGATTTGGGTTGGAGTCAGCTCCACCTGAACCAGAGGGACTCGAGTAGGAGGAGTGCTGTTACCAGAAGAAGAGAGAATACATGGAAGGCAGGCAAAACAATAGAAATGGTGAAACGTTGTGCTGGGCACTGAGGAGGAGGTGATGAGCTAGTTCCCTAGGGATGTGAACAGTCTAATGGCAGAATTTGGATCCATAGGACTTAAGGACTGAGTAGATTAAAAAAAACCTCGCATTTAATTGAGTGCTTACTAGGTGCCAGGCACTATTCTAAGTCAGTGACATGCATTGCCTCATTTAATCTGCACAGAACCCTAGGAGGTACATATTAATATAAAAAAATTTTTTTTAATGTTTATTTTTGAGAGAGCGGGCATGTGCATGGACACAAAAGTGTGCATGAGTGGGGGAGGGGCAGAGAGTGAGGGGGACAGAGGGTCTGAAGCAGGCTCTACACTGACAGCACAGAGCCCGATGTAGGGCTCAAACTCACCGTGAGATCATGACCTGAGCCGAAGTCAGATGCTTAACTGAGCCACGCAGGTGCCCCTAGGAGGTATGTACTAATATTATCCCCATTTTATAGATGAGGAAAATCAGGTATAGAATGAGTGGTGTGCCCAAAGTCACATAGCTGTGAATGATGAAACCAGATTAGCCACTGCAGCTATGCTGGCTTGTAAGGGGAAGAATCAATGTGACTCCTGAAGTTACAGTCACAGAATTGTAGAGGGGCCTTAGAGACCACCTTTTTCACTTCCTTATCTTACTAAAGACAAAACTGATCACCAGAGGTGAAAAGGGACTTGTTTTAAAAAAATTTTAACAGCTTTGTTGAGATATTGTTCACTTTGTAAAAGTGTACACAGAGATTTTTTGTGTATCAAAAGAGTTGTGCGACCATCACCACTGTCCAGTTCATTTTCATTCCCTTCTGTCCCCCGCAAAAAACACCCGTACTCATTAGCAGTCACTCCCTGCCCCCCTCCCATCCCTGGTAACCACTGGTTTATCTTCTGAAAAGTGACTTGTTTATAACTAAACTCAGGTTTGTCTGGCTTCCATGCTTATGCTTTTCCAGCATACCACACTGTTCCTAGACAGAATAAATCTGCAGTCGGCAGGGTCATGCTCCCTTGCATACGTTCCATTTTGCATCTCAGTACCTGCTTGGAGGAGCCTGTGTGTCGGAAATGAAAGTATCAGAGCAGAAAGGTTAATGACAGAGTAGACAGGGAAGGGCAGAGGACCGAGTCTTGAGAAAACATGCACTTTTAGAGAAAGAGGACATAGGGAAAAGAGACTCAGAAGATGATGGAAAAAACACTAGCAGGGCGGGAGGAGAGAATTTCTAACTCCATCTTTGATGTCCTTAAGGATCTCACAGTTTGCAGTCTTATGGGGGAGAGGACACAGTACATAGCCCACTAAATGTGATGGAGAAGAATCAGGGCTGGGGGAGGAAGGGAAGGAGTAATCAGTGCCTGTTCTCTGGCAGCCCATGTGCTGGTGGAGGTCAGAAGTTTCAAGGAAGGATCCTGATGAGTGGCGAGCTTCCCTCTCTGTGCATCACTGTAACCACGAGAGCCAACTCTGCAGTTCTTCCCAGCTCCACATTCAGTGGCATTGTGTTGGTAGCTTGAAATTTGCCTGGTGGGAGAGTTACAGAAATTGGTAAATACTAAAAATCAGGGCTTCACCCCTTCCCACCCGGGAGCTGGTTTACTAACCCACCCCCCCTTTAGAGTAGCAAACAGATGAGGATGGGGAGAAGGTGGTATACTTGGCTTTGAGAGGAAAGAGACTTGTTTAATGCAGGTGATGGGGGTCAGGAGGGTGCTGGTCCTTCCTAGAAGTTGAGGGGTGGCTTTCTTTGGAGAGAAATCTGAAAGCAAATGATGTTTTAGAATAGTCAGATTTTTTTTTTTTTAAGTTTGTTTATTTAGAGAAAGTGTGCGTGCGAGGGAGGGGCAGAGGGAGAGAGAAAGAATCCACGTGACAGCGTGGAGCCTGATGCGGGACTCGAACTCACGAACCATGAGATTATGACCCGAGCCGAAGTAGAATGCTCAACTGACTGAGCCACCCAGGCGCCCCTAATAAGGACTATTTTTCTAAAACTGCTGTTGCCTCTAATTTAGAATTTTGTTTAAAAGAACTTTTGGGGGCGCCTGGGTGGCTCAGTTGGTTAAGTGCTGACTTCAGCTCAGGTCATGATCTCGCAGTCTGTGGGCTCGAGCCCCACGTTGGGCTCTGTGCTGACAGCTTGTAGCCTAGAGCCTGCTTTGGATTCTGTGTCTCCCCCTCTCTCTGCCCCTCCCCTGCTCGCGCTCTGTCTCTCTCTGTCTCTCAAAAATAAATAAACATTTAAAAAAATTAAAAAGAACTTTTGTTAATGTCCCTATTGTATTAAAACAAAGTCGAGAAAATTAGGTAGATAACTATGAGTAGATAATTATGAGGTAGCTGAGGTAGTATTTGAGATTTTCTGTGTAGTTCCACGAATATAAGGACAATAATTGATGGCGTTAAAGTGTTATGAGTGGTTACTCAGTGCAGCTAAGTCCATACTGACTGTAAATAATTCAGATTAATTTTGACATCATGTTTTTGATAAACATGCATTGAAAAATAAACTGAAGAATCACAGTATGTCTTACATATAGTAGGCTTTTAAACTGTGTTTTGTGGATAACTTCACAGTTTTCCAAAATGGCTGCTATATTTAGATATTTTGAATATATTAGTGCTGATTTTGAGCTGACAGAGGTAACTTCACAAACCACGATTAAATTTTGGTATTATAGGACATATCATTTAATAAAATTACTGACATGAAAGAAAGTACACCCCACTCTGCTGTCCATGTGTTTTCATTCCACTGTGGACCAGTAACTTTATCACCATAGCCATCATTGGGATTGTACTGGTAGAGAATGATGAGTAAGTACACACACAGGAAGATCTGGTTCTCCTCAAAGGACTCTTGGTGGCTGGGCATAGCTTGACGGTCAATCCCATATTTGGCTGGCCCTTGGACAGGACTGTGCTTCATTTCTGTATGATTTTCTCTCATAAAATGCACAAGGAAAGTTAAAAAATAGAACTTTCTGTTTTCATCTTGGGGAAGAAAAGTGCAGTTGTTCCAATTAAGAGTAGGATTAAAATCAATACCAATACAGGGTTAACACAGGTATTGTAATTGTGACTAGGAAACAGGAATGCTTCAGGCGGCTTCCACTTCCTCATTTTGAATCTGTTATTTGAATATTTATTTCGCCTATGAAATTCACCATTAAGACATTAGAAAGTTCTTATTTTACCTAAAAAAAAGTTACTATTGATACTTACATTAGTAAATCCTTCTATTCTGATTTGTTTGTGGATTCCCATTATTGGTTTTTGTTTTTGGAAGGAAATTAATTATCTGGTAATTAGTTATTAGTTTGGGTTATGAAGCTAATTGACCCCTTCCACATATTGTCACACTTATACTTAGTTTCTTTCCAGGCTGCCTATTCCTAAACTTGAAGACACCATTAAGAGATACCTCCGTGCACAGAAGCCTCTCTTGGATGATGGCCAGTTCAGGTAAATGCAGAGAACCCTGAATGACCATGGTTGGGTGGTTCAAGAGAGGCTGGCAAGTAGTAGTTTCATGAAGTGTCGGTGATCCAGTTGGGTCTCCAGAAATCTGGGACCTTGTCCTTACATTTTCAAGTTTAGGAAATAGATCTTCACTCAGAAGGGGCTGAGCAAGCCCTGAAGTGACATTGTGTCTAACCAGACTCAACAGGCAATGGTTTATAAGGCAGAATGCCAAATTTATACTGTATCTTGTCAGGTGGACGTGGAGGCTAGCTGGTAATGGTCATTGGCAGAGGGCATGTGCTGTTGGTAGGGAGTTCGTTGAGGAGAGCACATAGCAGACCAGCAGTTTGCATGTTGAGCATGTGTACTGAGCTGGATAGGATGCTGCCTTCCCCCCACCTCAATTCATTCCCTTCTGGGAACCTTAGTATGTGACTTTATTTGGGAATAGGACTGTTGCAGGTGTAATTAGTTGAGTTCGTACTGGAGTAGGGTGGGTCCTTAATTTCGTATGACTGGCATCCTTATAAGAAGAGGAGAAGAGACACAGAGACAGCCATGTGATGATGAAGGCAGATTGGAATGCACCAATAAGCCAAAGAATGCCAAGAATAGCTGGTAACACCAGAAACGAAGAGAAAGGCATGGAACAGAAAGAGAATACGGCCCTGTCAACACCTTGACTTTGTACTTCAAAGAACTATAAGAGAATACATTTCTATTGTTTTAAGCCATCCAGTTTGTGGCATTTTGTGATGGCAGTCCTAGGAAACTAGTTCAGCATAGAATTGGAAAATAATATTGGATATTGTCAAAAGTGGGTTGCATTAAGTTCTTCTATCCCACTTTTCCATAATGGAAGGTTTTGTGCAGATAACTGGCACTGTCATTAGAATCACAGAGTCCTTCACTGAACAGTGATGGAAAATGTAGATGAATTGTTCATAATCTAGTCCTCTGCTTTTAAATATTCCATATTAGTCACTTGAAGCTTCTCTTGACATAGTTATGATTTAATAGCTACCAGTTACTAAGTATTAGCTTTAAAACTATCCTGAATCCTTAGCTTTAAAAATACTTTTTTTAATTTTGTAAGGTGGTATATTATTTCTGTTTTACACATTAAGAGACCAAGACTTAGATCAAGTCACATGTCCAGGGTCCCATAGTTTGACAGTAACAAAGCTCGAATTAAAACTCAGCTCTTCTTGACTCCAAAGCTTATGTCCGTTTCTCCATACCAAGCTGCCTCCTAGATTATAGATTGTTGTGTGAGATGTTGATTGATCTTCCCAATCAGTTATTTTAAGAAGATATCCTAAATGTATCTGTTTGGGATTGGTGGCTGTTCTTCTTGCTCAGAGGGACTTCCTGATTTCAGTCCCAGGTTCTAGGGATATGCTACAGGGGCCCCACAGCTCTGTGTAAGAGTTCTTGGCCATGAGTCTGGAAATCATGTATTTCCTGCCATGGTTTGATTCTATCTTTTCTTGAACATTTCAGGAAGACAGAACAGTTTTGCAAGAGCTTTGAAAATGGGATTGGAAAAGAACTGCATAAGCAGCTAGTTGCTCAGGACAAGCAGAATAAACATACGAGCTACATTTCAGGTAGGTGGGCTGGGCTGTGGGCACGCTATTCCTGGAGCCCTCCCCAGTGGAAAGTAAGGCATCGTCTGTCCTGTTTTGGTCTCAGAATATTTTTGGTGAGACCAGCCCACCAGAGTAATGTCTCATCCTCTCTTTCTTTTTCTTTTTTTTTTTTTAATTTTTTTTTTTACACTTATTTATTTTTGAGAGACAGAGTGAGACAAAGTGAGAGTGGGGGAGGGGCAGAGAGAGAGGGATCGGAAGCAGGCTCCAGGCTCTGAGCCGTCAGCACAGAGCCCGACGCGGGGCTCGAACCCACAGACGGTGAGATCATGACCTGAGCCGAAGTCGGACGCTCAACCAACTGAGCCACCCAAGCGCCCCTCATCCTCTCTTTCTGAGATAAACATGAAGGCCGAGTGAATTCCTCCTCCACTAAGATCTCACCTGGAGTCAGTGCTGAGGAGCAATGTCTTGCCTGCTCTGTAGGTAGGACCGAGACAGAGCCTGATCATTGGTTCTGTTTGAAAAGGATGCAGGATTAAGTCCTGTGTCCTGCATATATCATCCTAGACGCTTCACACTCTGGCCTAACTGCCCTCTCCAGCCTCATCCCTTACTCTTCTCCATGATAGTCTTATGCCTCAACAAAACTCAACAACTCACTGTTTATTTAGTCTTTCATTCTTCTGTGTCTTTATCCATGTTGTTCCCACTACCATTTTTTAACCTGTCAAATTCTTTCTTTAAGACCCAAGTATGTGGTTGCCATTGATGGCGGGGGGTGGCGGCGGGGGGACAGGCAAAATGGTCAAAGGGGGTCAAAAGGTGCAGACTTCCAGTTATAAAAGAAATACGTCATGGGATATAATGTACAGCATCGTGAGTATAGTTAATACTATTGTATATTTGAAAGGTGATAAGAGTGCAGATCTTGAGAAGTGTCATCACAAGACAAGAAGCTTTTATAACAGTGTGTGGTGATGGGTGTTAATTAGACTTACTGTGGGGATCGTTGTGCAACATATACAAATACCGAATCGTTGAGTTGTACACCTGAAAGTAACACAGTGTGTTATGTCATTTATATCTCAATTTTAAAGAGAAAAGACAAAAAACATCCAGGTGGGATGATTTTTCCAGGAAACCTTTCAGTTCTCCTCCCTCTCCTTTCAGAGTTTGTTTTTTCTGCCTCTGTTCTCACAGAACTTCTTTTAACTTAGTTTATATTTTCATAAGGTTATACATGCACATAGTTTACAGAATCAAATGGTTCTACCAGTCTTGTTTGGAAAAATGGCAATTTCCTGACCCTCCCCTAGTTTCCCGCTTCTTACTTCCAGCTGCTCATTCTTCTGCTGTCTACCCCCATTCTGCACATCACATGCCCGTTATCACTGCTTCTTAACTTTTTCAGTTGTAGGCATTATCTGCTGACGTCTCACTGTGGAAGACCAGAACCGAGCAGTCGCTCATGTCCCCACCACACATATGAGTGTACATGCACACGTCCCATTCCCTGATTATTGCAGTGTGGTTGTTTGTCATTTTGGTTTGCTCGATACGTAGTGTTTATACTAAGGACCACATACACCCTATTGTCAACTGAGTCGTGGAGCATACTGAGATTGTTTTTCCTGTTCCTGTGTGAACTTTTTTCCTCTTAAGTTAATAATGGTCTTCTACTTTATTTTGTTTCGTTTTCTATATGCTTAATAATTTATTGGGGAAGTTTTTTTCTCATCTTCCTTCGTAGTCTGTCTCCAAGTTGCTTTTTTCTCTATTTGTTTTGCCCGCTTTTCTTTCTTCAGATCCTTCATAATCCTTCTCTGTTGTCTTAGATTTGAGTGAGATATTGAAAAGCTCTGTGGATGAGGGTGGGGCTGGTCCGTCAGAACTTCACTGTAATGTGACCGGCTAAACCATTTCCTTGGGGTGCCCTTGTACTAATGTCTCTGGGTTAGACTCCCAAGAAAGGCTTTTCCATTAAACTGCCAAATGGTATGTTCCCCGGTTGCTACTGTTGTAGGAGTAGAGTAAGGGAAGAAGGCTTGAGATCTCACCTATGACTTCTGTCCCTAGTTTTACTTTCTCCAGAGAAGAAAACTTAAGTCTGCCAAATACCACGCATTCTGGGGGTTCTGCTGTGTAAATCATGTTATCTCTTGGCTTTCTCTGCCACTGGCTTAAGGTTGGCTTTTTTTTTTTTTTTTTTTAAAGGGGTGGAGCGGGTTCTAGCCGAACTCCCAACCTCCCCCTCCAACAAGAGATGACCCACCCCTCTCTTTTTTAAATTTTTTTTTTTTTCAACGTTTATTTATTTTTGGGACAGAGAGAGACAGAGCATGAACGGGGGAGGGGCAGAGAGAGAGGGAGACACAGAATCGGAAACAGGCTCCAGGCTCCGAGCCATCAGCCCAGAGCCTGACGCGGGGCTCGAACTCACGGACCGCGAGATCGTGACCTGGCTGAAGTCGGACGCTTAACCGACTGCGCCACCCAGGCGCCCCAGGCTTTTTTTTTTTTAATGTTTGTTTGTTTGTTTGTTTATTTATTTATTTATTTATTTATTTATTTTGAGAGAGAGAGAATCCCAAGAAGGTTCCTTATTGTCAATGCAGAGTGCAACATAGGGCTCAAACTCACCGTGAGATCATGACCTGAGCCGAGAGATGGACGCTTAACCGACTGAGCCACCCAGGCGCCCGTGATAGACACATTTTCTGATAAAATATTGCTTCTGGAATTTTTACAGGTGAAATATCCACAGGAATATAGAAGGCTAGTTTGGATGATCCACACACACTGGCTATTATTTCTAATTGCTTTTTGAGCATTTCTTAAAAGAGGGAGTACACAAATGTACAGCGTACCCAGACTGATGGTGAATACTTTCCCCCACGTTAGGTTGACAGCCAAGTGTGAATGTTGTCCCTGAAAGGTGATAAAACAAGAGAAATCCAAGGAAATGGGTGGGAACTAACACCTGTTCTGTTTGAGCGTGAATACAGGTGAGATGTTACTGTATTTCTTTGAGAGTCAAGAAAGGAAATAGAATGAGAAAGAAAAAGCAATAAACCTAGGGAAATGCAAATCAAAACCACAATGATATACCCACCAGAATGGCTGTAGCCAAAATGACAGACAATAATTAATGTTGCCCAGGACATGGAGAAATTGGAACCCTCATGCATGGTGAAAATGGTGCAGCCACTTTGGAAGACAACCTGGCAGTTCCTCAAAAGATTAAACACAGACTCAACTACGTGACCTCACAATTTCATTCCTAGCTGTTGCCCTAGGAGAATTGAGAATATCCATCCACACAAAAACTTGTACACACCAGCATTGCTCATAATAACCAAAAAGTGGAAGCAATCAAAGGTCAGTCAACCAATGAATGGACAAACAAAATGTGGTATAATGGAACATTACTCAGCAATAAAAAGAATGAAGAACTAATACACGCTACAACATGGCTGAAACTCAGAAACATAGTAAGTGATAGAGGCCACATGCAAAAGATGGTGTACAGGTCGTGAATTATTGCAGATCGGAAAAATAATTAGGGAATTTCACCCTCTGGAGGCTGATGTCATTTTTCTCTGCATATGCTTGTTTTTCTCTCTCAAATTTTATCTTTAGGGACTACATTAACTTTTTATGTTGTTCTTTTTTACTTTTATTTTTTAGGCCCCTGGTTTGATATGTACCTGTCTGCTCGAGACTCCATTGTCTTGAATTTTAATCCATTTATGGCATTCAACCCTGACCCAAAGTCTGAGTATAATGACCAGCTCACCAGGGCAACCAACATGACTGTTTCTGCCATCCGGTTTCTGAAGACACTTCGGGCTGGTCTTTTGGAGCCAGAGGTTTTCCACTTGAACCCTGCGAAAAGTGACACTGATACCTTCAAGAGACTCATACGCTTTGTGCCTTCTTCTCTGTCCTGGTATGGGGCCTACTTGGTCAATGCTTATCCCCTGGATATGTCCCAATATTTTCGGCTTTTCAATTCAACCCGTTTACCCAAACCCATTCGGGATGAACTCTTTACTAATGAGAAGGCTAGGCACCTCCTGGTCCTAAGAAAAGGACATTTCTATGTTTTTGATGTCCTAGATCAAGACGGAAACATTGTGGGTGCCTCTGAAATCCAGGCTCATCTGAAGTACATTCTCTCAGACAGTAGCCCTGCCCCCGAGTTTCCCCTGGCGTATCTGACCACCGAGAACCGAGACGTCTGGGCAGAGCTCAGGCAGAAGCTGGCGAGTGGTGGCAATGAGGAGGCCCTGAGGAAAGTGGACTCTGCTGTGTTCTGTCTCTGCCTAGATGACTTCCCCATTAAGGACCTCGTCCACTTGTCTCACAACATGCTGCATGGTGACGGCGCAAACCGCTGGTTTGATAAGTCCTTTAACCTCATTATAGCCAAGGACGGCACTGCTGCTATCCACTTTGAGCATGCTTGGGGCGATGGGGTGGCGGTGCTCAGGTTTCTTAACGAAGTGTTCAAAGACAGCACTCAGGCCCCTGCTGTCACCCCACAGAGCCAGCCAGCCCGCACGGACTCTTCTGTCGCCGTGCAGAAGCTTAACTTCAAGCTGAACGATGCCTTAAAGACTGGCATCAGCACCGCTAAGGAAAAGTTCGATGCCACTGTGAAAACCCTCACTGTCGACCTCATCCAGTTTCAGAGAGGAGGCAAAGAGTTCTTGAAGAAGCAGAAGCTGAGCCCTGACTCGGTGGCTCAGCTGGCCTTCCAGATGGCCTTCTTGCGGCAGTATGGGCAGACGGTGGCCACCTACGAGTCCTGTAGCACTGCAGCATTCAAGCACGGCCGCACTGAGACCATCCGCCCGGCCTCCATCTTCACCAAGAGGTGTTCCCAGGCCTTCGTCAGGGAGCCCTCCAAGCACAGTGCTGGAGAGCTTCAGCAGATGATGACCAAGTGCTCCACATACCACGGCCAGCTGACCAAAGAAGCAGCAATGGGTGAGATGGGGTTGGGGAGCATGCCCTTGGGTCGTGTTGCCCTCAGCTCTGGGGTAAGCCTCAGTAATATTCTTCTACTCCAAGTCTGATTTCCACCGCTTTCCCAGTTTAATCCATCTGCCAACTCCCAGATGATTATTATTTTCTACCCTAGCAGTCTAAACAGTCAGACTAGCACTAGGGATCAGAATGTTCTTTTCCTCCTAAGCAGGGATGGAGAAATGCATCTAACTTCATCCTCACTTAGGGTCACTTTCAGCTGATTGTCTTTCTATTATTTATTATTATTTATTGGCCATCTAACTTCTGACAGTTCAGGATTTCTGAGTCTGCGGCCTCTCTTGCTTCACCTCACTTGTGTGTTGGCTCCCTATCAATAGGCCTTCTCCAAAGGTCTTCCCAAATCTAAGTGTCCTCCTTCCTTTGCCTCTTTGTGGTAAAATCGGAGACCTGGAAAGAATTTGGAGGACCATATAGTCCTGTCCTTTTCATGCAGCCAAAAGTCCTGGAAGTAAAAGGGATCTCCCAAGACATTCTGGTCTCATCCTTCTCCATTTTAGGGGTAGGAAACTGAGGCCACTGGCTCAGCATTGCACAACAAATTAGCAGTAAAGCTGAGATTAGAACTCTGGTCAAATACCCTTTATATTTTATTCCAGTGACTCAATCTTGTCTTTTACACTTGACTTGGACTTTGGGTTTTATTTTGGTTTCTGAATTCATAGCTCTCTTCATGCACTTTTCTTGACTGCTTGACTAAACTAACTCAGTTTCAGAATTTTAAAAATCATACTTTAATTTTAGGCCCTGCTGCAGAGGTTAGTGAGTTGGAGGTACACATGTGGAGGCAGATAGACCCTTCTTCCACTCTCAAAGATGCCGTGAAGGGGACTCCTACTATGGGTGGGAGGTTTTACTAAGGTCTCTTAATTCCGGGATTCTGAGACTCTGGTTTCCTATTTTGTCTTTGACAGGCCAGGGCTTTGACCGACACTTATTTGCTCTGCGTTACCTGACAGCAGCCAAGGGGATTGCTCTGCCTGAGCTATACCTGGACCCTGCATATGGGCAGATAAACCACAACATCCTGTCCACGAGCACTCTGAACAGCCCAGCAGTGAACATTGGTGGCTTTGCCCCTGTGGTCCCTGATGGCTTTGGCATTGGGTATGCTGTTCATGACAACTGGATAGGCTGCAACGTCTCCTCCTACCCAGGCCGCAATGCCCGGGAGTTTCTCCAGTGTGTAGAGAAGGCCTTAGAAGACATATTTGATGCCATCGAAGGCAAATGCATCAAAACTTAGCTTCTGAGTGGGTGAAAAACTTCCATCACTTCATGGACATGAAAATTGGAGCCTAATAGCCAGTAGGTGCTAGTATAAGAACGAAACTAATCATGAGGTGCCTAAGCAGCCAGTGCTGTAAGACTTGAGCTTTAAGGTCATGGTTTTAAAGCTAAACATATAATTTCCAAGTGGGACTAGATCACAGTTAAGGGTAATGTGAGATTTCAATTTTAAGGACATTTGATCAGAAGGTGGGATTTGGAAAAATAACTCTCAGGTGTATTTATTGTTGAAGCAGAAATAAAATTTAATTGTTGCTTGGAGATGGTATCTTTCAGTTGTTGTTTAACCTAATTTCCTAATCCCCACAAAGAACATTAAGTTCAGGTAACAGTAAGTTCCCATGGCTCCTGGCTCTTCAGGTGAGGTGGGAAGCACTGTTTCATCCTCCCTATGAACTTGTCTCTCTCTCCTGGGGACATCTTCTCTTTGATTTTTTTTTTTTAAACATTTATTTATTGTTGAGAGACAGAGTGCGAGCAGGGAAGGGGCAGAGAGAGAGGGAGACACAGAATCTGAAGCAGGTTCCAGACTCTGTCAGCACAGAGCCTGATGCAGGGCTCGAACCCATGAACTGTGAGATCGTGACCTGAGCCAAAGTTGGAAGCTCAACCGACTGAGCCACCCAGGCGCCACCGGAAGATTTAAAGACGTCTTCTCTTTAAAAGTCCTCTTCAGGGGCGCCTGGGTGGTTCAGTCGGTTGCGCATCCGACTTCAGCTCAGGTCACGATCTCGAGGTCCGTGAGTTCGAGCCCCGTGTCCGGCTCTGAGCTGATGGCTCAGAGCCTGGAGCCTGCTTCCAGTTCTGTGTCTCCCTCTCTCTCTGCCCCTCCCCCGTTCATGCTCTGTCTCTGTCTCAAAAATAAATAAACGTTAAAAAAAAAAAAGTCCTCTTCATTTTTCTAGTAAGTGTTCTGCTGGTGCTTCATTCTGATAGTCCTGCAGCAGTGAAGGATATTCCAATGGATTTGGGGAGTGCTATTTGACTATTCCAGCCAAATCAAGATTTATTATTGGTGGTGTATTTATTTTAACCAGTTGAATCTAGCGTGCTATCTGTGGCCTAATGTACACATGATCACTCAGTACATTTTGCACTTGAAATCTCTGGTTTTGAGTGAACACAGAATTTTATGTTAATCTATTGTTATAACACCACTGTAATATGAAGGGTGTTCTGTTCTATCTTGTGTTTTGAAAAAGAAGGGTTTTTGTTTGTGTTTAATTTCAGCTGCATTCCCAGTGGATCCCCCAGTGACTCACTGGACAGCTGGGATTTGAATTCCGGGACTGGCCAGTCACCCAGCACTTCCAAAGCATCATCTCACTTAATTCTTCTTACAGTTCACATAAACATGCCTGCACCCCTTCTTAGTCGATTCCACCCTTTACTCAGTAATCATTTAGTGATGACCCAACAGGTACCAGGTCCCCTGTATTCCGTGGTTTGATTAGAGAGGGCCATCTGAAGGCTGCCAGCGCACGTGAACATGATGTTGCTCTCACCTGGGAACTATCAAGAAAACCTGAATTAGAGCCTCTCCGTGCCCGTGCCAACCCGGAAGCACTTGCCGAGGCCCCGCCCTGCCCGCCCTCTGCTCTGGCGCTTCCTCTGCGTGGTGGCGGCCACTGTTTGCTTTCGACCGCGGAACTACGCCGGTGGGTTCATGCATCTGTACGGACAGCGGAAATGTTTGACAGGATGACAGGCAAGTTCAAAAGCAAGTTTAAAACCTATGCTATCTGTGGGGCCATTTGCAGGGTGGGTGAGTTAGACGACTCTATTTCTCCGACTAACCAAGAACGAGGGTCTCGTCTCAACTTCTAACTGGAGAGGATCCTGGATGTGTACTATTTGTCATAAACAAATAGTGACACCGCCCCCCCCCCCCCCCCCAAACACCTGAACTCCTGGTATCCTGGTTCTACTGTGTCCTCATTATGTGACCGAAGGCGAGTTATTCTGCCTGTCTGCTGTGTGAGTTTCTCTTCGTAGAATGAGGACAGTTCCTATAGCACGGGGATGTAATGAGGACTGGATGTAATGATAGAGGTAAAGCATCTGGCATATAGTTGAAGCTAAATCTGTGTTCTCTTGCTGCTGTGAGGTCTCTGCTGTTCCATTCCTTATCAAGGCGAGTTGGTTCCAGTCACTTGCATAGCGAGTTCCCCACAGCATAAGCTCTTAAGACCGAAGCTTTGATTGGAACTTGCAGGGCTGAGATGCCTGTTTCATGCATATGTTCAGGGTGAATGGACCCTTGGGTAGTACAGTGTTCGGCATTCCTATTTACAACTTACCCCACCCTTCTTTCTGGTCTTGGGTTCATGCTTGAATTCTTTCATTCAACATCTGAAACTAATTGACCTCCAAACTCAGGAGAATGATGAACTTTGTTAAATTAATCCCTGCTCTTCCTGACCCTAAAGCCGCTCCCATGTGGAATTTCCTGTGTGAGGAGTAGGCTTTGGGAAGTCAACAAGTTTTGTCCAGGTGGCTTTTTCTGTTCATGACTCTGGAATGAGTGTGGCTCATCTCCAGATTCACAGCCATACCAGCCTCTCTGGAGATTATTTGCTTTTCTTTGAGATTCCCCCTGGACCTCCTGAGGGAGTTTTGTGGATATCATGTAGTTTATGTTTTTTTTATAGCTTTATTGAGACATACTTCACACATTATATATTCCACTTATTTAAAATGTATCATTCAGCCATTTTAGCATATCCACAGTTGCACAACCATCACTACAATGAATTTTAGAATATTTTCGTCCCCCCAATAAATGCTGTACCTGTTATCACTCTCCTTTTCCCTCACTCCTCCCTCCTCACCCACAACCCTAGACAAACACTAATATACTCTTTGTCTCTCTAAATTTTTGTATTCTGGACATTTCGTATAAATGGAATTATACGATGTATGTATGGCCTTTTGTGATTGGCTTCTTTCACTTAGCATAATGTTTTCACGGTTTACCCATGTTCTAGTATGTATCAGTGCTTATTTTCTTTGTATTGCTGAATACTATTTCAGCATATGGATATACCACATTTTATTCATTCACCAGTTGATGGCTATTTGGGTTGTTCTACTTTTCGGCTGTTAAGAATAATTCTGTGAACATTTGTGTGTAAGTTTTTGTGTGGACATGTTTTCATTTCTCTTGGGTATAGATGTAGGAGTGGAATTGCTGAGTCATGTAATAGCTCTGTTTGGTCATTTAGGGAACTGCTAGGGTGTCTTCCACTGGACACATTTTACATTTCCACCAGCAGAGTATGAAGGTTCCAGTGTCTCCACATCCTCACCACCACTTATCATCCATCTGTCTATTTTGCATGTGGTCATTGCAGTGAGTGTGAAATGGTATCGCATTGTCGTTCCTACTAGCTTATAAGTTAGACCACATCAAACATGCTTTCCGAATCTAGCGACACCTCTCCAGTTATCCTCATGTAACACGATGACAAAGAATGGCTAGAATTTGAGGAGGGGGACACGAGACAGTGGCGGGTGGAGAAAGTGAGGGAGGTTAGGGTGTGGCGGGTCGTCCCTTTCTCCATTCTCCTGCTGCTCCTAGCTTTGACTTCTGTTTTAGCCAGTAAAGGGCCTGACACATAGTGGGTTATTGCTGGAGATGTCTGTTCTCTCCTAGCACCCACACCTTTGCAGGGTAACCTTGCAGCTTCTCCTTTCAAGAGGTGGAATCTATTTCCTCACTCCTGACTGGCCCTCCTGACTCTAGACTTCACTCATTCACTCCAGTCCATTCTTCCTCCTCACTGTAGCCAGTGATTTTTTTCCCTGTTTCAAGCCTGCTTGAAATATCCCTGCTTAAAATTCTAAAATGGTTTTTCACTACCTTGCAAAGAAGTCCATATCCCTTAATGTGACAGTTGAGTCCCTGAGGGGGCTGACCCAACTGATATTTTCAGCCTCACCTATCTTAACAGCTTGCACAGCCTCAGGGATGCCATGCTATTTGCCATTGCCTCTGCTTGGAACATAACCCCCTCCCCGCCCTTTTGGCCATCTTCTGCTCGTCTTTGAAATTTCAGCGAGATTTCACTTCCTGTAGGAAACCTCCCCTCACCCTATCCTGAGACTGAATTAGTGCTCCTGAGTATGCCCAAAACGTCCTGACAATTTAACCTTTCCCACAGCACTTTACAGTTTCTGCAATTGTCTCCATTGCGAGGCTGTGGGCAACTGGAGGGGCCCAGGGCTGGTTAAATATTTGGGAACTGACTGACAGAATATCCGCCTGAAGCCCCGTGCTGTGATTGTCTGTTCATCTGTCCCAGCAAGCGTCTTGAGGGCTGTATCATCATCCCCATGTTCAACACAGTGCGTGGCATTTGAGCCTTTGTAGTCCGTGGAACAGCAAGATGGTCACTGTAGGTAGAGGTTCTGAGCTGGGCAAGAGAGAGTGGACAACAGTGCTTACAGTCAGTATGCCGAAGGTACTGAAGCAGCCTCTCCATACTAACTCCAAGCAAATCAGAAGAGTGGCAACAACCCAGCGAGAGCCCAGGTTTTTCAGGAGAGCTAGCTCATTGAATTACATTGGTTGCAAATTCATTTTCCTCTTCAGTTATTGTTAAAACTTTGTCATTAGGATATTTCAGAAGAGAAACAAGTTTTTGGTTTTCTCACCGACTAGCCTTGACAGTTGACAGTTCAACTCCATATATTTGTCTGTAGTAGTGATTCTTAAGGTTGTAAAATTCCTAGTATTGTCTAGCCCAGTAATTCCTGCCTGGATGCATCAAAATAGAAATTCTGATGCGATAAATCTGGTCTTGTGTTAAGTTAGAGGCCTGAATCCTCATAGTCTTTTCTTGAAAGCCTCCAGGGATTGGGAGCTCATGAAGTAAAATGTATCACATTCCAATTCTGGATAGACATTAGGAGAGTCTCCTTTATATTGAACTGAAATCCCCCTGAAACTCTACACTTGGTGCTAGTTTGCCCCTATGGGGTATAATTTGTCTTTGCACTTTTCCATATGTCAGTCCTTCAGCTCTGTAGAGGCTGATCACCTCTGCCCCTTCCCCCCAACCCCCTTCCTAATGTTTTCTCCTAGAGAAACCTCTCCTGTTCTCACACTATACCTCACAGGAATGATCTCCAGGCCTACTGAGTTTTGTTTGTAATTGCATTAAAGAGCAGAGCACCAAATGAGACAGTTTACCACAGCATGGACTAACCAATCAGGGGCTGAGAGAGGGCCTGCTCTCATCCTATTTCTTGCCATTATTTCTTTTGATCTAGCCTGTGATCACTTTTAATTCACAGTGAATTTGCAGTTGTCATAGGGTGAGCTTATTATGATTAACCCAAAGCCAGGTCTTTTCTCACCTGTAACTCAGCCCATGTCTGCTATAAATCTAAGTAATTGGCTTTTATAAGCAACAGCGGGTGTTTGTCTTGTCTTGTTAGATTGTGTCTTTCCAGTCCAAACCAATTCTTTCTAAGCAGGAAGCGATAGGCTCAGAAGAGGGAGCTGTAGCAGCAGTACAGTACTTGGGGAACTAGGGCAAGGTTGGCTATCTACTGCTGTTTCCCAGTTTAGGGAGCAGCTCCATGTGGGTACTTAGTCATTAGAGAACAGCCCAGACTGTCTGCATTTCTTTATCGTTTATTTACTTATTGAAAGAGCATGCGTGCATGTGAGAGCAGGGGAGGGGCAGAGAGAACCCCAAGCAGGCTCTGTGCTGTCAGCACAAAGCCCAACAAGGGGCTTAGTCTCACAAACTGTGAGATCATGACCTGAGCTGAAATCAAGAGTCCACTTAACCGACTGAGCCACCCAGGTGTCCTAGACTGTCTGCATTTCTAACAAAATTGGAACTGCCTCCATTTCTTCCTGTGTGTGGTGCCCCCGACACTGCGCTGAACACGTTGCCTTCATTATCTCATTTAGTCCCTGCAGCGGCCCAGAGCACATCCTGCTGTGAAATCTCTTCTAGTGATTCTGGTGGTCTAGAAACATCAGATTCATCTCAGGTTTTAGCCCAGAGATTCTAATTCAGTGGGAATGACGTGGGGCCAGGAAATTTGCCCTTTTCAAGTAATCCCAGTGATCCAATGGGTATGTATGTTTGGCAGTGACTATTTTAATTAGTGGCTTAGTTACTTGGCTCTCGAACAAGACAGCGTGGGTCTGATTCATCTTTCTCCCTCTAGAGCTTGCTGCAGCAGAAACCCTCAGGGAAGATGGCCGAATGAAAATTCAGATGCATGGTTAAGTGTCAGGAGAGTGAAGATGTCCAGTGTTGTGGGTCCTGAGCTTTCTGGAGGCCAGCCAGGTATGCAGCCTTCTCTGGAGCTCTAATGGCTAATGAGGGAAAGGGCTCAGTCCAAGGGAACTTGGCTCACACAGGAATGGGGACAGCACTGTGAGATGATCACTCAGGCTGCCTAGCCAGGCAGAGATTCTGGGTGACTTTGCCCTTTCTGGGAAACAACAGAAATGACTGTTGTACCCGAGGATGCAGCCTAATGTTACCCAACCTTCACCTCATTGCTATTCACAAAAAGCCAAGTGTTTACACACACATGCCTAGTTTAAAAAAATGCTACTGGATAAAGATGGTACCTTTTAAACAGCTGTTCAGGGATCATGTAAGAGCATACTGAGGACCTTCGCAGAATGTCCAAATTAAGATGGTAGGGAACTTAGGCCTCAAATGGTCTCATCTTCCACTTGTCCCCACATCTGGCTGCTTTAACTTCCACTACCTGGACAGGAGACCACAGTCCTGGAGTGTGAGGCCAGGAACTAACTTTCCTGGTGGTGATGAGGGGCAGGCCTCAGACATGCTGCCACCATTTTGACTAATCTTATTGAGCAACAGAATGTCAGAGGTCAAAGTGCCCTTTTCTTTTAGATGGAGAAAATGGGGTCCTGAGAGGAAATGTACTTCCCCAGCGTTTACAGTAAGGAAGACACTGAGCCCAGGATTCTTCTTCTGCCCAGCATAATGCTGTATCAAAGCACCCAAGAGAACTAACCTTGGAATAGACTTATATGCCAGTGAAATAACGTCCCAGTTTCATTTAATGGGCAAATGTAAACAATTGCCCCAGCACCACTTATTGGCAAGTTAATAATTTCCAAACTGGCAATACCACCTGTCTTAAACCATGCAGTTTTCATACATGCAGGGGTCTGTCTACTGTTCCACTGGTCTATTTGTATATCACAATATACAAATACTGTATCATGGAGGCTAACTGCCATTGCTTTATAACTACATCATGGTATCTGGTAGAGGGAGTATCCCACCTGCGTCATATCATGGATTTCAGAATTTACATTCTGTTAAAAAAGTTGAGATTACAACAAGAACTTTATAGATACATTTGTTGAGCAGGATCTTTATAATTTCAAGTTTTCCTATCAATCAACAATAGCATAGGTCTCTATTTAGGCTTTAGCACCTTTCAGCAAAGTTTAATAATTTCGTCCAATAAGGTCATGAACATTTTTGGTAGATTTAGTTCCTACTTACTTTTGGAGGTATTTTTTGTTGTTACTATTATAAATGGCACTTTTTTCTTGAATTAGATTTTGCATATTGCCATCGTACTGAAATGCATTTGGTTTTTGGGTATTGATCATTAATTCCAGTACCTGTTCATGCTTTTGTGATTTTCCACTTAGAAAATCCAACCTGTGAAAATGAGTTGTTTCTTCCTTTTCGAGACTTACCCTTATTTTCTTTTTGCTGTGGGACCTCGAGCACAAGGAAGAGTAGCAGTGATCAAGGGGATCCTCATCTTACCATGACCTTGCATGGAATACTTCACACACTTCCTTTGCTCTAGGTTTTCTGTAGATCTCCTTTGTGAGATGAGGGTAGTTCCTTTCTACTTGTGGTCTGCTAAGAGTGTCTATGGCTTGTTGTTTCTGTTGAATCGGTGTTAAATTTTACTGAATATTTTTTCTGCATCTGTTGGCATAATCTATTTTTCCTTTAATCTGTTAGTGATCATTTGGTTTCTTCTACCTCCCTGAGAAATGAGAAAATAATCTAAAATATAAAGAAAATCTTGAGATCCTTTTAGTGTTTGTTTTTATGAGCAAACACACACTGGATATTACAGAGGCCAAAACCTAGAAAGGCTGCTTACTCAGGCTTCTTCCACTTATTTGCTTTCATGCCAGGCAGTGGACTTGGACCCTGTGGGTGACACACTTCATAGACCTGCTGAGGGAGGGCCAAAGAAGCCCTGCTTTATCAGGTACAAAAAAAAGAGGTCCAGGGGCCAGGAACACAGAACCTGGAGGAAACATGATGTATGTGCCAGACTAGAGAATGGACAAGGTAGGAATCTCTTCACCACCCTTGGATACAGCCAGCTTTGCCTGAAATCTGAGGTAGTGCCCCCCACAACTGGTCTGGAAGTGGGCAGGCTCTTCCCCTATGGGTCTCTCAGAAATTGCAGTAATTTTTATTGCAAAGAATTCCTGGTTCCAGCAGAACACTAGAGCAATAAGGTCTCACAGCAGGTTTTCCAGATGGTGGATTTACCAGGGTGAAGGCACGAGCATGTCCTCCTGACCTTACTGTGCACTGAACTCCTCTTTCTACTCTGCAGGGGGATCTTCAGACCTCCACAGGGCTGCATGACCACACAGGGACAACCCAGGACCAGCAGGAGCTGCAGGGAGCACAGAGGCGGACTCAGCAGAAAGAAGAACTTTCATACTGACTCCCCTGATGGGAGAGGATTGCCCCATCACACCAAGTGGGCACAGACCTGATGACTGTCTGGCAGGAATTTTACAGAGCAGATTCATGCCAGGACTGGACTGTTGACTCCAAAGTCCCTACCAGCCCTGGAACATGAAGTGACACCAGCTAGAGATGCCTGGGTTTACCTGAGAGCAAGGTGGTCAGTGCACTGTTTTGGTTCAGGATGTAGGTCCTCCGGGTTGACGTGCCCCCTCCCCAAGAGCTGGAGAGCCCTGAGAAGTACAGAATGGATCCTGTACTGTGGGAATGTGCCAGGAAACAGAGACTCCCAACATGAACTGTCATTTGTGGAGGGAGTGGCTGTTACCTGACTCTGTCCTCATGCACCAGTGTAGCACAAACAGCGGCTTTATTGGTGATGCTTGGGAAGCTGTGGCAGAGCCCAGCATGCAGGCTGTGAGGGCTCAGACAGCTTCCAGCAGACAGGGGATGAGGGGATTAGCCTCAGTGGGCTCTGCTGCTTGGAGCACATTGTCCCTTCTCAGTTCTTTGAGGCAAGTGTGCAGGAAGAGGGTTCAGCACTTCACAAACTGGTGGGTGACCTCGTAGATTCCCACAGATTCCTGAGCTTTTTCGTCATAGTCAGTCCAGTCCTGTGGGGGAAAATGGCCGTTATTAGCCTCACGAGATGGGACAGTGTGCACAGTGGTCACGAACTGGGACTTCAAACATGTATGACCCAGAACAGAGCCAGACTCCGTTTTGGGCAAGTCACTTAACTTCTCTGAGTCTCAGTTCTATTAAAAAGGAGGGGGGGGGGGGCGGGGGGACAGTAGCAGACCTCCATCTTGAAAGAATCAAATGAGGTAACACATGTAAAAGTATTCAGCATAGTACTGGGCGCATATAAGAGCTCAGTAAATTTCAGTTACTGTTGTTATTAGGTGCTATGCAAACTGAAGTTTCTGTTCTTTTGAAGCCTGACCACAAGGCCTATGTAAGACAGTAATGTGGCTAGTAATACAGTTGATTCTTGTTATTCATGGTAGTTACAATCTACATAATCACTACAAACACTGAATTAGCAAACAGTGAACCACTATTCCCAGGGAAAATATAAGGTTAGGTTCTCAGAAGCATCTGATCACATTTTCTTCAATCAATATATAACCTTGTTTTGGGTAGGTTTTTGTTAAAAAAAAAAAACAACAAAAAACACCTTATTTAATATATATAGTTGATTCATTAATATTGAACTCCTAGCTGACAGCACTATTACTCCTGCCTAAATAAAGCTGATCTAACATGCAGTTTCTCCATGCATTTTCACCCCAGACTTCTTGCTTGTGGAACACTAGACAGCACTTTAGTACTACACTTGGGGCCATTTTAAACACCAAAATCATCAGCAAAAAAAAACGTGGAGTCAGCTTTGTATTGATGATCTTTGTTCACTAGAAGGGTAATTCCCACCAGGTACCCTCCAGCACCCTGCAAGACCCCCCAAGTCCTGTACCTTCTCCTGAAGATTAATATCACTGAAGACCGTCCCCGATTCCACGCCCTCGGCAGCAAACCCAGCCTGTAGGTGACAGGACGGCAGCTGTTAGTCTGGGGAAAGGAGGCACCAGTCTGGCATGTGAGGACAGAGATGCAGTGGGGGCACCTGCTCTAGAGTAACTACTGCACTTCCAGGGCCTGGCAGCTGCCCCAGGAGTATAGTAGTTCCTCCAAACTAGAGCCTTGGACCAGAGGCAGGAGGTGTGGGGTAAACCTTTCCATTACCCAGTTTTCTGAGATCCTAGGCATGTCACTCCCTATCTGGACCTGAGTCATATTGTTTATGAAATGGGGATGACAAGACTGTCTCATCTCCCTGCCTCACAGATTTGTTGTGAGGTCAAAATGCTGCACAAAGTGGGATAAGCACTGGCTCTGGAGTCTGACAGACCTGGGTTCAAATAACAGAACCAGTGTTTATGAACTCTGTCACCCTGGGCAAGTTGCAAAATCTGAAATTCTTTCCTTGTCTGAAAGATAGGGTGAATAACTTCACAAGGTCACTGTGAGGATTAAACGAAGTAACACGTAAAAGTGACCAGAACGTGCCCATCATATGGTAGGCACTTAATAAATAACAATTATTATTCTGAGAAGGAAGTCCTAGTCCATGGTCTCTGCATGAAGCAGAGTTCTGTTGTCGCTTTCTATATGCCCTCCCCAAAGATACAGGTTCCCTGGGAAGATACACGCACCTGAGGCTGGAAATCAACTGGTTCAAGGCCCCGACACTCAAACTCTACAATTGTCTTGAACTTCTCATTGTCTTCAGCCTAGAAAGGAATGTGTTGAGGGGGCAGGCCCAACTGGGCCCTTAGGATGATCCCACTGCCCCTGCCTCTTCCTGCCAAGTGGGCCCAACTGCCCTTGTGAGCCCAGAATGGGACTCAGGAGCAACCCATTCCCTTCCGGAAGAAGTCTGCACTGGTCACCTGTTCCCCGTGAGACCTTCTTGTACACAGATGCTGTAGAAGAAACACTGTGGGTTCTAGAGTCAGCCTGCCTGGATATGAGCTCAGACAGAGCTCTGCCTTCTGCCTCTCTTCCCATCTAAGATGGTCAGACTGGGCTGAAGAAACCACTGCAGGTTTGTTGTGAGAATCTGAACTATGTGTAAAGTGCCCAGCTATAGTCCCTGACTATGCTCAATAAATGATAAAATTCTCAAAAAATGTGAACAAGAATGTTAAGCTATAAAGTCTCCAGATCTTCCAAATGGCCCAGTACACTTAACTGCAGCCTTTTGGTAACCATCTGCCATGCTGTGACACAGGAGGCTTGGGAGGGGTGCCCGGGTGACACAGTTAAGTGTCTGACTTTTGATTTCAGCTCAGGTCATGATCTCGGTTTGTGAGTTCAAGCCCCTCATTGGGCTCTGCACTGACAGTGCAGAGCCTGCTTGGGATTCTCTCTCCTTCTCCCTCTCTCTGCCCCTCCCCTGTTCATGTTCTCTCTTTCAAAATAAATAAACTATAAAAAAAAAAAAAAAAGCCTTTGAAATGGAATTTTCACATGAAGGTGGCACCCTGAGAGGGGTGGGTTAGTGAGGAAACTCATGCCTACCTCACCCACGGGCTCAGAGATGCCAGGCACCACACCCACACATTCAATCACATTGTGTCATTCACTATAAAATCTATACATTAACCATGTGCCTAGCACTGATGAGACACTCTGTTGGCTCTGGTTTGTTTTTGTTTGTTAATCTGTCTCTTCCACTATATTATCAATTACTTGGAAGCAAATCCTCATGACTTCTCCCTTAAACTTCAGGAAAAAGCTGAGAATTTGGCAAAAATCAGACATGTTTCAAAAATATTAAACAAGGGAGGGGCACCTGGGTAGCTCAGCCTGTCAAGCATCTGACTTTGGCTCAGGTCATGATCTCATGGTTCATGAGTTTGAGCCCCACCTTGGGCTCTGTGCTGACAGCTTGGGAGTCTTGGAGCCTGCTTCAGATTATGTGTCTTCCTCCCTCTCTCTACCCCTCCCCCACGCATGGTCTCTCAAAAATAAACATTAAAAAATTTTTTTTTAAATACTAAATAAGGGATAGATGAACACAAGTAGCTACCTTTTAAACAGAGACCCAAAGCACACACTCCCTCCCTCCCCTTTAGACTACTTTGTTAACACAGTAATGCATAACTAGTTATAACGTCAATATCAAGGATGGGATGCACCAAAGGACTGTCCCACCCATGGTTTCAGAGAAGGCTCACTAGTCCCCCAGGGTAGACAAAGTACTCTCAATGATGGAAACTGAGTGGCCAGGTTGCGTCAGATGTACACTGAGATCCACAGCCCAGTGCTTATAAAGAAAACACTGTAATAGCCTGTTCATGAATCTCTTTCCTACCAAGCACTCAGCCAGTATATCGTGAATAGACGACTAATACCATGACAGACTGAGTGAATGAGTGAACAAGTATATGAATGAATGTCCCATGGCAAGTCACTCTGGTACAGACAGAACTCTAGAACCCAGGCCTCTTAGCTTCCAGCTTAGATTTAATCCCACCACACCTGCCACCACAGCAGGAAACTTACATTGTAAGATTTGATGGTGCTGCTCAAAATCTCTGAAACATAAGAGAAGACAAAGTTGACGGGTCCATACCCTGGCCCTGTCCAGGTGCCCAGATGTGGCTCTGGGAAAAAGAGTCTGCTGCAATCGCTTGGGCACCTCAGGCCTGGGTCCTCCCACAGTAACAGGAGCTTGCCTTTGGTCTGGTACCAGGAAGATATGGGCCTGGTTGGGGGAGCTCAGGATTCACAACCTGACCTACCGATGGAGTTTTCCCTTGCACACAGCTTGCACTTCTGGACCATGGAGGCGCTGCCACGACCTCCCTTCAGTGCCACACTGTCCTGGCAAGGGTAAAAAGAACCTCTAGTCAAACATCAATTAGTTGTAAAGGTCTCAAAGAGACCCAGTCCTACCACTTATTAGCTAAAGAGACCAAGATCGAGAGAGGGAGAGCCACCTGCTACAACAAGAATCCTGGGGAGGCTTTTTGAGACTGAGAAAAAGACTCTTTTCGGTTTTGAGCTCTGCCTCACATCCCAAAGAAGCCTGGTCTTCCCAGTGTTGATCACACTAGTGCCTGCCCTCCCAAACTACAGAAAGTAGAGTGCAAAGACCTGTGAGATTAGGGCCACAGGTTCTCTCCCTAAATCCCTGCCCAGGGGCATATGTGTGTTTGTGTTTGGGTATGGTGGTAGGGGGAGTAGTTACCATCAGCCGAATATATTGCCACTTCTCTGAAATCTCACCACAGTTGCCACATTTCATCTTGGGGGAGGAAAAAGAAGATCAGTAAAATAGTTGGTTCAGCTGGGCAGACACTAAAGGAAGGGTAAGAACAGTGAGAGGTGGGCATGTTCAACCTACCCTCTTGTCCACAGTCTCACCTCATCCTTACAACCGGCCCCACCAAGGATGTAACTGAATTTCTCTCCGGGCAAAGAACAGGTCAAGTGTTTTTCGTGCTGGCATGCACCCCTCCTAGAAGCACCCAGTCTAGCTGGAAATTCAAGGCTAATATATAGTACAGAAATGGCTTCAACAGCCCTCACCCCCATCCCCTCGTTAGGTCTGGAGCTTTCCCTGTGTTCTCACAGGCCTTGTAGGTTCCTAGTAAAAGTACTCATCACTCTGTCGTTACTCTATTTCTCTGTCTCCTTAACTAGACTGTGTGCTTTTTCAAGCAGAAGGGCATCAATTCCTCAAATAAGCTCTGGTACTCGGGCTTCAAAGGATTTGGTAATAAGGGTGCCAACAAAGCTTCCTGAAAGAGACAGCTTTTGCCAGGTTCTGAAGGATGCTGGGATTTAGACAACGAGGGAAATAAAGCAGAAGTTCTGAGATCTGGAAGAGTGAAGGACCTCAAACTGCTCAGGTAAGAGGGGGGCCTCTGTAGACCCAGTTACCAGAGTACCAGATTCACCAGTATAGGGTAGAGAAGGAAGGGGGAAGCCACGCACGAAATTAAAACGCTTTCACGATAAAGCCTAATCAACGAATAAAACAGCGACATTCTCCTCCTTACTAAATAATCCCAAGCCCTCTTCAGGTAGTCTTTCGGTGTTTACACAACATGAAATATTTCACGGAGAGAAAATTACAAAAGGAACTCCAAAAGACTACCAATTAAGAATTAACCAATACATTTTAAAAAGCGAACAAAATTCTGTCCAGGAAAATAACATTTAACGGCTACATATTTCCGATCTTGCTGGACACAAAGCTCCCGTTGGACCGGCACTTCGGGACTGGAAAACTATCCTGGGGATGGGCCTGTGGCGCCCCGCCCCCTTCCGGAGTAGCTCCGGGGCCCGGAACCTCACCGCGCCTACAGCCTCCACGATGCTCCTCCCTTCTCCCGCCAAGGCCCCTCCCATCAAGCTGTACCTTCAGGTACCACCGGAAGTCCTCGCCCAAGGGCCGGAGGTTGGTGACATTCTCCAGCGTGGCTTTGAGCTGCAGCGCAATTTTCTGTGAGGGAGGGCCACCGCAATTGCAACAACGGCGCCTGCGCCGCCCTATCTAGCCCCAGTCCCTCCCCTCCCGGTACGAGCCTCCCCGCTCCTTCTCAGCGCGGGCCCACTTCTCTCATTCCCTCCTGGCACAAGCTCCCGCCACCTTCCCGTCTCTGTCCCGGCGGCAGTCCGCCCTCGCCTTACCCCCATACTGGCCCGGCTCGGCCCGACGAGGCCCGGCACTGGCTGCGGCCGCTACTTTCCGGCCCGTCGTAAACGGTGGGCGCCGCCAGCGCACCCGGGTGCAGACCTCCGGCGTGCGTGGGGCGGAGCGGAGGGCGGGGTCTTCACGCGTCGCGGCTTCCGGGGCATGCCGGGCTTTTTCTTCGATTAGGTGGACCTGTGTAGGTGTCGTGAGTCCGCAATTAGCCTGAACTCAGACCCGCCGAATCCTTCCTCCAGCAGTCAGCAATTTGCTGAACGCCAATCTCGTGCCAGCACTATGCTAGTTTGAGGGATACCGTAGCAAACAAGATAGTCCCTACCCGAAATTTCGGCCAGGGCTTTTTCCTGCTCCTCAGTTCTTTCCCGGCTCCTAACTAGTCTGGTCTTCTCTCACCCAGCAACCACTTGGTTCCTGCTTGCCTTTTGAGGCTTTTTAGATCACGTCAGTTCCCCCTGCCCACAGCCAGCTTCGCAGATTTTGGGGGATGGAGCCTTTCATCTCTAAACTGCTCTTTCCTCTTTTCCCCGGAGACCTGCCTTCAGAAGGTTGCCCCGTGTACACGTCTCTCACTGCAGTCTCCAAGAGGGGCCACTCCCTTTCAAGGGCTCTTCTCTGGGCTCCGTGTACATTAACTGAACCTTGCCTTAACTGTCCTCTTACCCAGGGCACATCTGAGACCATACAAAAGCTGTGAGTGTCCCAAGGAACAGCCCATTTGAGACTTAGAGCCTTTGGGGTTCTCATGGCTATTTAAAATTTGGAGTGACTGTGCTTGGCTACTTTACCACCAACTTGATTCATTGCCCTGGGGAACCCTTCTATAGTGGGGGTATACACTGGAGTTAGGAGCCCTGATATCTCTGGTCCCAGATCTGCACCTAAGTTGCTGGCCCGTAATCTTTGAAGGAGGCACTGTGTGTGTTGGAGGAGGGTTCAGGGGGAGACACTGGCCTAGGAGTCAGAAGACTTGGGACCTGTCCCAAGCTGGCCTGTCTTAAGGGACCTGAGCTTATCCTAATCACTTCCCCTCAAATGAGATTTGTCAAGCCCAGCTCCTTTCAGCGCCCACAATCTGTTCAACCAGCAAGGAAGCTTCCTTGGCTAAGGAAGCAGTGCGATTTAACATCAAGAAAACGTTCCTACAAATACACCTGCTGAACAAATTCCCACAGTATCCATATCAGTTAGGTATCAGTTGTTAATGGGTGTTGGTATTTCTGATTTTATTTATTTTTAATTTTTTTTAACGTTTATTTATTTTTGAGACAGAGAGAGACAGAGCATGAACAGGGGAGGGTCAGAGAGAGAGGGAGACACAGAATCTGAAACAGGCTCCAGGCTCTGAGCGGTCAGCACAGAGCCCGACGCGGGGCTCTAACTCACGGACCGTGAGATCATGACCTGAGCCGAAGTAGACCGCTTAACCGACTGAGCCATCCGGGCGCCCCGGTATTTCTGATTTTAAAATGGATTATTGGAAAACTTTTCTGCGACCAGGCATTTTATCCCTTGTAATGTATTAAACCAAAATGTTTTACTCCATACTGAAATACCTGCAGATGTATCTATAAAAGATGACTTAAAAAACCCCAACCTCAATTATATCTCAATAAATCTGGAGGAAAAAAATACCACTTCACACCTAAAAAATTTAGCAATACTTCATTAATATAAAATATCCAGTGTTCAAATTTCCTCAATGATGTCAATTTTGTTTTTTGAATCATGACCCAAATAGGGTCAAATAGTGTACTAATTATGTGGTTTTTTTTCTAATGTGTGTTTATTTTTGAGAGAGCGTGAGCGGGGGAGGGGCAGAGAGAGAGGGAGACAGAATCTGCAACAGGCTCCAGGCTCTGAGCTGTCAGCACACAGCCGGTCGCAGAGCTTGAACTCACAAGCCGTGAGATCATGACCTGAGCTGAAGTTGGATGCTTAACCAACTGAGCCACCCAGGTGCCCCAAATTATGTGTCTCTTAAATCACCTTTAATCTCCTTAAATCTGGTTCTCACCCCATCTCTATTTTATGTTTGCAATTTGTTTATTGAAGAAACCAGATCCTCTGCCCTGGAATTTCCTCTGGATATTGGTGATTGGATTTCTATTGTATTTGATAACTTTTCTCTCTATTCTCTTATTCCTATAAATTGTTAGTTGTATCTAGAGTTGATTAGATTTTTGGCCACACTTCACATACGATGTTAGTATTTTAAAAAAATAACAGAAAAGTTTACATGCTCAGGTCTTTATGAAATAATAAAAAATTGCATTTTGTTAATGTATTTATTAAAGACGTTTATAGTTTATAAAAAAAATATTGCCCTGATATACACAAAAATTTCCTGATAATGGTAATTAAAAACAGGTACTCCCAACCCCCCATGTGTCCACACCAATATTCAATCTAGATTGGCTTAATCTTGAAGTGTAATCCAATAAGACTGAAGACCAAACACTTTAGGTCCTGGACAAGATAATAAAATACTCGTAGGCCTTCTGGATCCCTATAATGCAAGAGGAAAAATATGTTTAAAAAGCTGAAAAAACTGGCCAAAACACCCCATGCATTAAAAAACCCATATTATTTATGTACCAAGATATTCTTCATAAAGATGTATACAAAATTAAATCTTTAAAAATAACCAAGTGTTATTGAAGGAAAAGGCTATGTGTTATATATTAAAATAGACTATTATGAGGTCATTTAAAATGTTAACGTTTTTAATAGGGAAATATTTATATTAAATGAAAAAAATCATGATTAAAATAGATTGTTAATCTCAAGTATATTTTTTGTACTTTTTAAAATATAGTTTTTAATGCACAGAAAATAGACAAGAAATACTTCGAGATATAATGGTTGTTTAATTGGTAAGTTTATGGGTGGATTTCCCCCTTATTTTTCCTGTATTTTCTACAGTGAGCATGTATTACTTTCAGAATTAGGAAAACTTTTTAAAAAAGTAGTAGTACTAAGCAGGACCAAAAGGCTGAAGATTACTATGAAACAACTAGCTAAGAACAAGAGGACTGTCCAAGGGAAGACAGTTATGCGTGACATGTACTAAAAGTGAGGCATATATAATTCTAAATCCTCAAAACACAGGAGCCACAGAGGTTGCCAAATTCTAAGGGCTCTTTGTAGCATACAAACTCATGTCTTAACTCTATAATTTGCCCTACTGACAACATGATTTTTAAATTTGTATTCTAAACAGTTGCAAGTTTCACCATAGACTGTAAGATGTGCTAGTCTGAATGGCCAACACTGAGGAAGGTGTTCGGATCGATCCACTGACTGTACAGTTTATCTCAAGCTCCTTTTTGGAATATTTCATTTTCTGTTCTGGCCAGATTCCTACCTACTTTGGCTGCTCCTATGACATTACTCCGTTCGTGTCACTGAGAAGCTGTATGTACCAATGACTGAATAAAACATCAAAAGCAACAGGAGCAAGCCTCTGAAAATAATTTGGAGTCTCTATGAGAACAAGGCTGACCCCTTCTGTATTGCATTTGTACAAGATCTTACCATGATGGTCCCAATTTGGTTAAGGCTTCTTATCAATTTGCTTTAAAACAGACACATCTGGATATAAGGATCATGCACACTTACTTGGATTGATTGACATCGATAAGAGAACCAATTTTTGATGTTGTGAAAGAAATGTGTTCATCTCCAATGACAATTTCAAGCTCCTAGAAACATTTAAAAAAACTAGGTCAAGCCAAGTTGGATTTTTCATCAACCCCGCAGAAGATGCATCATCTGTCAAGTCATACAAACTCGATGACAGATGGCCACGTAAACAAGACCAGTTCACTCCGATCACTAAACTGTGCTGGGTACTAGAAACAAAGAAATTAAATACTGGTTTCATCCTTGTATGCTCTTGGGTCCCAATTTCTAAATAGTGAGCACTGTAAATCTTTAAAAACTATCTATGGGGGAATGCTCACTGTGTGCTAGCTATTGTTCTTGGTGCTTGGGACAGATCAGCAAAACCAAACAAAGGTCTCTGCCCTTGTGGAATTTACAATCTAGTGAGTCCTACTTCTTTTTTCTTAAATTTTTTCTATTTCTTTTGATTTATAGTTTTCAATTATGAAAAGACTTCAAACAGAAAATAATAGAAAACTATGAGACTGATGTTCTTAACACCCAGATGTGAAAATGTTAATAGTATGTCAAACTTGTGTCAGATTTTTTTTTTTTAAAGAAATAAAACATTACACCTACAAAGTTTAGGTCCACCTCCCCATTCCATTCTCCTTCCTGCATCCCAGAAGTTGAGGCGTATTCTTTCCACTCATGTTTTTTGATTTGGTGGTATGTTTTTACATTTTTACGTAAATGATCATACTATATGCATCTTTTTGCTTTTTTCATCAACACTGTTTTTGTATGTGACCTAGTTCATTAGTTTTAAATGCTTTAGAATATTCCAATCATAGCCCTATTGAAGCAGACTTAAGTTCCCAATTTATTTTACTATAACCAACGTGGCAAGAATATTCTTCCATGCATCTCCTATATGTGAAAATGTCTCTAGGAAAATTCCTAGAAGCAAGGTATAAGGTTTTTCAGTTTTGCCAGATACTATCAAATTATTTCCTAAAATGCCTGTACTGATGTTATTCCCACTACCATGTAAGATCTTTTTATTTCTCATATCCTTTTTTTAATTACTTTATTTATTTTGAAGAGAGATCACATGCAGAGAGGGAGAGATAGAGACAGAAAGAATCCCAAGCAGGCCTGGCACTGTCAGTGCAGAGCCCAATGTAGGGCTTAAACTCAGGAACTGTGAGATTATGACCTGAGCCAAAATCAAGAGTCAGACGCTTAACCAATTCAGCCACCTAGGTGCCCCTTTCTCATATCCTTTTTAAAACTTGATGCCCCCCTCCTTTTGCCATTCCAATGAGTCTGAAATGGCATCTCATTGTTTTCCTAATTTTCATTTCTCAAAATGAAATTATAGATATTTTCATGTATTTATTGGCCACTTGTTTTTCCAGTTCTGTAAACTGTCTACTCATAACTCACATTCTTATCTTTTTATTATTAATTTGTAGTTCTTGATAATATCCTGGATATAAAAACCCTTTACCAGATGTTTTGCAAACATCCTCCTTCAGTCTGTAGCCTTTCAACTTTACCATGATGTATTAAAACAGAAGTTTTAACTAAAGAAGTCAAATTTATCAATCTTTTCCCTTGAAGAATTTAAAATATTCCTTCTCTACTCAGAAATAAGAAGATTAAGTTTTCTTTTATGTTTTACAGTCTTGCTTTGTTTCTATAAATGGTCTAACTTAAAAATATTCTGTAAACATACTGCAAATTGTACCGGTATAACTGTTAAACAATCCATCCTACTTCTATTAATTTGAAAGCTCACCTCTGTTGTACACTGTTCTGAGTTCCCATAATCTTCATGGGTTTGTTTCTGGGCTCTATTCGTTCCAATGGTTTACTGGCCAATTCTGAGGCAATACCACAGTACAAATGACTATACCCTTTCAAGAAATCTTTAAAATTATCTTGGTTACTCTTGTCCCTTTGATCTTCCATGAATTTTTTTTTTAATGTTTATTTATTTTTGAGAGAGAAAAACAGAGTGTGAGAGGGGGAGAGGCAGAGAGGGAGACACAGAATTGGAAACAGGCTCCAAGCTGTCAGCGCAGAGCCTGATGGGGGGCCTCGAACCCATGAGCCATGAGATCATGACCTGAGCCGAAGTCAGACGCTCAACCAACTGAGCCAGGCACCCCTGATCTTCCATGAATTTAATGCTGTCTTAGGTCTTAGGAAAAATCCTGTTTGATTTTGATTTGAATTGCAATGAATTTATAAATTATTATGATTTTTTGAATTTATAAATTTTAATTAAATTGATACAATATTGAATCTTTCCGTCCATAAAAATGATACATATTTTTGTCCTTCATAAAGCCCTTTCCCGTAAGTTTTATACATCTTGTTAAATTTACTAAGTTCTTGTTTTTTTTAATGTTTATTTGTGAGAGAAAGAGAGAGCGTGAGTGGGGGAGGGGCAGAGAGAGAGGGAGACACAGAATCCAAAGCAGGCTCCAGGCTCCGAGCTGTCAGCACAGTGCCCAACGTGGGGTTCGAACCCATGAACGTTGAGATCATGACATGAGCCAAAGTCAGACGCTTAACCGACTGAGCCACCCAGATGCCCCCCAAGTTCTTTTTTAGAGAAAGCATGAGAGCATGCGAGCAGGAGGGCGGGGCAGAGACAGAGGGGGACAGAGAGAACCCCAAGCAGGCTCTTTGCTGTCATCGTGAAGGCAGACGTGGGCTCTATCCCACAAACTGTGAGATCATGACCTAAGCTGACATCAAGAGTTAGGTGCTTAACTGACTGAGCCAGCAGGTTTAAAAAAAGAAATTTTTAACAAAATTTTTTTACTCCCAAGTTCTTTATAGCTTTTGCTGGGATGACAAATGGAATTTCATCATAATTACCCTATCTGACAGGTTGTTGCTAGTGCCTAAGAGCATGCCATGTCCTCTTCACAGGACTACTGTGATTGTTCAATGAGTTAATAGAGCTGAAAATGTTATAAATGGTAAAGCAAAATATGTACATATGATTCTACTGAGATCCTATGGACATAAATTAAAAATCAACTTTAGAAATTAACGTTAGAAAGTACTGAGGATTTTTTTTCACTCTTCCTCAAGAGCTGCCCATCATTTTGAGGTGATTTACGAATGAACTTATCTGGGTTTTTATATTAATTTAATAAATGTAATTATTACTGAGCTTTTACTACACACTAGCACTACTTTAGTCACCAGAGATACAGCAGTGACAAAAAAATATGCAAAATCCTTGTACTCAAGGGGCTTGTGTGGGTATATGCGTGTCTGTTGTAGTGGGGGAGGAAAAGGGATACATGACAGCAAACAAGACAATTTCAGACAGTAATAAATGCTAGGAGGAAAATAAACAGATCTTATTTTAAAAAAATGGGGAGGGACATTTTAGATTGGATGGATAGGCAAGACATCACTGAGGAAGTGATGTTTGAAGCCTGCAATAATAAAGACAGTCTTGGATAGAACATTCCAGATAGCATGTAGCAAATGCAAATGTCCTAAATTAAGAACAACCTAGTTGTGTCTTGAGGAACAGAAATTAGGTCAGTAAGGTCTGAACACAGTAAGAGATTGTGTGAATGGTCGAAGACAAGGCAGGAGTTTGGATTTTATTATTTATTTACTTAATAAATGTTTATTCATTTTTGAGAGAGAGCGTAAGCAGGGGGTAGGGAGAGGGGGACAGAGGATCTGAATTGGGTTCTGCGCTAACAGCAGTGAGCCTGATGCAGGGTTCAAACTCACCAACTGTGAGATCACCACCTGAGCCGAAGTCGGAGCTCAACCAACTGAACCACCCAGGTACCCCTGGATTTTATTTATTTAAAAAAAAAAAAAAAATTTTTTTTTTAATATTTATTTATTTTGGGGAGAGAAAGAGAGACAGAGCAAGGTGAGCAAGGGAGGTGAGCAAGATGAGCAAGGGAGGGGCAGAGAGAGGGAGACACAGAATCTTAAGCAGGCTCCAGGCCCTGAGCTGCCAGCACAGAGCCCCACGCAGGGCTTGAACTCACAAACCGTGAGACCATAACCTGAGCCGAAGTCGGACGCTCAACCGACTGAGCCACCCGGGTGCCCCCCGTGGATTTGATTTTAAATGGAATGAAGGCAGTGGAGAATTTAAAATTAGTGGAATACATACATTTACATTTTAAAGATTAGTCTAGCTTCAGGATGGAAAAATGGGCTATACAGGACAAGAAACAAGGAAATCAATTAGACGTCTGGATTAGGAAGGGAGCAGCTGAGGCAGAGAGAAATAGCTTTCCTATTAACACAGTCAAATATGACACTGGCTTTTATTTTAATTACCGTAACAGTCTTCAGAATAAATGTATAAGCCATGAATTTAACCACACATACTTAGTTTGCTGAAATAGCCATGTTCTATTTATCTTTGTATCTTCACACTGCTTTGTCCATAGTCGTTACTCAGTAAGTGAGGTGGGCAGTGAAAACTCTGAGAAGGGCTGTGGGGAGAGTTACATGGAGAAATCCAGGGCTGGGCTCTAGGTGGTCAGAAACACCACTTGCTATCTCTGTATCCTCCCTGTGGGATTACTGCTTCCTTAGACAAAGTGCTGGTAATCTGCTTTGTGTTGGGCTCCGTAACACACACACACACACACACACACACACACACACACACACACACACAACACAGCTTCAATGTCATATGCACAGCACCTTATTTGTAAGATTTCTGCAATACAGGATAGTTGCTAAAACACTCACCTGCCGGCCTACTCGGTCAGGAGGAGGCCACAAAGCATCATCCTCTTTGGTAATTTCACTGTCATCAATTATTCTCTTCAGTTCCTCCATTACACTTTTATGTACATAAGCCTGAAAGCAAATTGAAAAATGGAATTTAAGTTGCAAGTGTTCTGACTCAGATAGTGATGAAAGATTAGGCTTACAATAAGTTAAACAAAATTGTGTGTAAAATACCAAGTGCCATGCCTGGCATCTAACATGTGTTCAATGATGTTAATAAGTAGCAGATTCAGAGTTTAAACCAACACTTGCAAGACTTTAAATGATTACCAGTAATTGATTCAGCACTGTGAAAGAAAATATAAACTAAAAGAAGATGTGAGAAAAACTTTAGGTGTCTACAGATATGTCTACGCTTCTCTATTCTTTTTCAATACTACTCCCAGAAAGAACAAAAATAAGACAAAAGGCTAAACCGCAGTGAATGAAAGGCTCTCAGAAGGCTCATTACCTCTTTTCTGATCATGACGTCATTTTTGTAATTGCTGTTGTTGGCATATCTCAATTTCCCTGTGAGGAGTAAAAAACATTCAATGTATAATAAAAACATATGAATAAAGCATCGTTAGCTCACCCAGACTATCACCTGTTGCTTAAAATGTATACCACCTTTCCCTTCAGTGTCTAACAGATTTACTATTTATATTTTTGGGGTTCCAACAATAGCAGTCTTTTCAGTTCTTCACTTTAGGCTATTAGATAGCCTCAAAGCCAAAAATACTGCTGACACTGAATTATAATTCTTGCAAAAGGCGGCTCAAGTGTGGTAAAAGAACACAAGCAAATCCTATCTCTGCAAGTTAATGTCCTCAGCTGAAAACAGGGATAATAATTGGTAATTTCCTTGCACACAGGGCCTCCTGAGGCTCAAATGAGTTGAAAGCAGCCTGAAAACTGTAAAATGCTGTTTACGTATATTGATGTGACCATGCAACATTCTGATCTACTCCCATGATGGAAAAGTTGTGATTTTATTATTGACCATATTTGGCATATAAGGCCCTTTGTGTATATGTGCATCCAAAAGACTAATCGGGGTATATGGTGGGTATGAAGGTTTTGTTTTGTTTTGTTTTGTTTTTACCTATAGAATAGAAGGCACACATGTAAAAAGAGCCAAATTAATTGATGCCTCACTGCCTTGTCTCTCTTTTGGTTCAGTTCATTCTCCATACAGTAGACAAAGTGATGAAGTAACAGACCAATCTAAATAGGCTACTCTGGTACTGACAATAGTTTCTCACTGCCTTCTTGATAAAATCCAAATTCTTCAACATGGCAAACTGCTAAACTGAGCCCCTGCCTGCCTTTCAGGCTCACTCCTGCAACAGCCCTCTCTTACATAGCTGGAGTTAATCACACTGCTTGGTTTCCGCTTGGAACATCCCATGCTCTTTTTGGTTTTCAGCCTCTATGATGTTAATGCTGTCCAAATGCCTTGACTCATCTGCCTAACCAACTCCTACACAGTACTCAAGACTAACACTCCCCCTTTCATCGAGTCATTGTATGCCGGAAGCTTCCTCTGACTCTCAGGCTAGGTTAGGTGCCTTCTTTCTGTTCCAGAGTCCGATCTGTTTCTACCACAGCACCCAAAACACTGTCTTGTCATTGTTTGTTTACAACTGGGGTTTGTCTGATTCATCTTTGTGCCCCCCTTTAGTGGGAGTTTTCTTTCATTTTTGATTCCTTTTCCTTCACCACGGTGGCCCTTCTCCCAAATCCTATCAAACAGCCACGTCCTATTGGTTCTGCCTCCAATAGTATCCTAAATCCTTCTGTCCACTTTTACTAGCACCCTAGTCCCAACCAACATCCTTTTGTCTGGAACACGTAACTGTCTCCTAATAAGTACCCGTTTCCACTCCTGCCCATAATTAGAATGCTTTTTCAGGAAAAGATCACATCTCTTCTCTCCTTAAATCTTTCCAAATGCTTCCTGCTGCATTTAGAATAAAATCCAAACTCTTTACCACGGCCTATAAAGACCTACATGGTGTGCCCCGGGCTACTTATCTGACACTGTCTCCTGCTCTTCTTTCCAGAGCTCTCTACTCTTCAGCCATGCTAGCCACCTGAAACATGCCTAGCTCATTCATGCCCTGCAGCCTTAACACTTGTTACTCCCTCTGTCCAGAACTGCTCATTCTTCCTGAGCTTCACAAGGCTGGCTCCTTCCTGTCAATCAGAGTTCGGTTTAAATATTACCTTTTCAGAGAGCACGCCAGTGGCCATCCCGCTTAGAAGCAGCCCACCAGCAATTATTCCATCATTTTATGTTCTGACCACTGTCACTATCTGGAGTCTCTTTTATGATATCTCTCCCAGCACCAGAATACAAGTTCCACGAGAGGAAGCTTGTCAGTCATTCACTCCTATCTCCCAGAATGTGAAACAGAGCCTGGCAAAGTAGGCACTCAATCAATGTTTGCTGAATGAAGCATTCTGGGCAAAAATGTCACCAAACAGAAGTCCCTGCATATGGAAAGAACCAGCGGAGCGGACACAGGAGTGATCCTTTCAGATCCGAGCCGCAGGCAACAGTCCCTTCCTCTTCTAGCTCCTCGCACGTTCCGGAACCCCGGCCTCCCCATTCGCCCGACCCCAGGCCCAGTCCTCGCTCCCGGGGGCCAGAGGCCGCTCTTACCGTCTGGTCGGAACTCAAACTCCAGGAACTCGTGGCCGAACTTGCCCTTGTGACCCACGTAGTAACGCAGATAAAAGTCACTCTCCATGGCTCACGAGAAAGCAACCAAACTTTACCCGCAAACCTCACCGCCACTGTTTGCGCCTAGCACTGACGTTTACCAGGGCGCGCGGAAGTGACGTAAAGGCAACGCGGTCCGCCTTAGCGCAGCGGCTCGGTCGCCCCCCAATCCCGGAAGTGGGGGCAAGTCTGGCCTGTTCCCCAGCGGAAACAAGGCTTCTTCCACCTGCCCCGCCTCCTCGACCAGAGGCGGGAACGAGGCTGAGGCTCGCTTTCCAGGGTTTTCTTAACACCTCGGGCCAGTAGCAGCTCCAGTGCCTCTGGGTTTCTGTGGAAGGTGGGGGGGGGGGGGGCGTTGTTTCGATTTCGGGCTGAACATCCCGAGTGCTGCGCCCTTCCGGGCTGCGCCCTTCCAGCCTCGACTTGTGTGAGTCGAACAATCTATTCACCATCTCTGGATCTAGGTCTCCGTAGTAAAACGTGGTTAAACGACCTGACTCCCTAGAATTCACACAATGGTACATGTGTCAAAAGTTGGCTCCAACTGAACTTTACTGTTCACGGACCAGTTCAAGAAAACCGTTCCCAGAGACGCTTTTCCAGAATCCAGGGTGGAGATTGCCATTTCCCTGGAACTAACTTACCTCCCATTTTATCTCTTAATACTTTTATTTCTTTTTATTTCTACCTTTCCCTCTCTACCTCACTGGCCTCTAGAGAAGGTGCTGTGAGTAGAACTTTAATTTGAATATTTGATCTCCTACTCTTGTTTTCTATACATTTTTTACCCAGCAGTGATTCTCAACCCTGGCCGTGCAATGGAGTCATTTGGGAGCATCTAAAAAATACTGATGCCTGAGCCCCACCCCAAACCAATTAATCAAGCTCTCTCACAGTAGACATTGGTTTTTGTGGTTTTTTTTTTTTGCAAAGCACCCCAGATAAGCCATGTCTGAGGACAAATGCCCAAAAGGCCCTTGTCTCTTCAGGTCAAAGTGGTTGACCTCAGTGAAAGTTTTCTGGCTGTGGAAAAATTTTTCTCTGTGAGTAGGCAAAGGACAATCAAAATCCTAATTATTAGAAGCCTGCTTAGGCTCATCTAAGTTCCAGCCAGAGAAGGTAATGAAATCAGTTCTAGAGACAGTGCTGAGATGGCATCATTCTTGGGACCTGGCTACTAAAACTGTATACTATTCTGTATTCAGGTAGGGGTCTCTGATTCTCATTCCCAGTCTTACCATTACTCCCTTTCTTCCTGAAAAAAATAATCGGCAGCCGAGTATAGAGTGCGTGGGATGGGGAAAAATCACTGGAGGCTTGTGTTAATGACTGTGATTCACTGTGACTGAAGGCGAACCGATTAACTTTTTGGACCTCAAGTTTATTTTTTAAATAAGCAAAATAATGTTTTACATCTGGCAGGACTGTTTTAAGGATAGGAAACAATATTCTGGAAACTGGAAAAATACTTTGCAAACTGTAAATTGCTATAAAACCATAAGGCATTTTCTTCAAAAACACTGGATATGGGTGGTAACAAGGGAATTGTATAAAAAAGAGAAAGACAGGCTCCGTTTTGACAGCTCAGAGCCTGGAGCCTGCTTCAAATTCTGTGTCTCCCTCTCTCTCTGCCCCTCCCCTGCTCACACTCTCTCTCTCTCAAAAATAAACATCTTTAAAAAAATTTTTAAGGGGCGCCTGGGTGGCTCAGTCGGTGTCTGACTTCAGCTCAGGTCATGGTCTCACAGTCGGTGAATTCAAGCCCCGCAACGGGCTCTGTGCTGACAGCTCAGAGCCTGGAGCCTGCTTCCGATTCTGTGTCTCCCTCTCTCTGGCCTTCCCCTGCTCACACTCTGTCTCTCTCTCTCTCTCTCTCTCTCAAAAATAAACAAACATTAAAAAAATTTTTTTTTTGGGGGCGCCTGGGTGGCGCAGTCGGTTAAGCGTCCGACTTCAGCCAGGTCACGATCTCACGGTCTGTGGGTTCGAGCCCCGTGTCAGGCTCTGGGCTGATGGCTCAGAGCCTGGAGCCTGTTTCCGATTCTGTGTCTCCCTCTCTCTCTGCCCCTCCCCCGTTCGTGCTCTCTCTCTGTCCCAAAAATAAATAAAAAACGTTGAAAAAAAATTTAAAGATAAAAAAAAAAAAAAAATTTTTTTTAATAAAAATTTTTTTAAAAAGGCGGGGAGCACCTGGATGGCTCAGTCGGTTAAGCAACCGACTTCGGCTCAGGTAATGATCTCGCAGTGAGTTCAAGCCCCAAATCTGGCTCTATGCTGACAGCTAAGAGCCTGGGGCCTGCTTCTGATTCTGTGTCTCCTCTCTCTCCCCTCTGCTGCTCATGCTCTTTCTTTCTCTCAAAAATAAACAAATATTTAAAAAAAAATTTTTTTAAAGAGAAGGGAATCACCAGGTATTAAGCACCTAATAAATGTGAACCCATTAATAAGTGCTTGTTCTTTGCATCCTCACAACAATCTTGAGGTGGTAATTGAAATTAAGTATATAGAAACATCAGGTAATCACCATGAGGTTATTTTCCAAGAGTGAAATTATAAAAATTATAGTGTAACTCCTGAATCCAGGCATGTGCAGATGTGGTAAATAACAAAAGTTTTGAGAAAATTTAAAGGACACTGGACTCCAGTCAGGCTGTAAAGTGATCCAGGTTTGGGGGCATGAGACAACATGGTGTAGCTCAAAGAATAGGGTCTGTGTATTTGATGTGCCTGAATTCAGCATGATTCACTGAGCATTTACTGTGCTATGTGCTGGGAATACAACAGTGAGCAAGACAGACCTTTATAGAACTTGCAGACGAGGCAATTAAGGAGCATACGAGTGATTATTATGTAGAGATAAAGGTTACAAACAGGGGAAACACAGAATACTATGGAAGCACATAGGATGGCTCCTAATCCAGTCTAGGGGCTTAAGGGCTGCCTTCCTGAAGGAAATGTTGCACACAGAGGGCCCAGAACTGTGTGGTTAGAATACAGAATGAGGTTGTGAATATAGTAATGAGGTTGGAGACGGGGCAGAAGACAAATGGCTTACAAGCCATATTAAGGAGTGTGAGCTACAACCCAAAGGTATTGGATTTTAATGCAAGGGAAACCGACGAAGAGCTTTAAGCAGGGAAGTAGAAAGAAAGGGTGGTGGTGACACAACCTATTCCATTCTAGAAAAAAATCACTCTGGCTACAATATTGTAGATTGGAAAATGGAAAGAATTAGAAAAATGAACTTCAGATAAGTAGTTGTTAATCTACGATCATGATAACCCAAGATAATGGTGACCTGTACTCAGGTGAGTACCTGAGTACTCACTCAGGTAGTGGCAATGGAGATAATAAAAGCGGATGGATTTGAGACAGAATACCATAACGGAAAGGGTAGGTAAAGGAGAAGATGTGGCCAGGGAAAAACCAGGAATATGCTGTCATGTGAGCCAAAATAAGAGTGATCCAAGGAGTGTCAGCAGTGTTATATAATGCTTCCAGGTCAAGGGAGATAAAGACTGAGAGTATTTAGAAGATTTATAATCAAGGAGGTCCTGGGTGACCTTGGTAAAAGCAACCTCAGTGGCCTGGAAGCAGAGGTGGGGCAGAAGTATTGGTATGCAAATAGGCAAATTTGTTGTGGAAACCTAACCCTAGGAGTTGGGTCTAAGAGAATGGAGAAAGGTTTGTGGAGGAATGGTCCTAAAAGGAGTATCAAGGACAAACAGGAGTTAGCCAGATGAAGAGGCAGAGAAGGAAAATCTAGGCAGAGAACGCCATGTGTCCAGAAGGGCTACATGTGCTACATGTACTTTGGGGATACTAAATGTAACGGTGTGACTTCAGGCAGTTCCTTCACCTATTTCCTCATCTATAAAACTGGGATGATAATATTGATAGTATTTATCTCACAGGACTTAAAATCATTTTTAAATGTATTTTTTATTTTTATTTTTTAAAGTAGGCACCATGCCCAACATGGGGCTTGAACTCACGACCCTGAGATTAAGAGTCTCATGCTCTACCAACTGAGCCAGACAGGCAGCCCGATCTCACAAGATTGTTGAAGTCTAAAATAATTTGTGTAGAATACCGGGTACACATTAGGGACTCAATCAATGATAGTTCAACCCCCCCCCCCCCATTAAAGCATCACCATGAAACAATACTTTCAGATTTTAAAAAATGAATTTAATCTCTCTCTAGAAACAGTGCACCCATTTTACAAATGTTCACATTTGGTTTTTCGTTCACCAAGATGATGTCAGTACAGCCAGTGAGATGTAGCACACCACCCTTTGCTTCTGGAACAGAAACCAGACTGCAAAGGGCACTGGGCACAGAAGCTAATGGGACTCGGAATGACAAGACAAAAAGAGCAGAAACGGTTAGTGTGACCCAACATTCTAACATGCCTGTTACATCAAATATGGTCATTCGAGGGGGGGGAGTGGGGGGGGGGGAAGACAAACGAGGAAAATTCATTTGGGTACAATGTGATGCAGTCTGCAAACCAGTACTTCACCCCCAAATTAACAACGGCTGTATAGAACAAAATGCTATTTTAAAACACATGGTTTGTACAGGTATGTTTTCTCTTGTAGTTTTTGTAAAAAAGTATCAAAACCTTCATGTCTTTAAATATATATATATACATATACAGGTGGCTTTTTTAAAATTACTTTTTATAGCACAAAGTGTTTGCAAATGCAGAGGGTTTCTGCTGATTCTTGACTATGCACATGGTGCATAGCCTGAATGAACAGAACTTCCTGATTTCTTATATTAACTGAAAATTTGAAGCTGTAATTCCTCCACCTCTAAGTTCTCTGTGTCCTGAAAATCCCCAATACCCTAAAAAATACAGCGTGAGAAGACTCCGATACTCTATCTTCATGCATTGATGGGAAAGGAAGTTATTTACTCTGAATGTTTAATTGCTAACTCATTTAAATTCTGTGAAATAAAGAGTGTGTGGCTGGAGTTAGGGAGAGGAGTGAGGCTCACATTCCTGTGCTCTCTCCCGACTCCCACCAGCGCCTGACTAGACAGTGCTCGGGGTTCCCTCCGCAGACTACACATCTCCAAAATTTCATTTTCTCACTGTTGAGAAAAATCTCAGAGGCTCTTGACAACATGGAATGCTTCTGTGACAATTCCATTGCCCTTATATTCAAAGAAAGTCAACTCAAACGTATGAAATGCAGTCACTATTTCCCTTTGGCCACTGGAAAGCTTGAGGCTAAAGACTGTCCTGTCGGCAAAGTGCTGGCGATGCATCCTGATGAATTCTCCATGGTGCACTTGGTGCCTCGTACACAATAAATGTCTTAGAAATGTTTGCATAATTGAATCAGAATTAAACATAAGTATTCTATAAAGTGCTTACGTTGAACCTGTCTTTCCATCTAGCCTCATTTCTTGCTAAGTCCCCCTTGAACCTTTTGCTCTTTATGATGAATTACATGCAGCTCTGTAAAGTCCCCATGCTGTTTCATGCCCTTGTGTCTCCTCTGCCCGAAGCAGCCTGGACACCCCTGTTTAGTTTTCAAGACTTAGCGCAAGGTCACTTCTACAATGCCCTTCTTGACCTCATTCCTCATCTCCTTGTGTAGAAGTGACCTCTCTCTCCTTTGTGCCTTAATAATACTCTGGAAAGAATCTATTCTTTTTCTTTCCGCATGACTTACTCTATTGTTACCGTGAACTCCTCCGTAAGGACAGAAAACATCTGCTTGACCTGTACATCTGCAGTGCCTGGCACTTAGTTGGTACCTAGCAAATGGTTTCAGTGAATGAATATACTGCAATCACAGAGAAAACTGGAAGGACCGATAGTACTTATTGCCATAAACTGAATTCCCATCTCATCTTGAGGTTAAAGGTCACGTCAACCTATTTTATAAATAATCATACTATCAAGAGTAAATAAATAAAATTTTAGTTTTCTGTTTCTGGAAGGCTCTTTCTGCCAGTGTCTTCATAATTCCTCTGGAAAGATAGGCCATAAGATAGGTAGCAGGTTTGGTATAATATTCAGGCAGTTCAAAGTGGTCTCTTGGAGAAGGAAAAGGCCTGGGACCAGTTTCTTTTAAACAGAGAAGAAATTGTCTGATAAATCTTCTACCCGCCTGGCATTATCTCTAGGCTTCCTTCCAGCTCTAAAATCCAATGACTCTATGATCTGGGTATTGGCTGTAGATACATGGTAGCACTGGGGCAAAAGGCAACAGAAACGCAACTACACCTCAAAATGAGGCTCAGAAGCCTCCAAGACTAGAGAGGGAGGACGGACGTGACCTCCTCAGACTTCATCTTATTGACTACCATCCGACACGTGAGGATTCTGCAACTTGTCTTCTGTAGGTTGCTCCCACGGGCGTCTCTTTCAAACTGCACTTGTAACATATTCAGGAAACATGGATGTCTCTGAGAAAGTTGTGTTTCGCCATCATTTTGAAGTCTCAGGCTGAACCATCCTGACTTTTCTCATTTTGTGTGTGTGTGTGTGTGAAGACCAGGCTCTGACTGAAACTACGCATCATTTCCCCAGGAAATTGTTTCTTTGGAGGCAGGCTATTGAACAAGTTGCTTGTTTCGTGTAAGTCTCAATATTTCTTGTCATTTTTATTCAGTCAAAAATAATTTTACTTTTCATTCTTGAAAGAGTAGTAGTGACTAATTAAGCTCCATAGGAGTTGGCCACCTGTTTTTAAAATCCTATTTGGTATTGGTCATTCTAGGTCCAGTGCCTCTCAATGAATATTTCAGGACTATCAACACATGCTTATCATGAGGAAATTGCTTGTTTATGCAGAGCATGGTGCCGACGCTCCAGAACACAGCTGTTTTTGTCAGAAGTTAGGAGACCGTGAGTGACGTGGAGAAAGGTCCTAGGAACAGGGTTCTAGAACTCCAGAGTGCCTGCCTGGAAATTTGAAGGGTATCACGCTGGTAAGACATCCAAACTTCACTGAGTTGGGGGCAGCTGAGGGTGGGTGGTGTCAGAATTTGCTTACGTGTCTTGTCCCTGGCTGTCTGGTGGGAATGACGTGGCAGAACAGCAGAGTTAAGAAAAGATCAGACCTTGGATAAGAGAGCCAGTGGGGACAGAATTCCTCTGGGACTATAGGATTATGTTTTCAATGGTAGACCCCGCAAAGAGAAAAGAGCATTTCTCCCGCCTCTCCCAAGGCCCAGGAAAAACAAAGAAAAGTGTCCATGATGAAAACAAAAATCTATACATATACCCAGAGTTTTTCCTTTTATTTACAAAGCAGTAAACCAAATCCCTGTTTGAACATATACATCCAATATACTATAATGTTGTGTATGCCATGTCTCCCTCAGGAGGACTTCAAGTCTGGCCACTTTCATCGATATGAACACATGATGGTAGCAAACCTATGTTGTATTCCCCACCTAAAGGAAATGGTAGAGAGTAAAGGAAGGGAAAAATAGAGATGTAACAAAACCTATTCCACTGTCCTTATCCTTGCTCACAGCATATCTCAGAGGTTGAGCATATCTCGGTGCCTGAGCCAGTCTCTACAGTAAACTTGGGCTGTTCTAGAAATGTCTTCACTTAGCTCTCTACAAGTAAGGATGGCATCCTAGGAGTGCTTCAGAGGAAACACAATGAAGTCAACCCAAGCATCCTGAAGGAAAATGCAGTTACTTGAAACGCTGAGCTTTACAACAAGGAGTAGCCGAGGTTCAGGCGTGTTCTCATGTGAGCTCATGAGACCTCCTGGTGCCGTCCAAAGCCTGTGCACTGGCCTCAGTCACAGAAGAGAAAGCCCAAGTGGGAGTCACGGCAGCCACAGGTGAACTGCAAGGCCTTTCATGACTGACTGGGGTCCTAGAAATTGCCAGAGGTGGAAAAGATGTGCTTCTCCCACCACATGTTTGCCCAAACCATGGCATCTGTTTTTTGAGCCAAATTTCCAAAGGCTTCTCTGAAAACCACAGATACCCCTCTGTGGACTGTTTTACAATATACTTATCTTTATGTACTTGAACAACAGCCACAGGTGCGCCTCTTCTCTACAGATTTCTCTCTCTCACACACATACACATATAAACGTAAATGCACACAGAGTCTGTATGGTGGGCCAATCATACCAAAAATAAATACTCTCGTGTCTCTAAATTATTTATAGAACTAATCTTCTTTTTGAAATATGTTAATAAATAATCTAAATGGGGGAGGGAGTTGAAGTATTTTTTTCTTCTTCTTCTTTTTTTTTTTTACTTATGTTGATGGATAGCCACAAAGCATAATCATTTTATATGCCAAAAAAAAAAAAAAAAAATCAAACCCCAAACTCCAAAACCTAAAAAATTCCCCCCAAACCAAATACCCTCTGTAAATATAGTTTTAAAATGAGTAAGCTACTGGACCGTCAGCCCCATTTGGTTATGTACATCATGTTAGTCACTCAGCAGTAGCCATTCCATGAACTCCTCATGGGTAGTGCAACCAGTTAAAAAGTGTATAAAACATTATACATATAAAAACTCTCACATCCTTTGGATGTTTGCAGTTCATCATAACTTTGTGGTTACCTTTCTGCAACATAAATTAAAAAAAAAATTACACATACACACACTCACTCACACAGACCCATATACAGAAAACCCTTTCATCCAGGCATACACCATCCAGAGAGTGTAGTGCATGGGACCGAATTCCATGAGGCACGAAGGGAGTGGTCCCATCCTCAGGGCAGTCCATCATCTTCAAGGCTTAATGCCACTCGCTGGGGAGACAGAGCAAAGAAATCACCATTAGACCCACAGGAGCTATTTATTGAGTGCCCACAAAGCACCAGACATTCTATTACTTTATAGGCATTAGCTCACATAATCTTCATACTACCCCAAGAGACAGGCTTGTCATATTTATTTTATAGATGAGGAAACTGAGACTCGATGAGCTTTAACAACATTTGTCCTGGATCACATAGCACATGGGTGAACTAAAATTTGAACTCAGATCTGTGTGAATCCAGAGTTGTAGCTTTTGCCTCTTTGTAAAGGATCCCTGCAGAGATCTCAACTTCCTCGGTCCTTCCTTATAGGATTTTAGATTTGTTCAACTTCAGTGGCTTAGCTTTGGCAAATGTTTAATCCCAGGCCATTAGCCACTTGTCTCTAGCTTGTGAGTCACAATTAGGAAGGCAATCTGTCGCACCCCTCCTGATTATACAGAATCAGAATGTGATACAAGTTGGTTACATTCAATCCCTCTTTCCCTCAACCTTACTTTCTAGTCATTAGATAGACTAGACTTAGCTAGACTAGTCTAGCTAGACTTACCCTGCCACAAATGGCTGACTGTACTGGGCTGAACCCATTAGCCCCTGAGGTGGTCTATTCCATTGGAACAGTGGACAGTGGACTTAACTTTTTTCCTATACTGACATGAAATCTGTTTCTTTAAATATTCTAATGTTCCCTGATTCTCTTAGACCCAGAGGGTTCTATACAGACAACCCTTGAAATATGCGGATAGTGTTTGAGTTCTCTTCCTTTCCTTCTGAGTGTTTTCTCCTCTGGGTTACACATCAAGCTTTCCCCAACTGGGCCTGATGTAATCCTGCTTGCCACTCTTCCATTTCCTGGATACACTCCTTGGGCAGACCCCAGTGTTTTGCTATCTTTCTCATAGCTAAGTGAATTTGGGCTAACCACTTCACCCCTCAGAGCCTTGGTTTTCTCATCTGTCAGATGGGAATAACAGGACCTACCACATAGAGTCGTTGAGAAAGCAGATGAGGTAACGTCTATAGAGTGCTTAATACAGTAACACACATGAGGTCTAGAGTATTCTAGACCAACCTGACCAGCAGAATAAAATAGAACCAGACTAGCATTTCCCATCTCTGGACAGCCTACAATCAAAAGTGACCCCCCTGCCTTTCAGATCATCTTTGGGCTTTGCAAGAATACCATGGCCTTGCTCTACTAGCACTGACACTTGAGGCTCTCTTCTGGTCCTGTTATCCTCCCACTCTCTCCAAGACAGATCTCTAGGCCAAAGGTAGGTCCCAGAAGTGATGGTGGAGTAAGACAAGGACAGGGGGGAGAACGGGATGTTGAGGATACTGAACAAGATTCCAGGCCATCGGCCCATGATGTAAGTGGAAAGAGCACAGACTTTTGTGTACATACAGACTGGAGTTTTTATCCTGGTCCTTCTGCTTCTTAGTTGTGACCCTAGGCCAGTTATTCAGATTCTCTGACTCTCAGTTTCCCCATCTGCAAAATGCAGCTAGTCATATCAACTTTATAAAGTTACTGTGAAGACAATACAAGGAAGTGTATGTAAAACACAGAGTAGTGTCTGACACACAGGAGGTCTCACTAAATATCTCCTATTTCTCTGCAACTGGCAAGAGCTTATTCCTCAGGCCCTCGAGGCATCAGGAATGGCTCCTCCAGAGTGGTTATTTGTTCTACACATCTACTTTACGAGTGTAGAGTGCTTTCTAACTCACAAAGCTCTCTCACGTGAGCTGTCTCACCCGAACACTATGAATTTAGGAGGCAGACAGAATGGGGGTTATCATTCCAATTTTACAAATAGAAGTGAGCAGAGAGAAGTGACTGAGACCACAAGGCTACAGAGCAGTGACACTGGGAGCCACCTCCTCAGGCTAAGCTCAACACTTCGTCCACTGTGTCCCCCACCCCCGCCCAAGTCTATAAACTTGGTCAAACACCTGTTTGTATGATTGGCCAAGGGGAAGGCTCAAGGCCATCTGCTGACCCTCCTCACTTGCTCAACTTCATTTCCCATGTCTCCCTTCATGAACAATGTACAATGCACACTGCCCTGCCCCATACTTGATTATTTCTTCCACACACCCTTTCCTTGGTCAGCAATGAGCTCATCTTTCCTCTGCCCCGACACCCAGCTTACAATTTGCAGCCTTCCAGGACCGGAAAGCCGCCTGGGATTGGCTGCACCTGCCTAAGCTCACGCCCTCACTCACCAGCCCCTCAGACTCAAAGTGGCACTGCCCTACCTTGCACTTGACGACAGGCAGCTCGGAAAGAGGGTTCTTCGGGAGTTGGTGCAGCTGTGACCTTGGTTCCCCCGGCAAGACAAAAAGCTCCTTGAGGGCAGGGGCTGGGTCTTCCAGTTCTCTGGTCTCCCCAAGACAGGGCTCTGCCCACAGTGGGTGATCAAAGCTGCTGATCGCCTGACAGGGGGATGGACTGGATGACCTATGAGGTCACACTCAGCCCCCTGACTCTGCTATACAACCATGACATCTGCTCCAGACACTTTGCGGTCCTTGCTCCCCCAACAAGCCATGCCCTATTGTACCCCTCAGCCTTTGCACATGCTTCTTTCTGGAATGCCATTTTTCTCCTCCTCTCGCTGGATAATAGCTATTAACCTTTCAAGGACACAGTTCATCTGTCACAGCCTCTGTGAGGCATTCCCCTGCCTGATCTCCCAAACCGAATGAACAGCTCCCCTGTTGGTGTTTCCATAGCATTTGTTCAGCAAATATGTACTGGGAGCCACCTAATTCTGTGCTAGGCACCAGGGAAACAGATTAATCAGACAATCCGGCCCTCAAGGAGTTCCCGGTCTAGTGGGGAGACCAATGTGCAAAAAGACAAGTTGACTACAGTGTGACAGGTGCTGTGATGGACAGAGGCTGTGGGAGAACAAAGAAACCAGGGAAAGCTTCCTGGAAGAGAGACTCCTGAGCTCCACCGTGGCATGACACACACAGCCGTACAATAATAAGTGACTCTCTCTCACCCCCCACCAGCAACTTGGAAGAGAGTACGTTCCTTTCTTACTTGTGAACACGTCACATCCAGTGTGGTGCTTGGCTCACGGCCAGCATACAGTGTTTGTTGAAACAAATACGTTTGAATTGCACGGCCACAGTTACCCTTCCAGGCCAAAGGTTCTGAAAATGTACTCAGCAGAAAGAAAGACATTTGGCTTCTTTACCGTAAGGAAGAGCCTCTAGCTACAAGGTGGCCCTTATACACTTCTACCCCAAACACCTGTCCCAGTATTTCTGTGTCCCCAGGGCCTAGAGGAGTGCCTGGCACATGGTAGGTTCTTGATAAAGTTGGAAGGAAGGAAGGAAGGAAGGAAGGAAGGAAGGAAGGGAGGAAGGAGGGAGGGAAGGGAAGGAAGGGAAGGAAGGGGAGGCAGGAGGGGTGAGGAAGGGGGGAAGAGAGGGAAGGATGTAAGGAAGGAAGGAATTCTTCCAGCAAGGGATACTTACTGCAGGATAGACATGGCCGATCTGAGCAGTCCTCCCTATGTGGAGCTCATCTTCTTCTTCTTCTTCTGTTGTTTTCCTGTACACTGGGTTGTCAAAATTCATGCTTTTGGTGTTCTTCCGCTTCCAGTTTCTCCAGATCAGGTAGCCACTCATGCACAGCAGGGCTATTACCGCTGGAGGAAGGGACACATTACACTGAACTTCCAGCAGGCTCTAGCCCACTGCTCAGACGTCAGTACACTTCTCGCCACCTCTCTAACTTTCCTGCCCCTTGTTGCTCAGGCTGTTGTGCTGTGTTCTTCTTCTGCTGCTTGGAAGCCCTTCTCCTATCTCTTCCTTTATTAACTACTCATCCCTTGAGATCCAGCTCAAATGTGAAGTCTTCTCAACTTCTCAAGGAAGAGTCAGTTGCTCTCTCATGTGTGTTCCGAGCCTACGGTACTATACTTTATATATCTGTACCCCCAACTAGATTGCGCTCTTTGTGGGCAGGGACTGTGTCTTCTTTATCTCTCTATGCCTGGTGCCTTGCTCAGCAACATGTACTGAGTGAATGAGTGAATTTCTTCACCACACCATTGTCCTAATACTGCTGCTTCCTTGGATTTCTCTGAGAAAACCATTCTCTCCTCCAATGGAGGGTGAATGGTGGGGGTGGGGTGTTTCTTCCCAAAGCTGGGACTCTGCAAGAAGAGAAGCATCTCTAGAGGGGGACACAGCGGGAAAACACAAGCTCTGAGTTGGAATCGATGAATATATTAATGAGTAAAGGAGGAAGTTCTCAAACAGAGCTGGGCAAAACGGGCGCAAGCAGCTTCATAAGAGAGTAGACAATCACCATGAGCATTCAAGTGGAGGCTGATGGCAGCATCCAGGACGCTAGAGAGGGGGGTTTTACTTCAGTTAGACTGTAATAATCAAGACCCATTAAAGATAGGAACAAGGCAAGGATACCTGTTACCATTGCTAGTATTTATTATTCCAGAGACCTATCTATGCAGTAAGAACAGATAAAGAATTGAAGGGTACACACAGGGGAAAGGGGGAATACCAAACTTATCAGTTTTGTATGCTTAGAAAATCTTAGAAAAGCATATGAAAAACTATTATAAATAACTTTAGCTCATCAACAGTTCATATAAGGGGTGCTGGGGTGACTCAGTCAGTTAAACATCCAGCTCCTTGTTTTGGCTCAGGTCATGGTCTCATGTCTCATGGGATCAAATCCTGGGCTTGAGATTTTCTCTCTCTCTCTACCTCTCCCTCGCTCATGCTCTCTCTCTCTCTCTCAAAATGAATAAAGCTTTTTAAAAAATTAACAAAAAGTCAATAGCTTTCTTATTAATTAGCAATAACCAATTCGAAAATGGAATGGAAGAAGAACAGAACACATTCACAGCAGCCCAACAAAAACCATAAAATACCTGGAATAACCTAGCAGGAAATGTGCAACTCCTATATGATCTACAAAATTTTATAAAAGGACACAAAAGACTCAAATAAATAGGGAGATGTGTTAAGTTCCTGGATGGGAAGCTTCAATATTGTAAAAACATGAATTCTCCCCATATCAATTTATATATCCAAAGCATACGATTCCACCATAGTTTTTATAAAGATGATTCTAAAGTTCATCTAGAAGAGAAGTTGGAAAAAACAGCTAAGAAAATATTGCAAGAATAATGATGCCCTATTAGAAGCTAAAGCACAGCACGGAATTGCTCTTCTGGTACGTAGGAACCGAGAATAAAGAGGCTAGCAGCAGATCAAAGTCTAGAGAGCCATGTAGTTTAATATAAAGATGACAGTTCAAGTCAGAAGGATGAATTATTCAATGAGGGTCTTGGGAAAACTAAACAGGCCTATAGAAAAAAAAATAGTTCAGTCTCTACCTCACACCATACTCTATAATAAATTCCAAATGGATTGCTATCTAAATATAAAACCATGTTTAGCAGAAGAATGTATAGGGAGATATTTTAATAACTTATAGTGAGGCAGACCTTCCTATGTAAAACACAAAACCCGGAAGGCATAACACAAACGATGAACAGATCTGATACTTAAAATTTTTAAGTTTATGCATGGCAAAAGATACCACGAACACATTTATAAATCAACAGGCAGTACGGGAGAAAATATTTGTCACATATATTACAAAGGTTTAATATTCATCATGTATAAATATTTCTTTTTTTTTAATTTTTTTTTTCAACTTTTATTTATTTTTGGGACAGAGAGAGAGAGAGAGCATGAACAGGGGAGGGGCAGAGAGAGAGGGAGACACAGGATCGGAAGCAGGCTCCAGGCTCTGAGCCATCAGCCCAGAGCCCGACGCGGGGCTCGAACCCACGGACCGCGAGATCGTGACCTGGCTGAAGTCGGACGCTTAACCGACTGCGCCACCCAGGTGCCCCATCATGTATAAATATTTCTACAAATAAGTAAGAATAAGAACCAGAACCAACAGAAAAACAAGACTGTGAATAAGCAATTCATTAAGGATGAAATATAAATGGCCATTAAGCTTATGAAAAGATACTCTACCTCATAGGGAAATATCAGGGAAAGAATATTCATCTTTAACCTCTCCGATGAGCAGAAATTAAAAACATTAATCATATCAGAGTGTATTGTATCAGGGAAGGCGCATATACAAGCCCTTCTATAGAACAGAATATGTCAGGAAAGGGCTCGATTTCTCTTTCACGAAGCAACCTTCAGAGTATTTTCCACTCACTCTACTCCAAATCGGCCTGAAGTAGTCTCTCCATCATCTTTAGTGTTGAAGACTTTCAAGGCCAATTCAAATGGCATCTTCTCCAGAAGTACCATCCCCTCTCCTCTGCCGGGCATCGCGCTTCTATTACAGCACATTGTGATACGTGTTAACACCTCTCTTGTATCACTTTTTATGACTAAGTCTGACTAAAGACCGAAAGCTCTTAAAGTCTTTTTTATCTTTTTCTTCCCTGGGTCCTTGGCACTTGGCACAGTCCCTTGCCCGGAGCAGAAGTTTTTAAAACATTCACTTACTAGCTCACTACCATACTGAGGACTCCCAGGATAAATGGGCAAAGCCCCTGTCCCTGAGGTGCTTGTGGGCAAGCCAGGGAGATCAACTTGCGAATGGACAGTTGCAATTCAAAGATCCCGCCAAGAGATGAGACTGATATAAGACACGGCATATTCAGGATGCTATGTGAACAGCGGGAGGCGAGAGAATAAATCGGCCTCCGTGGTTCTCCGTGAGGTTTAAATGTTATACTGTGGCCATATCGAACTTCTAGCTCCAAACCCACTCTCTCCCCTCCCCATGCTATTTCCCGGTGCTGGTTTTACTTCATGCTGTTATCACTGCTCAGGTTGCTCTGGATTCTTCTTCATTTGGCTGACTCAGCTCGCATTATCATTTCCACTAGGAAACCTTCCCTACCGATTCCAAGTTAAGCACTTCTTCAGCACTTCCACTGGACCACATATGGCTTTGTTTTAGGACTTCCCCTGACATAATCAAAATTATCTGTTATGTGTATCTCTCCGACAAGACTAAACTTTTGGAGAACAAGAACCATGTTTTAGTCATTTTTAATCACCTTCCTTCCACCTCACAGAGGCTGGTACCTCGCAGCTGCTTGATAAATGTTTGTTGAAAACCAAACATAAAGAAAGCAAAATAGCATGATCTACTAAAGGAATGGCAAGCAGCTCTCCTCATTCATTCAACAGATACTTTATTTCCTACCACGTGCCAGCCACTGCGAGCAGCTGGGGAGAGTGGCGAGCAAGAGAAGCTCCAGCCCTGTCCCCATGGAGCCTACAGTCTGCCTTCACATGGCTGGCATGCAGAGTGTGAATAGTGGGGAGCAGGGGTGCACTGGGGGCTGCCTGGGGTCAGGTCCTGAGGGGCCTTGTGTGCCAAGCTAAGAAACCAAATTATAGGACTGGGAAGTGGGTGGGAAGGCTGCTGGGACAGAAAAAGTCAATGAGACAGGTCCGTGTGCTAAGTGCTTGGCCTTTCTAGTGCTTTTCCCCAGACCCAGAGCACCGGTTCTCTCTTTTCCACAGTAACTCGGGGCCACACTCACCCATGGGCACGATGATCCCAATGACAGCAGCCGTGACTGTTGAGCCCATCTTGCCACCTTCATTCCCATCTGCAAAACACAAATGTGCAGAACGATGCTCTGTCACCCAAGTCCTTGCTGGCCTCATGCTGTAAGAATTGCCCAACTGCTTCCTGCCCTCATTCCAAAGTGATGATCCTGGCTAATGCCGAACAGTGTCGTCTTTCCAGATCCTATCAAAACTCCCTTGAGGTGAGCAGGACAGAGGTTATCTCCCTTTCACACATGGGGAAACAGAGTCTTACTGGGGTTCTAGGGACTCAAGAGAGAGTGACTGTCCAGCAGAGCTGGGACCCAAACCCAGGACTTGTGCCCCAAGTCTCTTACCCTTTCCACAGTATCACAGTGTAGGAAGCTGGGGGGTGTGCCTGGCAGAGTGAGCACTTAGGTCTCCATGTTGCTGACCGACTGGGGCAACTGCCTTTGCCAGCCGGTATCTGTTCCTTGGTCTCTGTTGTTTCGGTGGTCTGTTTGTCCATCTGCATTGCCAGCTTATTTTCAATAAGGAATTAAATTGGGATGCGACATAACATAGTGGAATCAACAGCACAGACTCCTGGGTTTGGGCAGGTTACCTACTTGTGTGGGCAAGTTACCTACCTCCTCTGGATCCTGCGAAGATTAAGTGAGAGAATTCATGTAGAATCCTTACTTAGCACAATGCCTGGCACAGCCTTGCCTGGTTCAAAGTGGGTGGGGGGTTGGGTGGGGGGTGTTTCGAGGCCTAAATAAGGTATATAAAAGCACGTTCTAAACTGAAAAGGGCTCAGAAAATGTACTGTATTTTTAAAGTATGCTGTGCCATCTTTTCCACTCTTAAAACTGTCTTCATGTTTTCTCGGATCCACTGACGGCCCTCTGAGGTGTGAAGAGGGCCTTCACCAGCTACACTCGCTCCAAGAGGGCAGACGATTGTCCCGGCAATGGCCCGGATGCCACCCTCACGGCGCGCCCGTTTCTCCAAGTTACTCTAAGGCAACCTAAGTGTTACGGGGAGAAAAGAGGGGGTAGCATTGCTTGGAAGGGCCGCCACCCGCTTGCTGCACATGAGCAAGCGCCCGACGGCCACAGCAAAGCCCAGAGCGGCGTGAAGCCAGTGGGGAGACTCTCTGCTCGGAGGCTGTGCCCCAGGTGACAGGAACTGGAATTCACCCAGGTGCCACGTGCCTCTCCAAACTTCAAGATGAGTGCTCTGCTCTGGAAACCCAGCTTCTGCCGGCAAAATGGGTCCGATGAGAAAGGTGCTGCCGAGCCGCCTGGCTTCCGGGCCACGTGTGGGATGAGAATTTAAAAGATGGTTTATCTTAAATGAACTCCCCCTGGCAGGTGACTCAATTAAAAAGGTATTTGCTGGCCAATGAGACAGAACGTTTCTAGCAGTGACAATTACTGCTCCCAATGATTTAATAAGTGCTAAACTTACTTATTTTCATGCCAGGGTTTGGAAAGAGGCACAAGCAGACCACAGTTATGGATATTACTATCTGGGGCACCTGCCGAGAGGGCTACGAACCGAGACCAGAGCTTCTGAGGTTTCCAAATGTGGGGGACACCCCCTCATACACGTCAGTAACACATGAAACACACACCCAGTGACAGAAGAGACTGTGTACGTGAGCACTTCTGTTTACACCGCCTTCTTTGTCTGTCCTAGTGGTCTTGTGAAGCACGTAGGGTAAGGGTAATTATTCTTCCCACTTTGTAGGTGAGGAAACTGAGGCTCAGAGATAGGAAGTGGCTTCTTGCAAGACCCTCTACAAGTTAGTGGCACCTAAGACTTTTAAATGGTAGGTGGGCACCTCCACCTGCTTCCTCAGCGAGGTCCAATATTCTGTTCTGATATGATCTCGTCTTCCCACATATCCCCCCATCATGAAAGAACACAGAACTCATTTACTTACAGTGCTGGGAGTGGTTGCTGGTCGCAGGGCTTGGGGTAGACGGGCTGATGCTTGGAGCCCTGGGGACACTAACTGAGCTGGGGACCACAGCTGCCAGGCTTGGTGTCTCTGTGCTGTGGTTCTGGGAGGTGAGGCTGTGGACGGTGGTCCCAGGGGCTCTTGCGGTGTCTGCTAGTGTCCTCGTTGTGGTAGGAGCTAACATCGTAGTTGAGGTAGATTGAGGTGCTGGAGGGGAAACACCGTGGAGGTCACTTGGACAGAGAGTTTTTGTTGCCTTATGTCTAACTTTTTGCCTCTACGAATTATACTTATGAACTCATCCTCATGGCTCAGCTCAAATGCCACTTCTGGGAAGCCTTCCCTAAACCTCCTGAATGGACTATGACCTTTTCTTTAGCTGAATCCCAAGCACTTTGGGTTTACACTGCACACTGATTTGATGAAGACAAGTCATTAAAGCAAGACTATAGAATTAGGTGTGGGAAGACCACTGTAAAAGATTGGGAGTAGGGGAAATCACACAAATCTACAAGGATTTTACATACATATTATTACCCTGCTAGGTCGAAATTCTCACTCCACTTTAAAGAAAGTGGAACATGGAAATCCCAAATGATGCAGCAGATTTATGTTCAAACAAAAGGCCTTGGCCCTGTATCAAGACTGAACGTTGAATATAAACTTGTATGGCCAAAGTCATGACTATTAGTCTCAATTGTATCACAAAAGGGCTTCTTCTTGTGTTAAGTTCTAGGTGAGGAAGAGGCAAGCTCAGAGTCACCTGCATATAAACAGTAACTGAAGCCATAGGGGTCAAGGGTTCTTAATTTCAGGTCTTTAAGGAGTTCCAGAAACCCCCTGAAACTGAATTTAAAATGTCGTATGTATACGTGCATTTTTCTTGGAAGTAAGAGGAGAAAGCCTCAGACGGACCCTGGGGAAAACCAGCATACAAGGAAGGTAAAGAAGAGACAATAAGTAGCCAGAAAAGACAGAGGAAAACCAGGAGCATATGTCATCCCAGAAGCCCATGGAGGGTGTTAGCAGGAGGGGGTCTCGCATTGCCAGGGGCCAGCCCTCCTGGTAGGTCTGCTTACCTCGGTAGCACCTCTTCATGTCTGGGCCCAGCCACATTGTGTCAGGACAGGCACACGTGTACTTGGGAGAGGGGCTGGAGATCTGAGGAGCAGGAAGGCACAGGTACTCACAGCCTCCATTGGGCTGGGCACTCAGCTCACAGGCATCTGCAGCTAATGGCACAGAGACAGAGACAGAGTTGGAGCAAAGGTAAGGCATGCCAGTTCCTCCCTTCTCCTGAGGATGAGCCCCTTCCCACTCGGCTTGATCAAAAAGCTTTCTCTCCTTTTACTGGGCACCTTCCAGCAGTGTGTCTGGTGTTTTACCCCCACACTATCATTCAATCCTGACGACAACTCAGAGAGGTGGGTGTATGCCCCAGACTGACAGATGAAAGACACCAAGTTTCAAAGAGAAAAAAATCGTCTAAGTTATAACTCTAGGGATTTTAGAGATAGGATTTAAACTGAGGTCTATCAGGGTGCCTGGGTGCCTCAGTCGGTTGAGCGTCCGACTTTGGCTTAGGTCCTGATCTCACGGTTTGTGGGTTTGAGCCCCGTGTAGGGCTGTGCTGACAGCTCAGAGCCTGGAGCCTGCTTCGGATTCTGTGTCTCCCTCTCTCTCTCTCTCTCTCTGTCCCTCACCCACTCATGCCCTCTGTCTCTCTCTCAAAAATGAATAAACATTAAAAAAAATTTTTTTTAAATAAATAAACTGAAGTCTGTCAACTTCCAAAGCCTGTTTCCCCCCTCTGCCACATGCCACGTCTATTTCTTTTTTTCTTTTTAAATGTTTTATTTATTTATTTTTGAGGGAGAGTGTGTGTACAAGCGGGGGAGGGGCAGAGAGAGACAGACAGAGAGAGAGAGAGAGAGAGAGAGAGAGAGAGAGGGGCACAGAATCTGAAGCAGGCTCCAGGCTCTGAGCTGTCAGCACAGAGCCCGATTCAGGGCTTGACCTCACAAACCGTGAGATCATGCATGGTCTGAAGCCAAAATCGGATGCTTAACCCGACTGAACCACCCAGGCGTCCCATGTCTATTTCTTACTTAAATTTCTAGGTCTAGAATCAGGCACCAAGCTTATCTCCTTTCCCCACTGTGCCTTCCCACTGTCACCTGGCACCCACACCTCAGTTACAGTTAGACTTAGTACTATATCCTAGTGATAGAGGACAGGACAACCTAGTAGCAGGATTCCTGGCTTCTATTCCCAACCAACAAGCTGGACTGCTATCGCCCTAGGATACATTAGCTCACACTACTGCAAAATGGGTACACATAATAAATGAGAAGCAATGTTTCCCTTCATGGCAGAAGGAGCTCTTGAAATCAGATAGACCTGAGTTTGGGTTTCAGTTGTGCCACGCGCTAAAATTATTTTGCCTCTCTGAGCCAGTTTCCTCCGTTGTTAAATGGGAAAAGTAATACCTGTTCTTTGTAGGCAAAAATAGGGCTTTATATATTTTTTATGCCCGGCCTTATTTCACCAAGAGCTGAAGGAAATGAGAGAAAATATGTGACAGCGAAGCACTCTACCAATGAGAGGGACTGTTGCTATACCTTCTGGGTGTGCTGAGACATTACATTACACGAACGTGAATGCAGCCTACCTAGGGGAGGGAGAGGACAAGGGCAGGGGACCTGGGACCAGGGAAGGCTCACCTCTTGGCTGCTTCAGCTCATGGAAGATGACAATGTCATGTGGGTTATTGAGGTTCTCAGCTAGGATGGAGATTTCCAGGCCATTGAGCCGATTTGCACTGAAAATGGCCTCATTCTCCAGGTCTGTCCAGAACACCTTGTCCTGTAGGGTACAGATGCAGAGGATGGGAGGCTAGAGCGTAAGTCTGAGGGCCTGGCCCCAAACCACAGTCACAAGAACTGCCCTGCCATCTCCCCTGAGCTCTCCTGCCCACAGATTCGCAGGGGGACACTCAGCCTCTAGTCTGTGGCATATACTCTGGTTCCCTTCTGTCACAGAGGGCTATTTGTTGATTCTGGGCCTTGGCCTGGAGACTGCTCATTAATGCTGAGCTAGGTCTGCTTCCTGGAGTCCAGAAGAAACCGAAAGTTGGGTCTTTATAGCTGTTACCATTACTGGGGCCTGGGACCAAGATTGGAGGGGATGTATGAGCTGCTGAGGACTTATTCCCTGCAAGGCTGTCCTACGGCTTCTGGTTATACACACATACACATCCAGTGCTTAGTTCATATAAGACTACAGGTGCATCTGTAGGCAAATCCATATTTATAGGTATAACCATGCAGCCTCATGCACAGATCTGGACACATACCCCTATGTTCATCTACACACACAAAGGCACGCTTGTACCTACATAAACACTTAACTAAGTATTGGTATACATATTTACATATTCACAAGCATGAGCACATAGAGAAAGGCACAATTTTAAGTGGATGCATTCACGTATACGTATGCACATACACCATACGTGTACATGCCACATATATACACAAGCACATACATGTCTGAACACACCTGTCTTTCGAAGCAGGGGCTGGACTTGAAGGTGGGGCTTTGCCCACAATTTCAGAGCAGTGCTGAGTGAGGTCACTCCAAGCAGATATTGCCAATGCCCACCATAGACCAGTGTCCCCTTGCTTTCCCTCCCCTTGGTGGCAGAATTAGTTTAGGGGAAGAAATAGGTGTGTGAGACCTTGGTTGGTTCTGGCTTCCTCGTTCCCCGAGGAGAAAGGTTGTTAGGGTCAGAACACAGATTCAGGAGGGTCTTGACTCTTCACCCTCTAGGGAGCTTTGCGAGGGCTGAAATGGTGTCCGACTCACTTTTGTGACCCCAGGGCCCAGCAAAGGTCAGTGAAAGTGTGCTGAACTGAACAGCACCTCTCAGGCTATTTCTAACAGTAGGTGTTATGGAAATGTATATTCCTTCTTCCCTCTCTCCCTTTATTGGGTACTTCTGTAAATGGGGGTTACAGTGCCAGGTGCTGAGGGTACAGAGAGGAAACACACATGGTCTAGCAACTTACCCATGAGAAGGGCTCTGAAAGAGGTCTTGGGAAGGGAACACAGGACAAGAGCCTGAGAGGCCTTTGTCTGCAGGGAGCTCACACATTGTGTACACATTTGGCTTCCCTATCCCTTTGTCTCCATTTAGATAAGTCTCAGAGAGCTGATCGGTTTGAATAAGGCTTTTCTAGGCTTCAGTTTCCTGATAGGGCCACATCTCCTGTCACGGGGCTCACCTCAAACACAGCTATCCCAAAAGGGTGGCTCAGGAAGTCAGGGGAGGAAATCAGCATCTTTCTGTTGCCTCCGCTGAGGTCAATGCTGGAGAGTTGGTGCAGCTTGGAGTCTACCCAGTATAAGCGCTGGTTCAGCAAATCTTGGGGAGGAGAAAGGGGACAGAGGATGGGATCTTGAGTTTGGGACCCCAACCAGGATCTCTGCTCCTCTGTGCCCTCTTCCCTACCCATATTTCTGGGCCTGGCCTCAGACTGAGGCCAGCCTGGGGCAACGGTCAGGAAATACAGGCACTGGCACTATTAGCGGGTACAGAAACAAAACCCATGGAGCTCCAGACGGTGGTCAGGATCAGGTAGTAGGACAGGCCCCCAATCCAGGGAAGGCAGGGCTCACCCAGGGTGATTCCATTGGGCCATTCAATGTTGTCTGACACCAGCGTTTGCCGGTCTACACCATTGAGCCCAGACTTCTCGATCTTGGCCTGGTACCCCCAGTCAGACCAATACATGAACCTAAAAGAAAGAAGAACTCAATTGTGCTTGTTGTCAGGGGACAGGGTTAGGGCTGTCTATGTCACGGCACTCAATGACCCACTGAATGTTGAAGATTGCACGTGATGGGAACTGGGAAGGGCTCTGAAACCCACTGGAACCATCATCAAATCTAACAGGTAGCAGATGCGTTAGCTTCCCCTCATCTGGGAGCCTGGGGAAGCCTGTGTTCACAGAGAGCTCATCCGGCCTCCGTGGCACCCCTGTGAGCCCCTTTCTCCCACTTCTGGCAGCTCTAACCAGAGTCCAAGAGGCCAAAGCAAAAAAGGCCCTTGTCAACCCTCTCTTACTTCCCCGGTGTGCAGAGGAGAAAGTGGACAGCTTACCCAGGGTCACACAGCTAGAACTCTGTCCAGGGTTTCTCTCTCTTCTTTCTTGAACATTTATTGAGTACCTACTCTGTGCCGTTTATGGAGTACCTACTTGTGTGGCAGGCACTGAGCTGAGTGGTTTCACCTCACATACTTACAAATGCAGTCATCACTGCCCCTCTAATCCAGTCCCCACAGAGCAGGCAAATGAGCCTTCAAAAATGGAAACAAGTTGTCACTCTCCTGTTTTTAAACTTTACGGCGGCTTCTCCTATTGCCCTTAAAATAAAACCCCAAATCCTTACCACAGCTGACAGAGCTCTGCATCATCAGGCCCCTGCCTACCTCTTTGATTGTCTCTTCTGCCATCATCCCCACCTTTCCAAACCCCACACCTCCCCACGGGGCTCCTTAGTTCCTCCAGGGCAGGAACTAAGTTTCTTTGTCAGACAGGCCATCACAGAGCCTCGGGCCTCCTCCGCTCTTCCCCTGGTTACTTCTCAGTTACACATCTCTTCAGTACAAAACCTTCCTCTGTGAGTAGGCTTACCCTGTTATTATCTCTCAAAGCACAGGATCTTTCCTTCCTAGCACTTACCCAATCAGTTTATTTATGTACACACTTGAGTAGTTTGGTGTATTTCACTGTCTATTTTCCCCACTAGTCTATAAGCTCCACCGAGGGCAGGCTCGTCTGTCTTGTGCCTCATTGTGTACCCGGCAGGTGGCTCATGCGTGATACAGAACAAGCTCTTATTTAATATTTGCTGAATAAAGTAATGTTTTCATTATTAGTTCCATTTTATAGATGAGTAAATTGTGGCTCAGAAGGGGCTGACTTACCTCGGATCACACTGCTCATGAGCAGTGGAGTCAGCCTTCACATTTAAATACAAACTCAAGTGGAACTCAAGAGCCTGTGTGCTTAATTCTCCCCAAAACTGCCTTTGCTGAAACCAGGTGTTGACAAGGCCGACTCTGGGCTCGGGGGGCCGAGTGGTTGCTCTGGATATTTTCTGTCAGCCACTTTGGATTCGCTCTTCACTCATCCCCGTTCTGCTCTGTACACCAAAAAACTGACCCATGTGCGAACCACATCAGCGGGCCTGGCTCCCTAGCCTCCTGGCTTCCAGGTGCATTCGGCAAAATATTTGAGCACAGGGAGGGAGACACTGAGATCAGGATATTTGCTCTGGACTCCTCTCTACAAAGTTGCCTCCAGCTGGCTACTGCTCTGAAGGTGACCCTCTTTCCTCCCTGGACCAAGTACTCCTCCCTGCTCCTGCCCCTCAGTGCACTGTTAGGGACAGTGCATTAGATCTCATCCATGCCTCTGTAAAATAATTCCCTTGTTAAGCCCTCCTCAAATGATCTTAATTTGAGTATGCGGTGGGTTTCCTGCTGGGACCCTGACAGATCCATAATGGGCCAGAGATGAGCTGGGCATAACTATGTCGGGGGGAAGCATAGAGGGAGCAGGGCTGAAGTGGGGGCTACATGAGACAGCTGAGCATCTGTAGGGTGCCTGGTCCTGTGTGGGGTCCACCTATGCGTGTTCATTAAATGGCGGCTGTCAAGTCACTGCCCGGGGCCTCACACATTCTCTCAAGTGGCCACCCTGGCCCCCAGCTGTCCTCACTGGAAGAAGAGGATTTTCTTATCCCTGTTTAACAATTAAGGAACCAGTAATTGGAAGAAGCTAGTGATCCTTGTAAACTTAATATGACACAGCTGCCGAAAATCATGCCTTCTCAGGACATCCCCACTGAGGAAGGGAGGGAGGGGGCCTGCTCTGCTCAGAATCTCTACCCCCAAAAGGGAGGTGTGGCCAGATCAGGGCAGTCTGGGTGGTGAGGGACCCAGGGCACTCTGGGCACAGGGGTGGGCAGCCTGGAGCAGAGCAGACCCAGTGATCTTGGTCCTCCTGTCTTGCTGGCTGTCATGCAGGGCAGGGAGTAGACATGTTTGATGTAACTCCAGAGGCCAATGCAGAAAGTCAAAGTTAGGCAGATTTGGGAATGTGAGAAAAGATCCGAAACACTCCAGTGGGCAGAGCTGTCTTGAAATGAAACAGCCCCAGTGGGAAACCCTGTTCCTGGGAGCAAGGGAGCAGCCACCAGATGCCCACCTGTGGCATGCAGCAGCCTGAGGAAAGACTTCCTGCCCCAGGAGCTTCTACTAGGCAATCTCTGGAGCCTGATTCTGCTCTGACATGCTCTGATTCTATGATATGATGGGCAAGCAGTGGAGTTCAGGAGAAACCTGGGACCGATGCCCAAGGAACCCCTGGTCAGGGGTTAATAGTCTGAGGGACCCACATGGGCTTTCTTCCCTTGGGCTGTCTGAGCGGCTCAGGGCCGTCCAAAGTCTTCAAGAAAGCTCTTGTGACAGACACACCAGGACTCAGTGCCACTGGTGGGGGAATGGGAAGTCTGGGTGGGGACACTCACCCTCTCAGGGGGTCGACCGCGATGGCCCGGGGTTCACTGAGGTCACGGCTGAAGAGAGTACATCGGCGGCTTCCATCAATTGTGGCCACTGAGATGGTCTTGTTGCCCGAGTCAGTCCAGTAGATGTGCTTGTGGACCCAGTCCACCGCCAGGCCCTCTGGAGAGTGCAGCTGCTTGTCAATGAGGACCTCCTGCTCTGCCAGGTCGCTGGCCTTGTCCATGTAGGCGCTAGGAGCAACCAGAGCTGGCCGTGGGGCAGGTGTTCCAGCCACGGGTCCATCTGGAGCTGCCTGGGTGCCCTCTCCCTCTCTCAATTCCCTCTAGGCCATGGCAGTGGATTTGAGAGGAACTTGGCTACTTCCTATTCAACACATTTCCTGGGCCACCAAGGCAAGCATACAGGCTTGAGTCAGCCACAGCCTCTGGGCTGGAGGAGCTCAGGTTAGTGGGGGACGGGAATTTACAGACAGGTAATTACAGTGCAATGTGACTACGGAAAGCATCAGAGACTAGAGCAGCAGAGAAATGGAGACTCCATTATCCTGGAGGGCTGCAGAAGGCTCTGTAGTTGAGTCCTGAAAGACTAGTTCGCTAGGAGCGCAAGGAACAGAAAGCAGAAGGAATAGCATGTTCAAGTGCCCAAAGGTATGTGTTCTGGAATAGTGAGGTATTCGGTGGGGGTAGAGCTGAGTATGTGGGATACAGACTGGAAGTACATGTAGGCAGGGGCCACAACCTGACAGGCTCTGCAGGCCGTGCTAAGCAGTGAGGATTTTATTCTGGAGGGAGTAATTGAAAAGGTCAGAGGACATGGCCAGAGAGGCATGTTAGATCACTGTGGCACTGATGCACTGGAAAGGGAGGGAGTGAAGGCAGGGAGACTGGCTAGGAGGCCATTACAGCATCCGGGTGAGACATGAAGAGTGTGCAGAAAGGCTGTGCCAGTGAGAATGGAGAACAGGGGCTGAGAACACAGTAGACACTCAAGAGGCAACACTAACAGAACTCTCTGTCTCCCAAATGCTGTTCTTCCCAGGGCTCTCTTCTCCCCCATGTCCTCTCTCTAGTTAATTAGTTCCATAGTGCCCACTGCCACCCAGAACTCTGGCTCTCTCATTGTGACAACTCTCTTAAGCTCCAGACTATAAAGCCAGCTGGCTCCTCTCAGATGTCCCATGGACACCTGGAACTCATGTCCAAAACTGCCCACCCCATTCCCCTCCCCTCAGCCAGCCTGAATGGGCAACCCCCCCCCCCCGACCCCATCCTCCTCTACTGCTAAGATCTCAGAGAAGGGCATCACTGCCCACAAAACCTTCCAAGCCAGAAACTGGAAACCCCCAGAATAGGTAGTCTGTCATCAAATCCTGCCTCTTCCAGGCATAACTGTTGGGCAGGCAAGGCTCTAGCTGCTTCTGTGTGTGTGAGCTGAGTATGTGTCTGTATGTTGGGGGTGTGGTAGGCACCAAATGGTCCGTGAGTAGGAATTGATAGATCTGCCTCCATCCATCCATCCATCCATCCAATCGTTCTTTTAACAGTCTACCCCGTGCCTGGTCATCAGCAGTTCTGCCATGTGGATCTCAGGACAAACAAAGGACATGACGTCTAAAGGGGAGCCCAGGCATGCAGGGAGGCAGGCTTGTGGTATTTGAGAAAGACCTATGAGAGGACCTCCTCATGTTGTGTGAGGACTTCTAGAGAGCCAAAGTCCACTGACTATGGCATCAGACTGGGGGTAGTGCCAGCCAGGAAGGGTTCCCTGATGCCCCCTATTGGGTAAGAGGCCCCCCTCTGTACTTTTCTCTAAAGATCACCACAATAGACGTCACAATGTTATGGGTATGATCCTCCAGGCAGGACCAGGTTGAAGTCATCTTTGACTGAGTCAACCTCAGTCATCCCCAGAATCCAACACACAGATACACGAGTTGCTTTTAAAAGTCCTCACCAGGGGCGCCTGGGTGGCTCAGTCAGTTAAGGGTCCTACTTCAGCTCAGGTCATGATCTTGCAGTCTGTGAGCTCGAGCCCCATGTCGAGCTCTGTGCTGACAGCTCAGAGCCTGGACCCTGCTTCAAATTCTGTGTCCGCCCCCCCTCTTTGCACTTCCCTGCTTGCACTCTGTCTCTCTCTCTCAAAAATAAATAAACATTAAAATAAAAAAAAGTCCTCACCAAAGTCAGAAAGTCTTCCCTTCTGCCCCAGTGGAACACTTCCTGTGTCTTGCTCTGCCCCACCAGGCCACCAGAGGTCAGTCAGGCCCAGGTGCCTGGGGCTCTGAGCTGCTCTCCCAACAGAGCTCTCAGCCCAGGCCAGCCCAGGCCAGCCCAGGCCAGCCCAGGAGAAGAAGAAGGTCTGGCAGCTCCGTATCCATGGTGATCGCATGTCCTTTCCCAAGTCCCAGTCCGTCCCGAGGGATACTCAAGGTGGGGGTGGGCGGGGCACAGAGGCTACCATTCCTCTCCCTCTCTCAGGCCCCCACTCCTGCCCAGGCCTGGCACTGCTCACCTGTAGATCTTGCGGTAGGAGAGGTCACACCAGTAGATGCGATTGGTGGCAACTTCCACATCCAGCGCCACGACATTCTTGAGCATGGGGATGAGGCGTGAGTAGTCCCGCTTCACCAGATCGATCCTCCGCACTTCATGCCGGTTAGTGAAGATCAGGGACGGGCTTCTGCCGGCTGCCGTGCAGGAAGGTTGAGAGAAACGGTCAGTGCAAAAGGCAGGGAACTGCCACTCGATGGCTTGGGGGAGGCCTACTTTTCCTATAAAATGGGGCAAGGGGTGCAATTCCTACCTCACAGCTCAGAGGAGCAGATAAAATATAGGTATGAAGAGCATAGGTACAAAGTACCATGTATAACAGAAGGATTTTCCTTCTCTTTATTAGACACAAACTCCCCCCAAATCTTCTATGACTGCCCACTTCGTTAGGCTCACACTGAAGGCCTCCTGTGGTGCGACCCCGAGCAACCCTTCCAGCCTCATCAATCACCCCCTAACACACCTCGATTCCAGCCACCAGACCAGCCGTCATTACCGAGCCATGGCAGAGTTTGGCCACCTCGGGCCTTTGCTAAAGTGGTCCCCTCTACCTAGCACGCGCCGCTCCCCAACTCCCCTGTGAAGGGCCCCACTGCAATAGTTCAAGGGGCAACATGAGCATTAAGTGTTCTAGAAAGAAGACTGAGGCTACAGTGTGAGGACAGACGTCAGAACTAGGGGGAGAGTTGGAAGAGGTGAGACTCGGGGAGGTCATCGTGAATCTTCAGTTTAGGCACAGTGTGTGTGGGGACGTGGCAAGAGATTGTGCTTCAGCGGTTGCCGGGGCCAGATTTCGAAGAGTCCCGTGAGCTGGGTATAGAGTTTGTACTTTATTCTGAGCCAGTAGCAGGGGTGGGATGCGTGTTATGGCACAGATCATATACGTGCAACGGAGACAACACATGACAGCCCGTGCACACACAAAACCCATTTTTAGATTTAGGATTATATTTTAGGAAGCTCGCTAGTAACCCAGACATTACTGGCTACTCAGTGTGAGGACCGCTGTGCCACAGGCCTGTTAGGACTAGCACCTAACTCTGGCTGCCACTTCTCCAGCCTGTTTTTAGATGTATCCGGCCACTCTCAGGTACCAGCACTGTCTGAGCGGCAACACGTGTCCCTGGAGTTGCCTGGGCCTTCTCCCTGTGTTTCAGCTGACACTTCTGCAGGCCACCTGGTCCCTGTCACTGTGCATCTGTGCCAAGCTGATGTGTTCCCTGGGGGCAGGGCAGGACTGGCACGGAGCCACGTGGGGCCTGGGCCTGTGACCCATGTGTGGATGGAGCAGGGTGGGAGTGAGAGGGAGGGTGCGGTACTGAAAGAGAGCGCAGAAAAACAGGACTCCAGGTACAGGAAGGAGAAACAAGGAAAGCCAACCTCAAGGCCCTGCCATTGACTGTGCGATTTTCCTCATCCCAAAACGAGAGCAGGGGCACTATGCTGCGGAAGGCAGGAGCGGGCTTACGGGGTATCTTGAGGCGATTTTTACTGAGAGCTGCGTCCATGACAGGAATCGAGTGTGCTGATGATCTGAGTTTTGTGTGACTGCACTTGAGATGTTTATTTGCGGGGGTCCGTGATTACGCGGCAGTTGGGTGGCATTGCCACTGCACGTACACATTTCAGGGTGTGGGTTACGTGCATCCCACGTGGGGTGAGAACAGGCCGCACGTTACGTGTGATGTGATGTGCGTGTTGCATACTGTGCAGTTGGGGTGGTATGTTTTTGGGTTTGCTGGCTACAGGTCCATTACCGTGGCTGCTGTGCTGTTACAGTCTCTACACCGTGCATCGTATTAGTGCATCTGAACTCCAGACTCCTGTGTCCAACTGTCTCCTCACAACCTCTGCTTAGATGTCTAAGCAGTTTTCTTACCCTTAACATGCTGAAATCCGTCTAATATTCCCCCAAACCTGCTTCTCTCACCGTCTTTCCCAGCTCTGTAAATAGCAGTCCTGTTTTCCCAGTTGTTTGGCCAAAAACCTCAGCGTCATCTTTGACTCTTTTTTTCTCTCACGTCCCACATTCGATTGGTAAGTCCTGTCGTTCCAAAGAAACCCGGACCTTCAAAGTATGTCCAGTCTGTCTGCTTCTCGTTATTTGCACTGCAACATCCTGGTCCAAGCCACGCTCACCTCTCTTCTGGGCTATGGCAAAACCCACTTACATGGTTTCCCTGCTTCTTCCCTTGCCCCCTACAGTGTCCTCCTAGCACAGCAGCCAGAGGAAGCCTGTGAAAGTGTAAGGCACACCGTGTCCCTCCTCGACTCAAACCCCTCAAAAGCTTCCCCCAGACTTGGACTGAAATCAAGAGTCAGCCCTTACAACGGTCTAGAAGGCCTTTGTGATGTGCCCCGAGTCACCTCTCCAAATTTATCCCCTATGCTCTCTGCTCTACCTGCACTGGCTTCCATGCTGTTATCTGAACACACCAGGCGTGCTCCTGAATTAGGGCCTTTGCACTTTCTGTTCCTTCGGCCTGAAATGCAGTTCCTGCAGATACATGCATGGCTCCTTCCTTCACCTGCTCCAGGTCTTGACTCAAATGTCACCTCCTCATGAAGCAGAGGGCGTCCCTGACCACTACACCTGAAACTGTAACCCACTGCCCTCCTGGGCCTCCCTCCCCCCTTCCCCACTTCATATTTCTCTTTCACTGGTAGCCCCATCTGTCATGCACTGTATTTACTTATCAGATTTCTTGTCTGTCTCACTCACTAGGATGTAAGTCCCATGAGGGCAGACAGGGATCTGTGTCTGTTTTGCTTCCTGCCAAATCCCCGATGCCTACAAGAATGTTAGGTGTTCACTATAAAGAATGGAATAGGATGGATTCAGCTGGCTGAGCTGACCCACGGGTGGCTCTGCCCAGGTCATGCTCTTTGTGTGGACTACCCGTGTTGTGTGTGTAGTCTGCATGGTCCAGCTTGGGTCTATACGTCGTGAGTGGTGCATGTGCAGTCTCTGTGGGCTACACTGGGTGGCTCTGTGCGGGGTCTGTGTGGGTGTTAGTGTGGAATGCGTTGTGTGGATGACGTATACTTACAGTCTGAGCACTGTGTGTCACCTGCTTTCTGTGTGTGTATATGCACATGTGTACCCATCTGCTCCTCACATATGTGCAAGCACGCTGCTTTCTGTATCCTCGCAGAGCTGCCCCCTTGTCCCCCACCTTAGGGTGCCCATACCGACGGCCTTGCAGTTCTTGGTCAGCGTGTCCATCTCGTAACCCGGGTGGCACTCGCACTTAAAGTAGCCTTTGTAATTGACACAGATCTGGCTGCAGGCGTCTGGATCCTTACACTCGTCGATGTCTGTGGGGAGGAGCCCAGGTCAGAACTGGCAGGAGGATCTGCCTCCGCTCGGTGAGGGGGAGGGGGGTGGGTGACAGGAGGGTCTCACCGCCACAGGTCTTCTGGTCCAGGAGCTGGTAGCCTGCTGGGCACGTGCATTCAAAGCCAATCTTAAGGTCAGTGCAGATGTGGGAGCAGCCGCCATTGTTGTGCAGACACTCGTTCAGCCCTGGGGAAGGGACACAGGCTCCTGAGGGTCCAGGAGCCCAGGCTAGGGCGGGGGCAGGAGAGGGGTAGGGCCTAGAGCTGAAGCAGAGACTCAGGGCAGCGGGACTCCCACAGAACCAGGATGCTCTCCAACCTCACTGAGCCTCAGTCTCATGAACCGGGTGACTAGGGAAGAGGAGGCTCAGAGAGGGGGCAGGTCCTTGGTCAAGGCCAGACACAAAGACAGGGACAAAGTGGAAGCAGAACGCAGGTCCTTTGCCTCCCAGACCAGAGCTCTGTCTACCAGAGGCAGTTTGGCTGCCTGAGTTCTTTCCTTTCACAAACACGTTTCTTCTTCCTTGTGACCTCATCGTACATGGACCACATCCAACTCTCAAGATACCCCAAGAACCCCTTCTGAAATGCCCTTGCTTAAATATCTCCAGCCTCATGGAGCCCACTTTCCTCCCAGGTAGCTGGTTCCACCTGGAACAGGCCATTATAAAGCTCCTCCTCACTGGACTGGCCTTCCTGAAGCTTCTGCTTCCACTCCAGCTTTACTGGGTGGGATTGGCCAGAGTCTGACGGCTCCTTCAGAATCTCCTTTAAAGTGCTAATTTGTGGGGGTGCCTGGTGGCTCAGTCGGTTAAGTGTCTGACTTAAGCTCAGGTCATGAACTCACGGTTTGTGAGTTCAAGCCCCATGTTGGGCTCTGTGCTGACAGCTCAGAGCCTGGAGCCTGCTTTGGATTCTGTGTCTCCCTGTCTCTCTGTTCCTCCCCACTCTCACTTTGTGTGTGTGTCTCTCTCTCAATAAAGATTAAAAAAAAATTTTAAGTGCTAATTTCTGGTGCCCTGCCATTCAAGCGCCTTCCTCTGGACACATTCCCTCTGTCCATGTCCCTCCCTGGACAGGGCCCTGTAGTCTGCCGTCCAGAGGGAGTCTGAACAACAAAGGCTGCCCCTACTGAGCTTGTGGTTATCTAAGACCCCAGGCTTTTTCTACATAGAGCTGCTGCTTGGTCAGTTCTCTCCCACCATGAAATACAATAGATTATTTCCACCTGCTCTCCTCTCAGCACCCGTCCCTCTTCCTACACTTAGCCACAGGCCTGGTCCCAGGAATACCAACTGCTACAAAGGGTGAAGGGATGCCAGGAGGTTACCTGGTCTCCTCGTCCTCCACCCCCTCATCCCCTCTGGCAGAATCCTAGGGGACGTCAAGGAGGCCAGGACCAAGGCTCACCATGTTCTCATAGCATCTTCTGAGCTTTGGAATCCCAGAAGGTGAATTCTGCAAGCCAAGGGAAGGTGCCATGCCACCCTTCTACCCACCAGGCTCGTGCACTGCCGCTCCAGCCAAGCCAAGCAGAGCTGAGCCCGCCATGGCCATGCACATGGCTGGTCTGAGCTGCCCACCCCAGGCCATGCACAGCTGTGGGTGCCCCTGCTCCAGCCTGAGCCATGCTTAGGGAATAGGGACCCCTTTACCCCTGGGCCTCCTCCTGTTTCCCGGGGACGTTGGTGGAACTGAAAGAACAAGATGACAGCAACCCCATGACTGGAGGATCTTGGGGTGACTCAGCCAGGCCCAGCCCTGGGAAGGCCCAGCCCAGTGGGGTGGGCGGTACCATGGCAGCTTTGGGGTGGTCTGTGTGGGGATCCACCCCCGGGAATCTTCTGTCACTCCAAACCTTCCCTGCCCTCTCCCATACCGTATTATCCCCCCAGTGCTGTCCATCCATCTGCTCACCACTCACCCACTGCCTCATCCATGCCCCCACTTGCTGCCCCCCTCTCCCTCTCTAGGAAGCTCCAGGTAGCAGCAACTCAACAGCTGTATTTACAGAGCACTTGCCAGACTGGCATGTTGTCGGATGGCCCAGAAAAGGGAAAGCTCAAAGTGGCTCAGGCTTCTATGAAAGAGGAAAGCACAGAGTCCTCCAGGGCCGAGGTGCCTGGGGGCAAGAGAACGGGTCGTGGGTCCGGACTCTGGCCCCTGCTCTGGAAAAGCCAGAGCCGAGGTGGAGGCTGAAGGGCATGTCTGGGCCTTCCCAATTCTATCTAGCCTGGAGGCGATTGATTCTGCTGGGGGCCTGCAGGGGAGGAGGGGTGGTGGTCCAGAGGCCTGAGTGGCATCTGAGGCCCAGCAGGGAAGGAAGGGGCAGTGTCACCTTCCCCAGCACGTGCGCCTACCTGCATGCTCACACGCACCAGCTCACGTGCAAAGGCACCGACAGGCCCATGGACTCCACAGACACATTCACACAGATGCGGGGACACGCAGAGACACGAGATGCGGTTCCCTTGCCTCACTCAGAGGAGGAGCCACGGACACAGATACTGGCCTCTCACCAGCACAGAGACACAAATACATGCGTACACACTTCTCTCAGGTATGTCATGCAAAAGACCAGAAAGAAGAGATTTAGTAGGTTAGTGTCCCTGGTGAACTCCCAATCTGGGCGGGGTGGGGGGTTAGGCTCCGTTGCTCCCACTTCTCTATCCTCTTTTCCCTAGGCTTCTTTTTCTGGAACTTTACCTGGCAGGGCCCTTGGCGGAGGGGTGGGGGCAGGAGGGCCCGAGAGGAGAATCTGTCCTGCAAGCTTAGGTGGAGCCTGAGTGACCTTCACCCAACCACTCTTCCATTCAAAATCAAGTTTTAAATCTCAAAAAGGGGTGGAAATATGCCACTCCTGGGGAGTTCTAGAGAATGAAACCCCCCTGAGTGCCCAGGATGGGAGATGCTGGGTAGAAATGAGTCTGCCAGGAAGGGAGGGTCCGATCTAGGCTCTGTCCCCCCAGGAACTCTCTGTTCAAACCCCTGACCTTGGCAATAAACCCTCCTGGAGCCCACACTGGGTTTCCAGCATGTTCAGTGGGATGTTCACTTCACCTACAGCCCAGACCCTCCTGTTCTTTTTAGCCTGGAACACACCCTGACAGCTGTAGTTATTAGGACCGTTGCCTCATTCTGCCCCTCACTTATGCCCAGCCTGTTAAGTCTTGTCTCCCAGATTGTCTGAGCTCCTCCTCGGGGTCAGGTTGGTGCCACCTTCTGCTGATTGGTCTGCCTTATCCTCACCCCAGGCCTGGCCTGAGCCAGGTGGCCCTGGGATCCACTTCAGTTGGCCACCTGCCTGCTGTCCCCTACCTCTCCCTCTGCAGGGGGCTGGCTAGGAGGCCTCAGAGGCCAGGGCCCTGGCTAAGTCAGGAGGGCAGAATTACTGAGGAAGAAAGTTTCAGAGTGAGCACATACTCAGAGGTCTGAACGCGGAAGGAGTGAGGAGGAGAGTCCGAGTTTGTGAGAGGAAGCGTAATTGAGCATCCGGATTGGAAAGAATAGGCAGTTCGATTTGTAGAGATGCAGAACGAGGCCCCAAAGGCAAAGAGCCCCGTCTGAGGCCACAGGACAGCCCACGAGTCCAGAGAGAGGGTGAGAACAGAACGTGTGCAGTATGGCAGGCACGGGCCTCCACCGGGATGCCAGGAGGGGGTGGGGGTGGGGGGTTAGTCCAGCATCCAGAAGTAGACAGGTACTGTACCACACTCTTTCAGAGGCTCATCCGACCAGTCCCGGCAGTCCCTTTGAGCATCACACACTTTCCCGCCGTCCACGCACTCGCCACTCTTACACTGAAATCTGCGGGGACCCTCACATGTTGACTCTGTCGGGCCGGACAAGAGAGTGGACAGGACCTGTGAGACCTTGGGCAGGGAGGGCTGGGCTGGGCTGGGCCAGGTCCCTGGGAGGTGAGCAGAGCTCCAGCCCCAGTCCTCCTGGTCTCTACAGGGCCCAGGACAGACAGTTAAATACAGGGCTGGTGGGAGCTCTGTTCATAGAAGTACAGGACCCCAGGGATAATCAGGACGCCCAAGCATCATCTAGCTGGGCAGGGCCAGAAGGTGGCGGTGTCTGCACCTGATCTGGCAGTACTGGGGCCCTGAGAGGGAAAAATGGGAGCCCTGTGGAGATCCTGGGGGCTAGACTGACCATCTGAAGGAGACCTGTGCCCTAGAGACCCTGCATCGGGGAGGCTGCCTCACTGCCCAACCCTTTATCCATTTCCCCAGATGACCCAGGGTCAGGGTCCCAGAGAGTCATCTGAGAATTAAGGAGGCTCCCAGCAGGGGACTGAGCTTCTTCTCACTCTGGGAAGGAAGCCACTTGGAGGCTCGGGTGTGGACAAATGGTGGGGGCTGGACTTCCTGCAGTGTCTTTTCACATCCCCCTAGGCCTCTTTCAGCGTTTTGCCAAGTCCAAAATCTGCCAAAATCTGGTTCTGGGGCCAGTAGGCCTCCAGGGAGTAAATCTGGGTAATTTAGGGGGCAAGGGATGCTCCGAGGGAAGACACAGCTCAGGGACCGAGGGGAGATCTCTCCAAACTCTGCTCTCTCTGGAGCCTGGGAATGCTCAGGCCTCTTCTTCGAGGAGGATGTTCCCCTTTGCCCCCAACTCCACGCACCCTGCAAGCAGCCAGCTTCGTCACTCCCATCCAGACAGTCCTGTTCCTGGTTGCAGCGCTTGATTGTAGGGACACAAGTCCCATCCCCACACTGGAACTCATCCCCACGGCAGGTCCCCAGTGCTGCCAGGAGAGGGCAAGGAAGGAGCGTCAGGGCCAACATGGTGTTGGAAAAGCTCTCCTCCCCCAGCCCCAGCACCCATCCACCCCTGGCAAGAACAGAACCGGTGGCTGAGCTTGGGAGTCCTGACAGGACACCTGGCCAAGGCACTTCCAGTATACAGATGGGGAGACTGAAGCTCAGAGAGGGGGAAGGCCTCACCCAGGATCACACAGCACTCTGGCTGGCAGAGCCAGTCTAAAACTCAGGTCTCCTGTTTTCCCATCCACTGCCTCTCCCCAGGGCCACCCACCTACAGCCAACACGTGGCCTTTTTTTGAGTGTTGGAGTTCATTGGTTAATGACTTCATCCCTTCAGCAAACCCTTCCTGAGTGCCCACTGCATGCGGGGCACTATGTGGGGAACCCAGAGGCTACTGAGAGGCTCTCCATCCTCTAGGAGCTCAAGGGTGCCGGGGGTGGGGGGGAGTGGTGGTGGGGGGGGCTGAGGAATGCACAGAGAACATCACAGAGTCGGCCACGCTGTAGGATAGGGTGGTTCAGGGTAGCCCAGGGGGAGAGACCCAGCCCAGCTGGGAGGATTGAGGCCTTGAAGGATAAGCAAGCCCAGCAGGTAAGGAGGGTTGGGGGAGCTCCTGAGTGTTTCGAGGTCTCGGGCATTGGAGCCAGCGGGCAGGGAAGGGCAGGGGTGGGAGGCATGACAGGGAGGGCAAGACCAGAGAAGACCCTTGACCTGTGGGGTTAGACCTGAGCCGCGCAGCTTTAGAGCCTTGGGGACCTCAAACAAGACTCCACCTTCCCCAAGCCCACGCCCCACCGTAACCCAGGTAACCCGGGCGGGCGGGGCAGGCGCCCCGGAAGCCCGCACCTCTGGCCGGCCGGAAGGGGGCGGCAGGGCCGCTCAGGGGCCGCGCAGGACGGGGAGCGGGGGCTTACGGCAGTCGGCCTCGTCCGACTTGTCCTTGCAGTCGCGGTCGCCGTCGCAGCGCCAGCCCAGGTGCACGCACTCGCCGCTGCGGCAGGCGAACTGGGCGGCCGCGGCGCAGGAGGCGGGCGCGGCGGTGGCCCCGGGGCCCGCACGGCCGCACAGCTCGGCCGCCTCGTCCGAGCGGTCCTCGCAGTCGAACTGACGGTCGCAGACCCAGCGCTCGGGGATGCAGGCGCCGCCACCGCCGCCGCCGCCGCCACCGCCCCCGCAGCGGAACTCGCGGGGCCCGCAGGCCGGGTCGGCGCAGCCGCGCTCGTCGCTGCCGTCGCCGCAGTCGTCGTCGCCGTCACACACGAACACGGCGGCCAGGCAAGAGCGGTTGCTGCACTGGAACTCGTGCGGGGCGCACACTGCGCGGGACAGAGAGCCGGGTCGGCCCGGCGCCCCGGCCCCTCCGGCCCCGCTGCAGGGGCCCTGACCCTCGCCCACTGGCCGCATGCGCTCTGCGGGGCCCGACGGTGGATGTGCCGTCAGGGACTGCACAGGGGGCTTCCAATCCGGGGCCATGCAGGGGGGTCTTGGGCAACACGCTTGCCCACGGTTGCCCTCCCTTGAGCCTCCGTAGCCTCACTGGGAGCGAGAATTCCCGTCCCGCCTCCAGCACGGCGGTGGGGCTAGGAGCGCTTCCGAGGCAGGGCACTGCCTGTCTTGAAGGGCCTTGTGATATTCCTAGGAAATACCTAACGTGACACTGACCTTTCCCAGGTAACGAGGTCTGGAGCTGTCTCCTAACAGCACAGCTCCAGGCCCCTTCCCCCCCACCCCCCTCCCTGGCCCGCACTATCCCAGTTAAGTCCCCTGGCCTGGCATCCAAGGTCACTGGCACGGAACCACTGCTCTACCCCAACACCTCACTCCTGCACACACCGTGGCTTCAGCCATACTAGACTATCTGCCCACCTGCTCACCTCCAGGTCTTTGCCCAAGCTGTTCCATCTGCTGGGTGCTCACCTCTTGCCCACCACCGTCTCAATTTCACAATGAGGAGTTCTCATCGTTCAGGGGCCCCAATTCCACCTCTTTCACAACACACTTTGGCTCTCCTACTTGGGAAGCCTCCCTCCACCTCTGCTTTCCTTTCGGGTGCCCTTCACAGCATGCTCAAGTGTCTGGGCCTGATGACCTTCTCTGTCTCCCTTGTGACAACCGCATGGACAGGTTCTGAGACTGACCCAGCTTCGTCCTGAGGGCCTGGCACAGAGCTCCGGGCAGTGCACGGTGTGGAGCGGATGGATGCTGGACCAGCCCAGGTGTGAGGGGTAACTAAGGGATGTGCAGTAGTTAAGGGCATAGGTCACTGGCCCTGCCTGGGGCCCTGGGCTTCCTCTCTCTGGTGAACTGCTCGGTTCAGAACCTGGGAGGGCCTTGGAGACCACCAGCCCAACCACTTGTTTACCGATGGGGAAACTGAGGCCCAGAGAGGAGCAACTTGCCCAGGGTCGCACAGAACCAGAACTCAGGTTTGGGGCTCTTCTCTCCTACTCTGACCCCTCTCAGCTTTCTGGTTTTCTCCTCTTTTCCTGGAGTGTAAGCTGTTTTCCGAGCAGCGACCTCTTCACCTTTGCCTACTTCATTCCTTACACAGAGGCCATGAAAAAGCGTGGGTACCCAGGTGGGACATGAATGCAGTGGCTATGGCCTTGGGTAATGTGGCGGTGGCAGCAGCACCAGATCTCTCCACATGGGGGCGCCAAGAGTCTGTTTTAATTTTTCTGATAGAAAAACGTCATTTTTCATTGTTACTGGACATAAAATAGAATGATGTCTTCAGTTTCACAATGTAGGCAGCTCCTCATGTGTTGCTGACGGCTCTATCAAGTTTCTGACAGTTGCTTTTTTCCCCCCTTCTGGGCTTTTGGGATGTTGGGGCACTGGTGGGAAAAGCACACATTACCTTGTGGTGTCTGCCCCTCAAGATTACTCAGATGCCTAGATTAGCTCCCTTCTTTCCTGCCAGACCCAGCTTGCACATGTCTGGGGGGAAGGACTCACTAAGTTTAGCGTTCTGGGAAGATGTGCTTCTTTATACTGAGTTCTCTCTGAGGTTCAAAGCTGACGGCAATATCGAGAGCCATATTCTCAGATCTGCATCCAGAGACCCCACTCCCAGCACTCACAAATGGAAGCAGCTCTGAGGGAGGAGAGAAGAATTCTTCCTCTGCCCAGGTGGTTGGGAGCTATAGCAGAGACACTCAGTGAGACCTTCTAACCCCTCCCCTCACCTCCCCATCTCCCTCCCAAGATGTGCCCTAGTTAGAGATACTCCCACCCTGTGCAATAGGGGCTGATGGCCCTTAGAGCTGGGGAAACATCTGATTATGGGTGGGTAAAGAGGGAAGTGGATTTTCATTGGCCAGCGAAGCTCCGCAAAATCATCACAGCTGAAGAAACAGGCCAATGCCATCACCAGGGCTTTGAAACTGCTGGCCCCAGCCAGGATCTCCCCCCCATACCCAGATGCTTCCTGCTTCAGACACCTCAGAACTCCAGACTTGGAATCTAGAATGCTGTGACTCAAAAGGCTCCAGAGAGCTGGCATTTCCTCTGGGCTAGGGAGGATGGAGAGGATGTAAATATAGAGGCTGGTGGAGGAAGTGGGGTAGGAGGCAGTGGTGGGTAAGTGCCTGGCAAAAGCCCCCATAATACTGCAAACCACCCCTATCTCAGCCCAGCCTTGCAGCCTCGTTATCGACAGCCAGTCTGTCTCCCCTATTAATCATGAGCTCCCGGAGGGAGGAGCGTGTAGGATTCACCTCATCATCCTTTCAGAGCCTGGCTCCAGGCCTGGCACACAGGAGGTGTCCATCGAATGGGAACAAGCATAGCCCCACTGGCCCAGGACCTGCTGGCCTGCTCCCTGGGAAGGAGATAATCCTGTGTTTGAAGCTCAGTGATGTGGAACTACCCCAATGACCACTTCCATCTGTCCCTGCCGAGGCTGCTGGGGATGTCTTCCCTGCCCTGTGACATTCAAGCTCACCAGTCTGAGATTTCAGCATCAGACGTCCTTCACACTTCAGGAGTCTGCCCCTCCCCCCGGCACCACCAGTGCCCTGGCCCAGGCGGCCACCATTACTTGCCACGTCCCGGCTCTGGCCCCCTGCCCTCGCTCGGAGGTTGGTGGAGACGGATGGAATGGATGAGCAGATGTCAGATATGGTAGAAGTACTCCTGGGCTTGGCTATCGAGAGCTGGATTTGAATCTCAGTTCCATCACTCAGCCTCGGGTGCTTTTTCCTCACTTGTCTGAGCCTCAGTTTCCTCACCCGTAAAATGGGAATGATCATGGCTGCTCGTGAGGTGGTTGTGAGGATGAAAGCAGGAAATGTCTCTCCAGAGCGCCTGGCCATTACTAGTGTCCTGATCGTTACCCTTTGCTCTCCACCCACCGAGCCCCGGAGAGAAGGCCCCTCCCAGAAGTGGCTGCTGCTCCCCAGTGCTGCCTGACCCCCTTGTAGACCCCGCGACCTAACCCAACTCACAGGTGGCACAGCCAGCCTCGTCCGCTCCGCTCTCACAGTCCTTCTCCCCGTCGCAGCGCCACGAGGCGGGCACGCACTTGTGGCTGGCAGGTCCACAGCTCAGCTTCTCTGCGGGACACACCTGTTTGGCTGTGGAGACAGACACAAGGGCATGGCTTAGGAAAGGGGGACACAGGGCATGGCGCCAACCAGTCCTACTGCCCGACTCCGGCCACCTGGCCTGAGCCCCTGGGAATCCATCAGGGCCCTCCGGCCCAAGGTCCCGGTTTCTTCATCTGAGAAGCAGCCACTGTCTGCCCCTGAGACCCTCCGAATCCTACATCCGATCCCACCACTCCCTGTCTAACGCCCTTTCGCAGGCCCCTGGCCCCTGGCACTCAAGCCTCCCTGACTGCCTCACCAGCCCCACCTCCCTCCCTCCAAACCTCCCCTTTCAGCTCCAGCAACGCAAAGCTGCACGCTTCTCTGTCATCTCCCCTCTGTGTGCCCTGGGGTGAAATATACTCCAATTTAGCCTCGGTTTGGCTTCCAGATCAGTGACTCGGCGATCTGAACCTGTGGATTTGGAGGGCTCACCAAAGCCCCAAGAGCTCCCTCGGTGCAGCCCACCCCCTCCTGGCTGCTCCCCCAGCAGTGGTGCCGAGCCCGCTGTTGCGAGCAGTGCTGTGCGGCAGGGCCCAGCGGGACCACACAGCTATAATTACTGCAGCCGCAATCAGAGGCTGACTCAATCAGGGGCCTGAAGCCCCAGGGTTGATTCTCAATTTGGAAGAAAGAATGAGAACCCTGATCAGGGCTGGGGACGGCGCTCATCCTGAGCGTCCCAGGATGAGCCACGTGACAGACCCAGCTGTGGTAGATGCATTTCGGACCTCCGTGGCTGGCTCCCTACTACCTTCCAGGGTGTAAACTCAGTCGTCTCTAGGATGTGCCAGGCACCAAGCTAGGCACTCATTTCATCTTCACAAAAACCCAGCAGGGCGAGGATTATGTCGAGGCCTCCAGCTCGGAGGTCGAGTGCATGGGCTCCGGAACCTGGCTTGCTGGGCATGGATTCAGTCACTCACTGGCTATGTGACCTTGGTCAACAGTCCTCACCTCAGTGCCGATAGATTGGGGACGATACTATTCCCTGGCCCATAGGATTGTTATGACTCCCAAGTTAATGTCTGTAAGGCACTTAGAAGCACGCTCGGCCCAGTGCTCACTTATGATTACGCACTCTCCTCCAAATGAACAGAGGAGCACTTGTCTCTTCACTCAGCGAGTATCTATTGGGTACTGCTGTGTATCAGACATGGTGGTAAGCCCTGGGTGCTAGTCACACAGCTGGTAAGAACTGAGCGGGGACTCAAAGTCAGCTGTGTCCGATGCCGGGCACTTGGCACAGTCCACTGCACCTGCAGGCAGAGGTCACTCTTGCCTCCCCCTTCAACTTCGCTCTCTCATCCCCGACCAGGCCCCCTTTCTCTGCTTCCCTAGCAGGGAGGAAATGGCACAGAGATGGAGAAAGGGCAGATAAGATGGGAGAGGGGGCAGCTGTTTGAGGAAGGGCCCCCAGACACTACTATACCAAGGGACAGGAGTACCTTGGACCCCAGAGTTATCCATAGGAATAGATGTCATGAAATACGAGGCACCCTGCTGGGAACATAGGATTCACAGGATTCATTTTATGGAAATTCCACTTCCCAAATAACTGTTGCATAGAGCCCTAGAGAGCGCTGACACTCAGATCTTCTACAAAGACTGCCTTGCGGGGCGCCTGGCTGGCTCAGTCAGTTAAGCGCCCAACTTCGGCTCAAGTCATGATCTCACGGTCCATGCGTTCCCGTGTCGGGCTCTGACAGCTCAGAGCCTGGAGCCTGCTTTGGATTCTGTGTCTCCCTCTCTCTCTGCCCCTCCGCCACTCCTTCTCTGTCTCTGTCTCTGTCTCTCTCAGAAATAAATAAACATTAAAAAAAAAAAAAAAAGACATTCTGCAAAGGCTGCCTTGGGGCAGGGTGTAGGGTGGTGAAGGAGGTCTGGCAGCTGGGAGGTGGGGCGCTTCCAGAGCACCTCTATCACCCCTGCACTGTAGGACCCCAGTACGCACAAGAGGGAGCTGAAGCCGACCAGTGTTTCCCAGATTCCTGACTGTAGGGTGGGGTGTGGGGCTGTGGGAAAAGCAGGTTCCTGGGCCTGGCTCAACTTAGGCTGAATCCAGACTTTGAGGGCAGAGCCCAGGAATCTGCGTTTCAGTAACGCTCTTCAACCCCTGGTGATTCCCACGCACCCCATTTGAGAAACACTGGGTTAACATTCTGCAAGTCTAAAAGATATAGGATATGTTATCCGTTTTAAATTCACTCCTATAAAAGCGATAGAAGCATTCTGTATGCGTGCAAGCTCCCGAGAGAGCAATGAGACAGAGGCACGAGGTGACCGTTTACCCCTGAGCCAGGCCTCAGGAAACAGAACTTCACGGGGAGCTGGAAGGAAGCCGTATTTACTGAGCACCCACGGTGTGCCAGGCTACTTCATTTTCTCATTTCACCCTCACCCTCCCAGATGAGCAGACCCTGCAGGATAGAGGTGCCAGCTCCAAGGGCGCCATTCACAAAGATCTTCATAGCAGCACCCCTGGGGTAGAGCAGGGCAGCAGGCCTTCAGGTAAGCACTCCATTCTGCAGATGAGGAAACGGGCTCAGAGAGACCAAAGAACTGGCACAAAGATGCACAGCAGGTGAGAGGCAGAGGCAGAGAGGCTTCTGACTGAAGCCTGCCCTTTCCATCAAAGCCTGCACGCCCCCGTGGATGGAGAGGTAGACTGAACCGGCCCCAAACTCTACACCCAAAAGCCCAGGTGACTGAAATGGCCCTTGACCGTCCTCCCTACCTCTCGGGGCCTGGTTCTGCATACCCCAGTGCAGCAGGCAGCCGTTTGAACTTTTAATGAATATTTATATAGTTAATTGCATAACCTTTCAGCAAGGACAATGATTAAACAATCCGTCTGCTTCCTTTCTTTATAATTAATAAGACATTTGCTGTGTCCTTAAATAGACAGCTCTAATTATAGGCTCCGGAAGATTCAGCAGTGCCTGACACCAGCCCTCGTACCCTCAAAGAGCCAAGACACCGTCCTGGAATGCTAGGACCCAAGAGGTCACATCGAGGAACACCCACTATAGTGACAGCAGTCAGAGACCCAGCGAGGGGAGGGACCTGCCTAGGCTACTGAATATCAGGTATTCCAACCACCTCTCTCTCCTTGAACCTCACCGTCTCTGTTGTAATGCAGCTCTTCCCCGAAGCTAGCAGGCGAACCTCGCTTTCCAGGCTCCTGGGTCAGGCCTCCTCACTGCCTAGCCCCGGGAGGCTGGTCCGGGCTGGCGCACAATATCCCCTTATGAGGCGAGTGTTCTTACCACCTCCATTTTACAGATGAGGAGAGCAGAGCCCGGAGAGGGTACGTCGTTGGCTCAGAGTCTTGTGGAGAGAGGCAGAGATGGACTTTGAAGCCAGGTCTCTTACCTCCAGACACACTGCTTAACTTACTGCACTTAACCACTGCCCGTGAGAAAAGCAGGCCCCATTGGTCCCCACCAGCACCTCTCGGCTGGAGAGGGATCACCAGAGGAAGGAGGCTCCCTGGGCCTTTCCTCAGGTGGGGACCGCAACATGGCCACCTATTGTCCACTTTCGGGATAACTGAAGCCAGAGTTCCCCCCCACCCCGCCCCAGGCAGCACAGTGCAGGACAAGGAGCATGAATGTGTTTTGGAGTCGTGCACACCTAGGTCCAAAACCATCTATTAACATGAAGCAGGTCAGCAAGTCACTTAACCTCTCTGTACCAAGGTTCGACCTGAAAATAGGGTAACATAATCCCCTAGAGTTGGTAGATGGTTTAAATGAGGAAACATGGGAATCTCTACACTCAGAGCCTGGAACAAACTCAGAAACCAGTTGCCCCTGTTTAATGAAAGGCAAACGCATGGTGCTGGGAGGGCCCCGGTCTCGTTCCTGGGGGTGCACATCATCAGAGTCCACATGGCTCACCACGATGACGTGCTCTACCCAAACGCCTCTCTCTGAGAAAGATGCCCCGAGGAATACCTTGGCTTGCTGTCAAGCGTCCCAGAGGTTCTGAGAGGCAGGAGGAAGAACCCCCCCATCTCTCAGATACCAGGAATCCTCCAAAGCCGGCAAGGGCGTGAAATTGCATGCTGGAGTGGCTGTAGGCATTATCAATTCCCAGAGAATCCTGCCCCAGAAATCCAATCCATTTTAATTTATGACTTCACAAATTAATAAAAAGAGAAATGTCTGTCGAAATAAAAGAAGGAAGGTGTTTGATGGCCGCTTAGTGAGTGAGACGTCTGTGGTGTCAGTTCATGTGAGGCTTAGGGGCAGACGACCTCCAGATGGGGATGGGCAGCTTTAGGAGGGCCAGGGACTAAGGGGGTGGGGGCTACCAGTGTCCTGCTGCTGGCAGGAAGCAAAGCATGGGGCCATCCCGTCATGCAGGAGAGGTCACACCCATGGTCCTTCCCATGGGCTCAGGTGAAGTCCTTCTAGCTGGTCAGCCTCTAACTTGCTAGGTGATCTCCAAAAACCTCCAGGCCTCCACTTACTGATCTATGGTAGGAAAGTATACTTGGTTCATCAGTAAGGTCCCCCTTCCAGTGGAAAGGTTCTAAGACGATGAACAAAATCCCATTTTCAGTAATCAGTACCCAAAGTTGCAACTCACTCACCTTGGACCAACCTCCCCACCCCTACCCTGTACCCCTCCCATCATGTGCCTGGAGGTGGGTGAGAAGCTGTCTCCAATCAAGTGAGCTATAATTAGAGCTAAAATGCTACTTTCATTAGGCAAATGTCCCAGGCTTTCCTACTGTGACTCTTGGCCGTATCTGATAGACACAAAACCCAGAACCAGAAGGAAGGAGAGCCAGGAGAAATCCCAGCCAGCTAAGGGCAGATGACATAGTGGGGGAACACAAGAACATGGGGACCTGCTCCCAAATGCCTTTCCCTCTCTATGCAAACCTCCTACTTATTCTAAAATGTGAAACTGGTGTATGTGGGAGAGAGAGACTGGGATCAAGATGCAGTAATAAAAGTAGCATTGCCGTTTACTCCAGCACTGATACTTTGCCACATTTTTTTCATTTCATCCGTGTAACCCCATAAGGCAGGTGCCATCACTCCATTTTACAGATGAGTAAACTGAGCCGTAGGGAGACTGGACAACCTGCCTGAGGTCTCACAGGACCTGGACCCAAATATATCACACAACCAAACCCACTATACTTTACTATTGCCTGGAATCCTTCTTTGAGCTGGCATAGTCCTTAGGAACCTGGTAGGCTATAGAGGCAAACCTGGTAGGCTGTGGAGGTTGCTATGGCAACACCAGTTAAATGAGCAGTGGGTCAGCTACCAAGTTCCCCATTTGGTGGGGAGGCGGTGAGCAAGCCTGCTACCAGGTCCTGCTGCCCCCAATTCTGCCTGTCCCTTGAAGTCCCACTCTGGCCCACCTCCTCCAGGCAGCCCTCCTTACCCACAGGCCTTGCCTGCCCCTGACCAATGTAACTTGGCACAAGAAGTGGGATCCTGGGCCTTGTGCCCCGGCTGGGACAAGGAAGGTGCTAGGAGTCCAGGAATCTTAGATCACGGTCTTTGGAATTATGAGACGTTAGAAATTGAGGCCCGAAGAGGGATGGGAAAGTGTGCAGGATCTCACAGCAAATTCACTGGGAGAGTCCAGAGGAGAGCTGGGCCTCCCAACTCCCAGGGTGCAGCCTTGAGTCCTGCTCCCACGGGCACTCCGTCAAGCCTGAGAGCCGGACGAGCCCACTCGTCTTCTATCACAGAAGGCCGACCAGCCACAAGCAACCTGTGCGTCCTGGAAGCAAAGCCCCCAACTTCTCTGGGCCTCTAGTTATTCAACTATGGGCACAAAGTAGACCTGGGAGGCAGGAGGGGGGAGGCTGGAGAGCCCCTGCCAAGGGATAGATAGGAAGGCAACAACTGCTAGAGGGAGAAAGCCAGAGGGAAACGTGGGGCAGGGCAGGGAGGAGAGGGAGGGTGAGAGGGAGGATGAGGAGAGAGGCAGGCAGAGGGGGGAGGTGGTCCAAGAGAGCAGGGTGGAGAGGGCTCCAGAGATAGGGTAAGGGAAGATGAAAATGGACACTCATACAAGGAGGCAGAGACACAGGGAGAAGGGGGAGCCTAGCTCTCAGGCAGCAGGACAGACCCCAATAATAATGGTGATGAAGCTCCCCCCATCCCCCTGCTGCCTCCTTCGTCCATGGTGACTGCTGGAGTGGGTTGGGATGGCCCGACTGGCTGACTACAGTCCCCCTGCAAAGCCCCCTGTGGCCACAGCCCCTTCCCCACACACACACTCCCAGCCATATGCAACTCTGCCCCTTGTTAGCCAGGCAGCCTCCGGCAAGTGGCCAAACCCATCCTGGCCTCAGTTTCCTTCTCTCTAAACGGGGATCCGAGACTGCGCTGAAGATGAGAGTCACAGTGGGCGTGGCTAGGCTTTGTTCCTTCTGCAGCTCAGGAGGAAGCTCAGGACAAGCTCCAGGACAGGTTGGCCGCGTGGGGAGTACGAAAAGGATAGGGCGGATGGCCTGGCCAGGGTAGGCAGAGGCAGCCGCGCAAGGGAACGAGGGAGCCTCCTATCTTGGGCCAGGGTTGCTCTTGCTCTCCCTTTCTCTCTCCCTTTCTCTCTCTCTCTCTCACGAGGAGACCGCTAGCTCTGTTGCTAAGAGACGAGGAAACTCAGTTATCACCAGCCACAGCCCTAGACAGGGACAGGACGCAGGCCTCCACTGTCCCCACCTCTGCATCTGGGGCAGAGGTGACCCCTGAGGAGTGTGACTTGGGTGTTCACCAGCCCTCCACGTGCTCCCCCCTCCCAACCTTTTGTCTCAGTTTTACTCTGCTGAGGCTCTGCCTCGGGACCCCTGGGTCCTTCCCCGCCCCCTTCTCATCTCCTTTTTAATTTAACAAATGTCACGGAATGACCTGCCGGGTGTGAGTTTGCTTTGAGGATTAGGGCCTGGAGAAGAAATCACGGAGAGACAAAGCCCTGAGTGTGGGAGGCGGGCCTGGCGCTCGGCTCTGGCCCTCTGCCTCACCCCTGGTTGCCCCTGCTGCCACCCAGCCTGCCATGGAGGCCAGGGCTCCTGGGTTCAGCCAGCTCAGGGCAGAAGAAAGAAAAGGGGCCTCAAAGTCCTGGCTGGGTAGTCTTGCACAAGTCTCTCAACCTCTCTGAGCCTCAGTGTCCTCTTTTGCAAAGGCTGCTGCGAGGAGAAGATGAATTAATGCACACTAAGCGCCTAGCACACAGTAAACATGTAATAGGCTCCTGCTGTTACCAGTACTGCTAGAATTATGATCAGAGCCCTCCAGAAAAATTGTGTGTGTGTGTGTGTGTGTGTGTGTGTGTGTGTGTGTGTGGGTGTGTGTGGCAGAGAGCCCCAGAGGATATGCTCTGGGTGCTTCTGGGCAGAAGGGCTGTTTCTAGCTCCTGATGCTCCAGGAGCAGGGCTCAACCTGCAAGAGGCCTGTGAGGAAGTTACCAGAAACTAGCACTGGATACACCTGGCTCTTTGCCAGGGGCCCCCCAAGGGTGTGGCAGAAGGTCGGTGTGGAGTTGTGTCTGACAGATTGCCTCACTTGAACCTCCCAACCTCCCAGCAAGGAAGCTCTGATGAGGAAGCCGAGCCCCGCCCCCCCTCCCCACCCCCAACCCTCCCCACATGCAGCCCCCTCCCTCAGCCCTAGGGCCAGGACTCACTGCACGTGGTCTCTGCCTCATCGGAGCCGTCGGGACACTCCTCCTCGCCATCACACTTCCACCTCTCCGGGATGCAGTGGCCATTGCCACAGGTGAAGTCGCTATCCGCACAGGTCTTCTTGGCTGCGGGGCAAGGAAAAGAGCGTGAGGGGCCTGGTGGGCACAGGTTTTTTCAGGATACAGTCAAGTGGCACTGGGGTGCCCAGGATGTGCTCTGTCTGAAAACAGGACCCCATGACCTCCCACCACCCCACCAGGCCACGGAGTGCCTCGCCTACCAAGAGAGGACAGGAGAGAAACGCTTAGTCATTCCCCAGGCGTCTGCTGAGCACCAGGTGGAGGCAGGTGACGCCTGGCCCTGCCTGCAAGTTCAGGAGTTCAGGTCCAACAAGGGTGACAGGACCCATCCACCAAGGGACTGCCTGTTCCCCTGTCATATTCCTCTTCCCCCAAAGTCCAGTTCCACTGCCACCACCTCCAGGAAGTTTTCCCCCATCACCGATGGCAGTTACAGTCACCCCTTTAGCCATTTCTCAGTCCCTTTACTGGCCTGTCCTGCTCCCCCCAACCAGGCCCCTCTGGAAGCACCAGGGAGCTGTTGCTAATGAATCCTAAAAGCAAATGATTACTCTGAGACAAGATTAATGAGGTATGTTCTGTTTGGAGTGATGAAAAGAGCATCTACTGGGTAAGAGACCCAAATCAGTCTCCTAAGAGTAAGAGGCACTTAGACACTCTGGAAGGGAGGCTCCACATGGGGGTCTGAATCCCAGCTCTGCCTCTCTCTATCTGTACGACCTTAGGGGTGTTACTTAACCTCTGAGCCTCTGTTTTTTTCTTAATGGGAAGAAGAAAACAAAAAGGCTCTGAGGAGGAGTGACAAGCTACAATGTGTGAAGCATATGGAAAGAGACCCTGGCACAGAAGGTGCAGTAAGCAGCAACTACTGCTGTTTTTATGGTTTCAGCCTTAGTTCGAACAAGCTAAGGAAACAGGTGTTCCGTGCCCTCGCAGGGAACTTATGTAGCAGGCTGAGATCTCACAGCTGGTAACAAAACTGGGATAAGAAGGCAGGAACATGGTTTGCCTTCCTCCCTGTCCCTCTACTGGCCTGATGTTCCTCCAGGGTAGGGATGCTGTCATATTCAGCACAGGACCCAACTCAGGGTTGATCTCAGTGTGGACAATGAACTGTATGGGAACATGGCTCCCACACCTCCAGGGCCGGGACTCACCTGCTCCCAGGGACGCTTCTTCCCAGTGACCAGCGTTGAATTATGTAAATCCTCCCACGGGCCCTCTGGCTGCCTCTGGGGCCATGCAACTGCTTCGCCTGGCCTGAACAGCCTGGCAGGGATTTGGGGACAGACCCTGGGTCTCTTGAATCCACTGTATTTCTGCCTTTCAGTGGAATCCTTGCAGTACATCTGCATTCTGAGATGAATTTTTTTTTTCACCCTTTCTTTAGAAGAATACCTCTGTCTGTGCAGGGCTAGCAGAAACTAGAGGAATCAGTCTACCTACAGATTGGGCGGAGGAGTGGGGTCTGAGGCCCAGAGAGGGAAAGGGGCTGGCCCAGGGAAACATAACAAGGCAGGGATCAGAACCACCTCTCCTGGGGCACCTGGGTGGCTCAGTCGGATAAGTGTCCAAGTTTGGCTCAGGTCACGATCTCATGGTTCATGAGTTCAAGCCCCACATTGGATTCTGCACTGACAGCTCAGAGCCTGGAGCCTGCTTCAGATTCTTTCGCTCTCTCTCTCTCTCTGCCCCTCCCCTGCTTGTGCGTGTGTGTGCGCTCTCTCTCTCCCCCCTCAAATAAATAAACATTTTTAAAAATTTAAAAAACGAAAAAAGATGGGGCTCCTGGGTGGCTCAGTCGGTTGAGCATCTGACTTTGGCTCAGGTCATGATCTCACAGCTCGTGGGTTCGAGCCCCGTGTCGGGCTCTGTGCTGACAGCTCGGAGCCTGGAGCCTGCTTCCGATTCTGTGTCTCCCTCTCTCTCTGCCCCTTGCCTGCTCTCTCTCTCTCTCTCTCTCTCTCTCTCAAAAATAAATAATAAACATTAAAAAAATAAAAAAATTAAAAAAAAAAAAAAGAAAAAAAGAAAAAAGAAAGAACCACCTCTCCTGCCTCCCAGTCTGGATCCCCAAGCAGCCCTCCCTGAGCCCCGCACCGAGGAGCTATTGTGGGTAATAGATACCAACGCCACGGCCTGAAATAAGTACAATTACAAACCACAGCACGTGGGGTATTTTGTAACATGAACACCAGAACATCCCTTCCACAAGAAGCTCAGCGTCCACAGAAGAGAAGAAATGTATATACCAATGTCTCCCTCATCCTGTTCAAACCTTCTCCAAGTGCATTCTGTGTGCCAGTCTCTGTGCTGAGGAAATCTTGACACAGAAGTGTTAAGTACATGCCCAAGGTCACATCTGAGTGGGAGCAGGGCCACAATTTCACTTCAGTCAGATACCCCTCTACCTTACCATGGCTCCCCAAACAAAACACTCAGCAGCATCAGATTTGGAAGAAAAGCCTCAAACTAGGTGGGAAAAATCCCATGGCAGCTTTGGCTTGGCATTCAGTGAGCCTGCCTCTGCGCCAGGCTCTGCACTGAGCACACAGAAGAGAAATCAGCCCAACCTGCCCCCCAGAAACTCAGTGCGGGTGAAGAACGGGCAGAACCCAAAAGAGCAAGGTCAGCTTGATGGAGAAGGTGATACAGGGGCTCTGTCGCTGGCCTGGACCAGCCAGACACTATCCAAAGACCCTTTCCTCCCTCCTTGCTGGGAGCCTGGGAGCGAGCTTGGCCTCCCACGGTGTGCCAAGCCCTGAAGGCACCTGGCAAGGAGACCAGGGCAGCCAAAACACCATCATAGTCCTGAAGGGCGGCCTTGAGACCAAACAGGCTCAGGAAGGAAGTGGCAGCCTCAGGAATGGATGACTCCTGGCATGTCCTGGAGAACAGATTTGTTCACTGTCCTGACTGGTTTGGACATTTTTCACCCTGGTGCTCTGGCCCGGCACCTTTCACCCAACATCCCAGTGATTCTTTGCATCTATCCTGGTAGTGCTGTTAATCCCATTTTACAGAAGAGGAACCTGAGGCTCAAAGAGGTGAGGGTGGTAGGTGGCAGAAGTGGGATTTTAATTCCATGAGCCAAAGCTTGAGCTCTTTCCACAGGCTCTTTCTAAGGCCCTCAGGCTCAGAGGACCCCAGAAGAGCAAATGCAGTGTGATCAGTGAAATAAATAGCTCTCGGGTCCCCGGGGCCACAGGACAAGGCAATGAGGCAGATCAGGCACACAGATGAAGTATTCCCTTGGAATGTGCCCAAAAGTGTATGCCAGAATAACTGTGGGCCTGCGACAATCTGTCTCTGCTAATGGACCCCCCTGGGGAAACTGAGGCAGCATGACCACTTTCAGGTTGGGGACCAGACTAAATGCCCTAGTGGGCCACATCTGTAACCACATGGAAAGATTTGGAACAAGAGCTGAGACTGAATGCTGGCATGGCCCCCTCCTCTCTGGGTGACCTTGGGCAAGTTCCTTCCCTCTCTGGGCAAGTGAGGGGTGGGGAGGGTGGCTTTCCCATGAAGCACTGCTACAAGAACAAAAGGCAAAAAAGGCTCTCCCAGGGGATCCCAGCAAGCATCCCAGTGTTGGGTCATTCAGTGTAATGAGCCTGACAGTCCTTCGTCAAGAGGCTACATCAGCCCTGCCAAGGCATGCCCGTCAGAGCAAGCCATGCCAGACCCCCATTCCTAGCCTTGGCTCCAACTCCCAGGGTGATTCCCCAGCTGGGCTTGAGGCTGTGGCTCCCTGTTTCCAGGGATTTATTTCCTTCCATGCCAGTCTGCCCCTTGGACAATGCCCACCTCTGTGAGCCCCTGTACTGCACAACCCAGGAGCTGTACATAGTCATCCAGGGTCTGCGACATCATAATCTGGTGCCATGGCAACAGATGGGCCGCCACAAAGGATTTGGGATTCCAGAGGGTGGCGGGGAGGAGCTGACCCCAGGGCAGAGTTGGGGAGAATGGGAAATCCAGGACAAAGGAGGGAGGCGTTGCTACTTATAAGAAGAACACAGGCAGAGGAAAGCATCAGACAGTCCATGGTCAGACAAACTCTACTCTGCTACTTGGGCTGTGTCACCTTTTGCAAGTTACACAACTTCTCTGAGCCTCACTTTCTTCACCCACATTCGTAGCTAATATCCTTGCTTCGCCAAACACACAAGGCTGTGGGAAGCAAATGGGCTGAGGATGTTATCAGAGCATTATAACTGAAAAGCGTAAAGGTGCAAGTTTGAGGCGTGGGAAGTCAGCAGCCCCAGCTGCTGCGTGTGTGTGACATCGGGTCCATCAGTCACATGGGGCCTGCCTCCTCATTTGGAAATGGAGGTGTGGTGCTGACTGAATCTTAAGTCCTGCTCAACACCCAGAGTCTATGATCTTGTGCAATTATTATGATCACGCAGCGCCTCCCAGCTTCCCCACCCCCGGAGGCCTCCTTCCCTGAGACAATAAGATCCTTCCCACTGCTGTTCCCCACCCACGCTCATCCAGCAGCCCCAGTGCAGACAGGGGGCTTCAAAACAAAGATCGGTCAGGGCTGCCAGGTGGAGCGGCTTGGTGTGGATTCCTCTTGGCAATCAGTGCTCTGTCCAGGCAGAGCCCAGGGTCTCCAAGGTCCCTCCCTCTACAACTCTCCCATTCTGTAAGGCAGAAAACCAAGGCCCAGAGAGAGGTGGCTACTCAAGGTCACAGCACATGTTTGTGGGAAGGCTGCACTTGAGCCCTGATGTATTCTGACTCTGTGGCCAGGAAGCCGGGGGGGGGGGGGGGGTACCTGACCCAGCCCAGGCATTAAAGACTTCCCGAAGGAGGGGACCATGTTCAAGGAAGAGGAGTCGGCCAAACCACCCAAACCGCGGGAGCGAGGAGAGCGACAAAGGGCATTCCAGGAGGTGGGATAACGGCCTGGGGTGTGGGGGAGCCAGCAGAATGGCAATCTGGGGCAGGAGAGGAGGCAAGTGGCAAGGGACCTGGGAGCTCTACTATGCCAGCACCAAGCTGCCCCTCAGAGGCCCAGCACAGGGGCTTTACTTTCTCTGAGCTCACCCAGCCTCTGCTGAGCACAGGGGCCTACTGCTTCGCAGCCCACAAAACCCGTGGCTCCAAACTGCCTGGGCTTCCTTCAGGATTTGGTGAGACTGTGCGAGATGGATGACTGGCCTCTGGCAGAGGAAGAGAGAGGCAAAGGGGCGGGAGAGCAGGGGCAGCCATTCACCCAGATGTTTGTGAGAAGACTTGCTATTTTCCCCCTTGGAGATGCAGGACGCCCACTGGCTTACTGAAGGTCCTGAGAAGGCCTGCAGATATCAGAATGACTTTGTTTCCTCCCACACTTCCCAAACCTGGTTAGCCAAGGGACATCCTTTGCAGGTGCCATTGTCTATTAATTTTCCAAGAAACAAATGGGCCAATAAACGACACCCGAGGGCATACTGCTGCAGTGCCAGCCCCTCATCCTGCAGATAAGAAGATGAGGCCCGGGAGGGGAAGGACTGGCCTATGGTCACACAGCAGAGGCTGGTACCCAGGCTTCTGTCTCTGGGCCAGCTCCACCAAGCCATGAAAAAAAGGAGAAGGTATTCACAGACACTTGGCCAAAGCTACGGGAAGACCCCAGTCTTCAGAGTGGGGACCTACCTGTGCAGAGAAGAGCAGGAAAGGGGGGATTGGGACCAGGCCACATGGGACAGGTTGATGAGAGAGATGTCAGGGATACTGGCCCTCAGGTTTCTGCAGACAGGCTGTGGGCCCCAGGGAATATTCTCTGAGGGCAGAGCAGAGACCCATAGGCAAGGTGGATTCCAGCTCAACACGATTGCTGAGGCACTTGGGTCAGTCCCTTCCCCTCCCACGGCACAGCGGGACTGATCTGTCCCCATTTCCTCTCCCAGGCCTGGACCAACACCGGATAGCTTGGCTCCGGCCCTGCAGCCCAGCCCTAAGGCAGCTGGGCCCCTTGTACCCGGGTCGGGGAGATGAAAGGGCTGCTCCCCCCACAGTTACACTACTGCAGAGCTCGCCAGGCCCCACATTGCCAAGACAACCGCTGCCAGCAGAATGAAGATCCGGGGTGGGGGCAGGGGGCGTGCCAGCCCGCCCCTGGCCTACTAACCTGGCAGGCAGATTTAAATGACAGCCCAGGAAGCTACTATTAAACTGTCACCCCAGTCAACGGGACGACAGACCCGGAGTGTTCTCCGGCTGCAGCAACAACACAGCAGGAGTGAGAGGGGGAGGAGACGGTGGCCCAGAGCAACCTGCACCCCCTCCCGGGAGGCCCCCGTCTGCCTGCCCAGTCACCCGCTGGCCAGAGCCACCCTCTCGGGCTGTGGCGAGTCCTGGCACGGAGCTGCAGCACAGCACAGGGCCTGGAAAACTTTATTTTGAGGCACAGGAACCCTTTTACCAAGTGAAACCCCAACATATAAAACAGACAAAAATAGAGGTGCAGTACTTACTGGAAAGAGGGTGAGGGGAGACCCCATCGGCTGTTTCCCCATCATCCCCTGGGCTCACAGCCCATCCCCAGCAGCACTGGGTTCAAACCCCAACCCCTCCCCGGATGTGTGATGCTCCTAAGAACCCTCTGTTTAAAGACTCCATGGGTCTAGGTGCCTGGCTGTCTCAGTCTGTACAGCATGATTCTTGATCACGGGGTCTTAAGTTCGAGCCCCATGTTGGGTGCAGAGATTACTTAAAACTAAAATCTTAAAAAAAATAAAGATCCCATGAGTCTAATCTAACATTTAGAACAGCTTCCATGGATTTAAGATTGTAACTCTCTAAGGAGCCAAGGTTCTAAGCACATTGTGATCTGCTCATGCTCAGCCCCGTGACGGGACTCCAGGACAGTTATAGCATGAGTCACGCAGGTCCATAAGCTGTGGATGGCCTCCAATTCCATCCTTGCAAGGCACTGTGTCTCTCAATCCAAGCGTCCACACGCTGACAATCAGACTCAAGGCTCTAGGCGATGCTGGAAAGGCAAATGGTTCCCACAGTGTCCCAACACCCACGAAGCGTGGTGGGCGGGGCTTGGCTCCCAGCTTTGTGCTGCCCAGCAGGCTCCAGGGCCTGGGGCCACCACCATCCATCAGCAGGTGACATCTGAGTGCGGTTCTCCCCCCAACCCTCTCATCCCACCTGGGGAGAAAGAGGAAATGAAGCAGCAGCAGGTGCTGGGGGGGGGGGGGGGCGGGAGGGGCGGGCATGTGAAGGGTTTGAAGGAAAAAATGAAAGAATGGAACAGTGAGCCTCAGAGGACCGCTCTCTGGTGAGGGCATCTTTGCTTTTAAATTGGGCAGTTTCCCTTAAGATTTTCCAGGTTCTCTCCTCCTCTTCCGACTCACTACACGAAGAGGCTGCACATTTCTTAACTGGTCCAGATCATAAGACAAAACCAAAATACAAGGTATGGAAATGAGGTGTAGAAGGTTGGGAGGTTGGAGGCGAGACTGGATGAGAGGCAGCCACAGAGAGGTCTTCTTGGAGGAGGTGATTCCCCAGCAGGAAGGGCAGCTGAGGGATGGCTGAGGGGAACACAGGACCGGTGGAGTATCCCCCGGTCGACTGTGGCCAAGGACACAGACGTTGCTCATGAGCTGGCCCACACTACCTTGTTTTAAAATGGAGACACAGGGTCTCCATACTACCCTCAGCTGGGGGGTCCTTGGAGGGGCATGCCATCCACTAGGTGAGGATGGAGAGGGAGCTCCAGATCGGGAGAGGGGCTAGAGCAAGACTTCCTGGCCAGACTGGAACCCTAGCCCCTTCTTCCCCAGTCCAGGGCTCTGGCCTCAACATCCTTAGCCCAGGTGTTCACCTGGATGCACACCAGTGCTTCCCCATCATTTCCTTCATCTCAGTGATCGCCCCACATGGGGTCTGGAGCCAAGTGGGTGCTCAGAGAATATCTATGGCCCCACTCCTCTGATGGGCCATGTGACCTCTTCCCACTCTGCATGTCAGTTTCCTTTGTGAACAAATCTTTAAGGACACCCTCCAGCTGAAATTCTGGGCCAGTGACTTTATGACATAGGTGTTGCTGCCCCTCCAAAAGGATCACCTGGGACTTCCCACAGCCGAGTCCCTCCTCTGGGCCCCAGCACATCAGAGCTGCTCTCAGAAGCTGCCGGCCACCCCGGCCCCACCGTCACCAAGGGAGGTCCAAGCCCTAGTTGGGGTATGTGGGACTCCCTGTCGCCACGGGGAAGATGAGCGTCTCCGAGGGACAGACGACAAAGGGGTCTAACTGTCACAGTGATTTGTGGACACAGGAGGTATTGAGCCAGTGACAGCTGTAGGGGGTGGCCGAAGATGGGGGTGGGGGAGAGGGGAAGGGGATCTGCAGGGGTCCTTGGCTGGTGCCTGCAAAAGGACCAAACATTATAAGAGAGGTGCTGCTTAGATGATAAGGTGGCTCTCAGCTCAGGCCCCAAGCCCTGGCTGGTCCCACCCTGGATTTGGGCCACCCACCTGGCACTGGGATTTTAGGGCCCAAGGAAACAGCTGGAGGGAAACTCATGGCACCCTCAGAACAGAAGCCTCCAGAGGGCAGGAGGTGTGGCTGGGAAAGCCTCTATGACCACCAGCCAGAGTCCTGCCTGGCTCCCAGCGGCATACTGTCCCTCCAGTCAGATGGGAAGCAGAGAGCTGGCGCCAGTGGGGACTCAGCCTCCTCTGACCAGAGGACTTTCCTGTCTAACCCCAGCCAGGCCACCTGAGCTGGGGATGCACAGCTCTGCCTCCCTTGGGCAGACTTTGGAGCCTGCAAGGGCACCCACCTTCTGGGCCCTGTTCTCCTGGCACCAGCGCCCTGCTAGAAAGAGAAGCAGTTCTTCTGCCTCTTCCTCTGCGGCTGAAGAAAAGGCTCTAGATCCCACTCCAGCCAGGCTCGGCCCCCAACAAGCTGGGTAGCACCTGACAGACTGCTCTGGGCTCCGCTACCTCTACCCACTTTGATTTTAAGTAGGAAACCTAGGGCTCCCCAGGGCAGAACTCTGCAGCCAGGGGCAAGGAAGCCAGGCCAGAGGGGTCGGAGAACACACAATGGGCAGGCACTGCCTCAGGCAACAGCCTGCGTTGGGCTTGCTGGTGGTCAGGGAGTGAATGATGGAGTGGAGACCCCTGCCTGTCTGGGAGGGGGGCAGTCCCTCCACCCACCCCTCAGGCAGTCAGGGCCCTGCCCCTGCAGCAGTGTTGATGCAGCACCCTCTGCCTAGCAGGCAGTGGCTGAACACCCTGGGAAGCAGCCCTGGCTAAGTGGAAATGCAAATGCTTTTGCCAATTAGGCTGCTAGGAGAAGCACTGCCCAGGAGGTCCCCCACTGGGCCATCCTGGTGACAAATGGGCAGCACATCTCCCGTCTCTGGCCTGGGGGGTCCTGGCTGTATTATGTGACCTTGCCTACTCAGTGCCTTCTCTCTTCCTCCATGACATGGCTGGATTGGATAAGAAGATATCTACGTGCTTTCCTTCAGAGGTATGGTGTTATCCACCACAAGGCCCAGAACAAGGCTGATAGATAGAGGGAACTGTGGCTCTGTCCCCAGGCCCCCTAAGCCACTCCTATGGCTCCAGGTGGGGGGCAATAAAACCAGAGCCAGTAGCCATTGTCCTGCTGAAGGCCTCTCTGTAATCTGAAAGCCATCTTTCTTTCCTTGTCCTGCCAGGTTCCCATCTGCCCCAGGAGATGACCAAGTGTCTCAGTAGGGTCCTCACGGACACCTCAAGCTACACTGCTAGCTGCTCTGGCCCATCCCTGGCTCCCATGGGCTTCCACATGCACTCAAAGGTCATGGGCAAAACCGTGGGCTTCCCTCTGGCTACCTTTACTCGTGCAGCTCCACCAGGCAGGAGGTCCTTCTTCCGTCTCCACCCGTCAAACTCTCCCCACTCCTCAACACTAGCTCAAGCATCTGTGGTTGATGGGGTCTGACAATGCCCTCCACCTCCAATAAGGCAGAAAGGAGGGGAGGCCCAGCCTGGGGTGCCAAGGGAAAGCATTCACAAACTCCATTCCCACAGGCTGCTTATCTGGCTGCCATATTTTTGGCAGGCTAGATCTGGGCAGTGCCCGGAGCACGCCCTTCCAGGCTGCACCCACCTTGGCAGTCAGTGACGAGTTGAAGATCTGCAGTCCTGCTGGACAGCATTCATTTCCCGGTTGGGGCTCTGGGGAGGCCTCCCCTCCACCAGACTGGAGCAAAGTAAGCTCAGTATGTTATTCCAACGGCTCGGTCGGCCGATGACACATGGCTCAGGTACCACCATGAAGTCAGTCTCAGGGAGATGCAGACCCTTCATGTCTCATGGTAGCTGGGCCCTTAGCTACAGGAAGACCCTTCACAGGGCTTCTCTGCGGGAGCCCCACAAACCCAGCCCTGGGTTGGGGGTGTGGGGAGGAGCCTCTGAGTGGTCTGGGCCTTGGAGTCCTGGGCACACCTCTCCAGGCTTCCCTGGACCTCTGCAGTGACCTTGGAAAAATCCCTTACACTTCCTGTGCCTCAGTTTCCCCATCTAGACATGGGAGAAGAAAGAAGTCAGGTTTTCCATGTGTGTCATTCATGGGCCTGCCTTGGGTACCCCGCCAGGTCAAGAGGGGAAGGGACAGATGAACGGCTCTCTAGGCATGTGGGCAGGGCTGAGTGTTACAAGCCTAGTGTAATCAGCACCTGATTCCAGGAGAGGTGGCAGGAGTGCTGCTGCGTGACGAGGACAGCAGGGGATGTACGAGGTTCTGGCTAGGTGCTCCATGTGGGGAGGGGAAGGACCTTGAAAGTAGGGGCCACAGAGGAGCTCTGAGAGGGGGAACTGCGGGCTATTCAGGAGACAAGGAGACGTCTGGCTGGAAACTCAGCAGAGCCCAAAGGAAATCTGCAGAACTGGGATCCTGAATGGATGTGGTGTTGACGGCAGGTTCAAGATCCCTGCCTCCCACCCCCCAGCTCCTGCGCCTGGCTCTTCACAGCAGCTCTAGAGGGTGGGCAGTAGGGGAGGGTGGCATCACTCTCTTTGAGAGATGAGGAAGTAAAACCCTTGAGAGGCAATGGATTGTCCCAAGGTCACAGGGCTTGAGAAGGATCAGAACCCAGTCATCTTATCCCTAATGCTCTACAAAGAAATTGAGGGTGGTGAGGGTGCTGTGCAGCCTCAGACAGCCATCTCCCCTTGCTGAGTCTCAGTGCCCCAGCTGAAAACAAGGACATTGAACTTGGGAGTCTCAGCTCTCACCAGCACCTCCTCTCCTGCAAGTGGGGTTGCTGGTGGGGCAGAGGGGATAACTGGAAGCCCAGAGCTGGACCTCAAAGAAGAGGTGATTTTGGCTGGCAGCAGTGGGGGCTGGGGAAGCCCACCCTGAGAAATCTTGTTTCATCCAGAAGTAAAAGGTAGGTTCTAAAAGCAGATGGAGAAGGCGGTTTCTTTTTTGGCTTTTTGGTGCATCTGGAAGGAAATGGGGTCCACTCTCTGAAGCCCTTCAACATCCCTGGGGTTGGGGCCAGCAGGAAGTAGGAAAGTGCAAGCCACAACCCTGCCCGGCAGCAGGTTCCTGGGACAGATGACTCCTGGGTCCCTGAGCTCCCTCATCACACTGACCACCTTGGCCGCTTACATCTGCTTCAACTCCAGCCGGCAGCCGGCCTGCAGCTACACTAACAGCAAGCAACTCGGTGTCCTGGAACTGCCGGTGTGACTACAGGTGAGTTACTTAACCTTCCAGAGCCTTTGTTCCCTCACCTATAAAATGGGGCTAACAATCAATAACTAGCCCCCTTAGGAGGCACAAATCATGGGAGACTATAGATGTTGAACTTATGGTGAACAGTACAGCCCACAAAGGCACTGGAGCTCTTGTTAATGATTGTTTTCTTACCATCACCTCCACACCACTTTTCCTTGCTGACAGTTTGGAGGAGAGCTCAGTTGCTTTCCTGCTGGAAGGGGAGAGGGCTCAGGACAATTAGACAAGGGGAGAACATTCTGGGTCCCCTGAGGTGCCGGGAGGTGGCCAGTACAGAGGGGGCAGTGGGAGATGGGGGTGGGTAGGTAGGCTCAGAGGAGCCAACAAGGACTATAGGCAGAACATACCTGGAAGTCAAGTCCTGGAGGCCATCTGGTCCAACCCTTACCTTTCATAATTGGGGAAACTGAGATCAGAGGGGGCCTACACTAACCTCCCAAGGCAGCCCCAGCAAAGCAATTACACTCTTGCACAAGACCCAGACATGGAGCAGAATGCAGTTTAAGAGGCTCACAGAATCATAAAATAGCCTTAGAATCACTGCATAGAAACTTCAATTCAAGGAGATGACCTTAGAATCTGAAAACACACAGTTTAAAAGTACTTAAAACCAAATGGCCCAATGTTAGAGCTGTGGATGCACAAAATCTGTCCAACTTTGAAATCACAGAGAGAAATCTTAAACTCACAAAGAACAGAACCCTAGAAGGTTCTAATCCAGGCTCCAGGAGTGGCAAAAGCCTGCCCCTTCCCCCCACCAGTGCAGGAATCCTCTGTTCCCAGTGCTGACATATGGCCATTCTGCCCTCTTGAATGCTCTCAGCAACAGGGGACTCAGTCAGCGGTGCCCGCTGGAGGCTGGACACGTTCCTTCCTCTTGAACAGAGAGGGAAATAAGTTCTCAACAGGAGATCCCCACCTTGTACAAATGGGTTTTTCACCCCTCCTTGTTCTTTGGCTCTGGTCAGAAAGATTCCTAGGGAAGTGGAAAGGAGCCAAGAACTGCCACAAAATGACTTTAACCACCAGACAGGCTGGTAATAGGTTTCGGTGGGAAAAAAGGAAGGAGAGGGGCGATTAATTCCAGCTTGCTATGCGATAAAGGAAATTAAGGCATAATACTGAGGAGGGAGCAGTTCTATTAACCTGCATGGAATACCAATGACTTCGGTCTTCTCAAGATTGCTAGAAATAAAGAGAAAACCCCAAAAGAGAATGTGATTGTGGCCCAGGGCTCATCTGGATTAGGCTGTTTGTTTGCCCTGGCACCCTAATGATGGGAATGAGGGAAAATTCCCCGTTTCCTGGGAGACGGCCGTGCCTGAGTCGGGGAGGAAAGGCAGGCCCACGCGTTGCCACTGGACCGCTTGGCAAAGAGCTCAGGGCAGAGGGGGTCCCCAGGCACCCTCCAGGGACAGCTCAGTGCAAAGGCCCTCAGGGCCTCTCCTTGTCCAGCACACTGCCTTGGTCTTGTGTTCTGGGGGGGACCAAGGGAGGGCCAACCTTCTGATGACCCCCCCATTCTAACTGGAAAGTCTTAGATCTCTGCTGCTGGAAGCCAAAAGAATTAAGCAGGGGGCCTACTGTACCAGGTGTCCTGCCAGCTGCCGGCAAGCCCTGCAGTTTGGTAAGACCCTCAGAGTTGGCCATGTCTCAGGGTGCTGGTCCTGCAGAGCTGGGGCTCAGGGCCCTGAGACCACCTACATATCTGAGGCCAGCCTCCTGCCTGAGGGGCAGGCAGCATGGGCAGAGTTAATAGTCATGGGCCACAGCTCAGTGCCTCCAGTCAGTGGTCCAGCAGGGCAGCTGTGAGGCCTCTGAGCCAGATCTGGGCAGAAGGAGGTAGACGGGGCTACAGGAGACAAGGGCAAAGAGGGAGCGGGGCAGGTGCCCAGCAGATCCTCACGCCCCAGTGGTGCCCTGGCCCAGACCTTGGTCACGTTCGCCACTTCTCAGAACCCCTCACCCTGAGATTCTGAGCCAGCATGGTAACTCGAACAAGATAGATCCCAGCACAGCTTAGGTGAAAGGAGAGCCACTTCCGAAACAGCCTACTCTGGGAGCATCCCCCCCTGCCCTGTGACTTCCACTCACGTCTGCCTTTCCTTCATGTAGACATATTCTCCTAGCACAGATGTTTGGCAGATGCTGGTCCGTTGCCCACTATGGCCCTCCTCCCACCAGGAGCAGGTTAAGGAACCAGGGCTCAAATCCTGGCTTTCTCCCCTTAGTAGCTGGCAGGTAACTTGACCTCTCAGAGCCTATGTTTTCCTCGTGCAAAAGTGTGATGGTGAATTCTGACTTGCAGGGTAGTTGGACGTGAGCTATGTCTATCAGTTGGGGCCTGGCACTTAGAAGATCTTCAGAATATTCTAATATTCCAGAAAATAGAGATTAGAAAGTGTTCGCTGGTGGAACTTCCAACTTTTCTCAGTTGCTCCCCCACTCCATAGTAGGCCCTCAAAAAGTTCTTGTTACAGTTATTAAAGGACATCAGGAGGCCTGGCCTCTTGTCCTGGGCCTCTTGGTCCTTCCTAATTTGGTTTTTCCATGTATATGTAGAAGGGCTGTTCCTTGGAAAGCTGCATGGGGGAGGGGGGCTGGAAGGTGTTCCCGCTGCCCATCTCTGGCTGAATCATGAGCCTGTCCAAGGTCGAGCCCATGTGAGGCTGGGAGGCCAGAGTGTCCTGTAGGCACATCCTCCTCATTCTCTGGGAGTCCCCTGCTCTACCATGAAGTCCAGGACCCCACCTCCTGGCCTTCTCTTTAGGGTACCCGGGGGACAAGTGTGAAGGCCACTTCTGGGCCAAACTCTCATCTGTCCACTGTACCTTGGGGTTTACAAAGCCCTTTGCATACACTTCCTCATTTAGTTCTTACAAATACCCTGTGAGGCTCAAAGATGGATGGGATGGGCCCAGGTCACACAGCTATCTATCTGCCCAGTGTTCTGCCCTGACACCACCACCCTAGGCCGGCCCAGTGGCCTAACTGCCTCCTCCACAAAATGAGAAGGACACAGGGTCTGCAATGCAAGTCCTGACCTTGTCTCCCCACCAACCCAAGCAACCCTGAGAAATGGGGGCGGTGTTCTCTCAAGAACATCTCCGAGCCACCATGAAAATCTAACAGCATAAGAGATGCCAAAGGCAAGAAACACTGGCCAGTGGAGCAGAAAGAGCACAGCCCAGGGAGCCCCAGAGCCTGAGCTCCAGTCCTGGCCCTTCCACACTTTGGCTCTGTGCTTGGGCAGGCCTGGGTCTCCCCATCTGTCAAAGATGAGACAGGAATCCTTCCCTGCCTGCCCTCTGCAGGCCAGCTGTGCACTTGCCAAACCTACCCTCCTCCCACCTGTGCACAGCGTACCTGTCTGTGATCACCACCTCAGCCAGGAGGGGTCGAGAGGCTGCCCCCTCTCTGTACCCAGCTCAGCTTGACCCATGCCCCCAAAAGCTAGGCCTGCAGTGCGTTCAGGCAGGCACACTGACCCTCAGTGCACGTCCACAGCGTGTGTTCTTGCACGCGAACACACATGCACACAGAGGCACACACGGCCCACTTGCATGCTCAGATGTGCACCGCATGCCAAATATACTCGGACGCACAAGCCACACGGTGCACGTTCCACAGCACATGGACCACATACCCACACATGCGCAGGTGGCTTAGTATGACATTCGCACAGTACAGACAAATATGCATAGATTTTCCTGCCTCTCTCGTGACAGCCAGATGGTGGGATTCTCCCACAGGGCTACCATTTAATGCTCTAATTAATTTAAAAAAATTCTAGGTACGCGGAGTCTGGGTTTGTTCCAATGTCCCAGGCAGGGCACAGTGCAAAGCCAAGGAGGGAAGCAGGGCATAGGGGGAGGGACTGTGGGGCCAGGGAGTGGGAGAGGCTCCCACTAAACTCAGGAGAGGCTATGCCCTTACCTTGAGGGTTGATAACCTAGCCTAGAAAGGGGGGTTGGGCTCAAGAGCCATCTGCCCAGACGTGGGCCTGATCCTGGTTCCAAGAGTGCCCCACAACCCAGGATAGGGAGACACCCCTTCACGGCCTCCTGGCAGGGCTGTCTGGCCTCAGCAGACGGGGAGCTGGTCCCTGTGGAGGATACTGGGCTGCTGTCAAATTACACTGCAGTTCTGGAGCTCACATCCAGATCCGAATTCACTCTTTAGGGGCCCTACTGTGTGACTTCAAGGCTCTATGGGAGGAAACAAAACACAGAGCCACCACAGTCTGTGGTGTGAGATGGATGAGGTAGAGATGATGGGCAGGTCCAGAGGGACTTGCAATGTTCCCTGCCCTCCTGCTTACATGCCTCCAGGGACGGGGTGCTCGCTACATCTCCAGTAGCCTTCTCTGATTGGCCCAGAGTCCATCCTCTCCCAGTGAGCCCTGGCTTTTCTGGGCTACAAGGCCCAGGTGGTTCAGGCTGGCAGAAGCCATACAGCGCGCGTCCCCAGGCCTTTCCTCTGACTTTCCCAGGGGCACATTCTTTGCTGCTGAGTGTTTGGGAAAACGCAGCAATAAATTTACCACTTCACTTATGAATAATGTGCTGTCAGGAGCTCTGCGTAAGCAGAGAACTGAATTAACGAGGCTTAATTAACATTAATGTTGTGACAGATCTCAACCCTAGTCGGAAATCCCCCACCCTCGCAGCCCAGGCCCTCGCTTGCCACATCTGGGCCCATGTGGGAGGTGACAGGCCCAGGGAGGGTTCTGGGAGCTGCTGACGGACCTGATGGGGGCGGAAGGGGGCTGCCTCTTTCCCAGGATTAGGAGGGATTTGGGAGCTGGGGGCTGGAGGCTCGCAGGAGATCAGCACGGGAAGCCAGGAGCCTCTGCAATTCCAATTCCAAAGGAGCTTTCAGGCTAAGTCCTTCGTCCCTGCCTGGCGCAGTGGCATGGGCCTCAGAGTCTGAGCGGCCAGGGCTCAAATTTGCCACTCACATGCTGACTCACCCCACCCCTGTTAGCAGAGGGCCAGGGGTCTCGGGGGATTCATGAGGTCACTCGTAGAGAACAGAGGTGTTCTGGGATCTTCATTCCCGCCATCCCATCCTGAGCGTGAGAGCGAACGTGCTCATCATCTCATCTAATCTTCCCACAGTCCTTTGAGCAAAGGATTGCTATAACCCCACTGTACAAATGAAGAACCCAAGGCCAGCTTTGGGCAGCAATCTGAGAGGGGCAGTGATCTGCCCGAGGTCACACAGATAGTCAACAGGAATGAGGGGACCATAGCTACCCACTACACTCCCTGGAGAGCAACTGAGGATCCAAAGAGCCAAGGTGAGGGGCAAGTGCAGGCCGCAGAGGCCATGCGGGGGGGGGGGGGGGGGGGGGGGGGCGGCACAGGGCCCGGCAGCCATGTTTGTGGAATCAATCTATGAATGATGGAGAAAGGGGAGGAGTGTGTCCCACCAGAGGGGCCCACGTACCTGTTTCTCAACCGCGAAGATTTATTAAGCTGCCCCCTGAGTGCCCAACCTGTGACAGGCTCTGGAAAGAGATAAATGCAGTGGAAGGTACCCACCCTCTCTCGGGATTGGTACCACAGTCTACTCTTGGCTTTCCCCCAGGGCACCTGGCTGCGGTCTGGCACAAGGTGAACACGCCATAATTTATCATTAATGATTGCCATTATTAATATTAATGGGGAGGACACTTCGACCAGAACCAACTTTAAGGACCAGCAGGAAGCCCAGCTCCCATCCACTACCCTGCCTTCCAGGGTGCTGGCCATGACCCCACACGCATCCCACGTCACTGACCAGGAAGGGCCATGGTAAGATCTTTAGGCTCCAGCCTGGTCTCCAGGTGGGGATGGGCTCTGGGTCTCGGGAACCCACGTCTCTCCTGAAGTACTGGCCAGTTGAAGTTTCAGTGTTAAGGATCTGATTGTGAATAGTATGGGGAGGAAGGCAGGGATGGAGGCTGGGCCAGGGGCAGATCTGCCTCCAGAGTGTGACCCCTCCTCAGCCCTGCCAAGCCCCACATACCCCTAAACTCTGCCACAACACCCTGCTCCGGGAGGTCTTCCTGGCCCACCCAGCCACCCCTCACCTCCTGACTCACACATCAGCCACATGACCTTGAGGAAGCCGCTCACTGTCTTCTGCCTCATTTCTCTCCTCTGTAAGACGGGGGATAAAACACGACCTATCTTACGGGGCTGATGTGAGGATCCAATGATCCTCACCTGGCACTGAGTAAAGGTCAATAAATGATAGATGTGATTACTGATAACCCAGAGATTAGTGCAGTGGAGACCCAGCTCTGTCAGGTGCCAATGAGGAGCTAGGTGGGCTTGGGGGTGTCTCTGGTCTACAAGACTGCTCTAAGGCAGCAGGATCATCAAGGGGGCTCTGTATGGCCCCTGTAACAGAACTGGGACCCGTGAGGCCTCTCAGGACAGAATCAGAAAGAACTTTGTTTCTGGAAATAGAAAGAATTGCTGTGTGAGGAGGTTTCCATCCCAGGAGGTATGCAAGCAGAGGATCCATCCATTCATTTAACAAGCATTCACTAGACCCTGCCTCTGTCCTGGGCCCTGTGTTGGGCATTGGCTGGCTGGCGGGGGCGGGGGGGGGGGCGGTGCTAGAAAAGAGAGCATGAGACCTAATGCTGCCTGGAGAAACCCACATTCCAAAAAGGGATGCTGAAGGTGCCGAACCGACCCCGGAGCGGGCCTGCCCACCCTGTCAGAGCCTAGAGGAAAACCAAAAGGTCTTTTGCCATGAAGAAGCCTTGGGAGACCCCTGGGCAGCTCAAAAAGGGGCTGAGCTCTGGTCCTGCAGATGTGAGGCTGGACCCCACCTGCTCTGAGCCCCCCATGGCCCCAGAATCCCAAAGGCATCCAGGTGCCCATGTTCTCCTTGCCCTGGTCCACATTGACCACAGCTCAGCCCCAGCCCCCAGAGCACTCGCCCAGCCCGACCGACACCCAGTGAGGGGTGGGTAAGAGGTGTCCTTGGGGGGAGGGCCCTGCGGCACAGGGTATGGAGAAGGGAGGAGTGGCTGACTCTGCTTGGGCAGGAGCAAGGGCATGATCAGTCCCAGGCAGGTGACAGGCTCACCCCATTGCCCATTTTCCTGCCCAGCAGCATCCACGCCCCCCTACCACCATGGTTCCCGGGGAGCGGGTTCCAAGGAGCCAGCAGCCAGACCACCAGCTGCTGCCCCCTCCCCACACAAACCCTGGCCACAAAGCACCCTCTCCCCCAGCTCTGCCCGCCTGCGGTGACAGCCTCTTGGCACTAGATCTCCCCTTCCCTCCATCTGTCAGGAATTGGTGCAGACAGACTGTGAGAACCACAAGAGGAAGCAGCGGCTCTGTTTGGACCCCTCCCCCTCCCCCTGCCTCCCCAGCGCTCTCCCCCTACCCCCGAACCCCATGGCCTTCCTCTTTCCCCCTCCTCCCTGTGTCTTCCTTTCCCTTCCATCTGTCTCCATCTTTTCCTATTGATGAAGACATTGACAAAGTGGGAGTGGGAGGGGAGAGGACCGTCCAGCCAGTGACCCCCACACAGCATGGCCACTCACTTCTTTTCAGCCCTTCATCCTGTGGGGTTGTGGGCTTGGCGTCTCCAACTGTACAACTGGTGCAGTAAATCCTGCCAGGCCCACCTCCCAGGGGACACTAGGAGCCCCCGAGGCAACACGTGGAAAGGGCTTTGTAAACTGTAGAGCCTTGTGCAAGTGTTTGGTGTCCCCAGTTTCTTCTTATTTAATGTGGGAATGCTCATCTTGGGAGTAGCGAGGCCAGATGGGACATAAAAAAAAAAAAATGGGAAAATGCCTTGAAGAATATAAATGACAGCAGGAAGGCAAGTCAGGGTCATCAAGGTAACGATCCTCACCATACTACTGTGAAGTAAGCGAGGAAGAGCTGGGGAGACAGGCTCGGAGAGAGCAGTCACAAAGCTATGTTAGAGTCAGGAACAGAACAATGGTCATGCCACCCAGCCCTGTTCACACCAGCACCCCATCCATGATGCCCCAGCTCCTCCAGACCTTCCAAGGGGGCTTTCTCCTCCAGTCCTCCCCAAACATGGGAACACTCAGCCTTTTCCTTGATCTCAAGTGAGCCCCGCCCAACTGGCAGCAGAACCCACAAGCAATGGGGTCGCCCTGCTGCAGACCTGGAGGGGGTTCGCAGGGTGCAGGTAGCTTGGGGCTTTTAGTTGTAAAACCAGGATGCTGGTGAGCAAACCATCACCCTGGATGGGAGTAAGCTCTTGGCAGCTTCCAACTGCTGGGCAAATGCAGGCATGGGTATTTCCCCTAAAAAGAGAGCAAACCCATGCCCACTCCTACCCCATGAAGTCCCCAGGGGTCAAATGTTTGTGGAATTGTTCCTTCCAGAAAGGAAGATCTGGTCTAGCCACAGTCTCAGGGCCCTGCAGGGCCATATCTGACCCCAGCCACAGCACAGATGTGCCTGAGAGAAAGGGGAAGTGTCTTGGGCCCTCTGCCCCTTTCATAGCCAAAGTAACTTGAGGTTCAGAGAAGTGAAGCTGATTACTTGAGGTCACACATTGAGTTAGGCAGCCAACATTCAGAAGACAGGGCCTGCTTTCCATCTACAGATCCTCCCGGGTCCTGGCAGGGTACTGGCACAGAACACCCCTTTGGTGAACACTGGAGCTCAGGCTCTCAGAAACACCGATGCCCCACACATACAACGTGAGGGGTACAAACAGCTGGCAGGGGCACTGGGCATATGCAAAGCCAGAGAGCACCCCATGCCTTCTTCTTCCCTTCTCTCCTCCTCCTCCGGCTCTGGCCAGGTCCCGCTGCCCCATCCCCCTGAGGCCTGTGGTCTGGTGTCAACCAGACTCTTAATCAGACCATCCCGGTGCAGAGTGGCAAGGACAGACAGAAACACAGGGATGGACAGCCCAGAGGAGGCCCAGACCCACCTGGAGCTGGAGGGAAAATGTCCCTGGAATCAGTGACTCTTGAGGTAAAGAGCAGTTGGACAAGCAGAGAACCTTCCAGGCAGAGGGAACTATATATAAGAGTACGATGCTCTGTGATATTGCTCCTCATTCTGGGTACTGCTGGAGCACAGAGTCATGGCATTTGGGGGGCAAGTAGATGGTGAGGTCTGGGGCTGCAGAGAAGCCAAGTGCATGTCTTAAAGGGCCCTGAATGTCAGTCAAGCAGACTTGATCCTCTGGGTGGTAGACGTCACTGTAGGATGCTGAGCAAGGATGGGACAAAGCCCTGCATGCTTGACAGCATTTGGCTGCTGAGCAGAGAACAGTTTGGAGGGGAAGAACAGATTTAGGTTGTCACTGCTGTACTGGTCTAGGGATAGCGCAGTGGGATGGGGAAAGGCCCTGGACTGGCAGGGCAGGGGAGGAATCTAAGGACTTAGCGACCCTTAGCAGCGAGGGGACAGGGGTGGTGCTGACCCCTAGGTTCCTAACCGAGGCTGGAGTGGTGTCCACGCTGTGAACCAGTTCCAGGGGCAGAAGAGGCCCACCATAGCCCGGAGTGTTTATGGGCTGGGCTGCAGGTCACTGTGGGGTCTGGGAACTGCTGCCCTGCTAACTAGGAGACCAAGATGTCTGTAGAGACGGCACTTTACATCTAGGCATGGCACACCTGTCTTCACTCTCCACTTCCCTGGGAAGCAGGTCACAGTCACAGGAGGTGGCCAGCACTTACAGAGCCCAAGAGCGTGCAGCCTGCCAGGCACCAAGAAGCAGTGGCCCAAGAGGGGAATGGGCCTTACCTCAGGTCTCATAACATGTCAGCTGTCACAGCTGGGAAGGGACGCTGAGCAGGCTTGGGGGGTGAAGGGGGGAGGCAGTCTCTTGGAGCAGAGGCCTCAGAAATAGAGCTGATCACAGGCGGCAGGGCTTGTTTTATTGAAAAGGAAGATAGATTTTCTAACAGGAAGAGCTATCCAGGAACAGAAGAAGCTATCTGGTCAATTAGTGTGCTCCCTGTCCCCGGAGGTATTCAGGCAGAAGTTGGACATGCCCCACTCCAACCTCCAGGGCTGCTGAGGGAATCCCTGCACCGGCATGGGGTGGGAAGGCTCCTTGGGCCAAATGAGGCTGCAGGTCTAGCCCCAGGAGCCACAGCTCACTCATTCATTCACCGAACATACATTCACCAAGGCCTGCTCTGTGCCAGGCTGGGGACAGCGGGTACCAGCAGTGGGCAGAACAGAACCAGAGAAACCTCTCAACCTCCTTTACCCATACCTGGAGCGGAGATGGTGCAGCTGGAGGTGGGCAGGGGACAGAGAATGGAGGCCCTGGCTGCCCATGCTCCATGTCTTGGGTCTGCACCCTCCCCGCTAACAGAACAAGCACCCTTATCTTCCTGGGCACATCTGGAGCACAGGGCCAAGGGCTGGGCAGGGTCAGACACAACGCAGCCTCCTCCTGCGCCCCACCCCTCCCAGAGGTCTCTGAGGCTCTGGACTCATTTCCTAATGAAGTCCCTGGAAGGACTCTTCCTAATTAAATTAGGACAGTAAGTTCTGGCCTGGGGCCACCGGGAAGAAGCGGACACAAAGGAGCCTTTTTGGGGGCTCCCTGGCTCCTCCCATTCCATACGACAGCGCAGCAACCCGGCACAGGAGGGGATTCCTGAAGGACCGACAGGAGACGGGAGCTCAGAGCAGGAGGTCAACATAAACCTAGCAAGTCTTGAACTGAGCACTGACCACTCTTCGTGTTCTCCCTAAATTAACTCACACAGTCCTCCAACCACCCTGTGGGGTAGGGATCGATGGCTCCATTTTACAGATGAGACGAGGGCTCACAGAGGTGAAGTAACTTGCCCAGGGTCCCCCAGCTAGGAAGAAGTGAAGTACGGACTCGCCCCCAGGCCGCCTGGCTCAAGGCCCTGCTCTTATCTGTGTCACAGTGGAGCCTCTCACGGATGACACAACGCACGCACGCAGGAGCCATCAGAGGTAGGAGGGCCTGAGGAGTCTTCACATCCGTGGCTCCCACCTAGTTGCACAGCACGCAGAGGTCTTGGTTAGGCCTGGGCCACGCCAGGGAATCTGAATTTCACAAGCTGCCCACAGGAACTCAAACTCCAGATCCAACCCTAACTCTCTCCCAGTACAGATGGGGAGACTGAGGCCCAGGGAAGGGCAGAGACCTGCCCAGATCACTCAGCAAGTCAGTGACAAGGAGAGGCTCCCTGGTTCCTAGTGTGGTGGCACTGAGAGCCTGGGGGGACTGGCTCTCAACAGGGTTCAGTTGACTGACGGAGCCCTCCGCTCCCAGGGCAGAATCCGCAAGCGTGGGCAAGGCCAAAGGCCAGGGAGGGGGAGGCCGAGGGTCTGGGAGAGGAGGTGGCAAAGAGAACAGGAACTGTAACCACACAGGCTGGCAGACCCCTGTGCTGTGGTGCGGCCCAGTTCCTGGCTCTGTGGGACCCAGTGAGGTTTCAGGTGCTGTGCAAAGGCCAGGGACTACTTACTGCTCACTGTACAGAAGTCTGAGGTTCAGGTTCAAGGGGCTTGCACCAGGGCCCCCAACCAGGATGTGGAAGAACTACAGGGGAAACCCAGGTCTGGCTGACACTGGGTCAGGAGGCATGCTTGTTCCCACACCCTTGAGAAGCAGGCGGCTGTGGCAGGCAGGGAAGGGGAAGGGGAGAGGAGACCATCACCCATGTAGCTGATATGAAGTCTGTTCTGTCTAGCTCACAGGTATTAAAGAATCAGTCCAGCCACACTCAGCAGGAAAACAGACAGAAACTCCAAAGTGGCTGTAGTATGTTTTCTATGGTTCAGGCCACGTCCCCTGTGGGAGGGGTTGGATGTCACAGCCCCTGCTCTGGAACTCCGGGGCCTCAGAAAGGGGCAGCTCCTTGCGACCCCCACACCGTGGGCTTGGCCATGACAGACTCCAGCTCCTGTGAACAACCTGGCTCTTAGGGGAAAGCAAAAGATACCCAGAGAATTGGGTCTGAGAGGGATGCCCTACTCCTAATGAGCAGAGACCCCAAGAGAGGCAGGGACCTGCCAATGTCACTCGGCAAGGTAGGAGCTGGGGTGGGGCAGAGGTGGGCCTGGCATCTGGGTCAGAGTTTATATCAACCTCAGCCTTCAGGGTGGGGGTAGGTGGGGGCCAGACAGAGGGCTGCAGGCTGGGGCTTAGCGGGGAGAGGCTGCTGTGGCGTGGCAGGGGGCAGGCTGGGAACAGAGACTGCTGGCGCCTATCCAGCTACAAATAATTCTCTGCCACAAACACCCAGTGGGGGACTTTGGCCTTGGCTTGGCTCGGCTGTCTTGGCGGGCGTGGGAGGAAGAACGTCACCCTGACCCCGCAGGCTTCGTATATCCAGAAGGGTCACCTCCCGCCCGGTGCACACCCCCTCCTGGAGCACGCACACTTATGTGTGTTGGTGCACATGGCTGAGAGAGGGCTCTGTGGCTGATAGGGGCAGCAGGTGGCAGTTCGGGGTCCAGGAAGTAAAGGAGGGAGGGACAAGCGCTGGCCTGAATGTCCCTGGATTCGGGCCACCAGGAAAGCCCACCCTTGGCCTCCAGCTATTCACTCGAGCAGCTTAACCTGGCCCTGACGGGGCCTTCCTGCCTCTCATCAGCTGCCAACTCTCTGATGTTAACCTGGCCTTGTCGGTGAACTCAGGCCCTCTCTGGATAACTAACCATGCCAGGCTCGCTAGTTAACCAGTTCTCCTGGGCCCCTCTGCTTGGCCAGCTCCCTCAGACCATACCGGAAGCAGTCGCCCTGAGGCCCCCAAAGCAGATGGGAGCACAGTGGCCGGGTTCTTCCAGACCCTCCCAATCCGAGAAGCTGCTACACTTCCAGGCAGCTGAGTTCTCCCAACTGGCCAGTTGACCTACATCTCTCCCGCTACCATTCCAGGAGCTGCCCCTCTTGTGTCCTTGCTGGACGAGGAGGGAAACTGCTGACAGTCCCTCTGCTTGGCCGTTCCCTTGGCAGGGATCACAGGCTAGGGAAGGGGAACAGGGATGCTCAATTTCAGGGCCAGGCTCTGAGCAGGACATCAGCCCGCACACCTCTGAGACGTGGGCTTATTATCCTGTTTCACAGACCGAGGATCTAAAGCTCCGAATAGAAGACCCACACCAGGGACCCCAGCTAGTCACGGGGCTCGTGGGTCTGTTTTTGTCCATTCCGCCACTATACCCAGCACAATCACGGGCACAGGAGAAAGGGTAGAAGGGAAAGGAACCTGGGCCTCGGGGCTAAGTTCTGGAAGGAGATCCTACGAAGGAGATCCTACGAAGTCCACTACCCTCTGTCTGCCTGCCCAGAATCCACCCACCAAGCCAGCAATGCTTCTACTAACTCTTCCCAGGCAGTAAGGAGCTGGAACGCCATAGGTCCCCCACCCCCAGGCCAGGACGGGCCCTGAGCCAGCTCCAGGGAGGAGGAGTCTGCTCAGACTGCTGGTTGCAAGGCAGGTGGAGCAAGGAACAATGGGTAAGGGGAAATAAGTTCAGAGAGGGAGAGACACTGGCCCAGGGTTACTCAGCAAGTTACAGGCCGATACAGAACAACGATTACAATGATGTGGGAATGGATTCTACAAATATCTGGAGAAGAATGAAGACTGGTTTTGTTCCCTTTTGTTTTCTTTGGTGGGGGTGGGGAGTCCTTGAGGCCAGAACATGGTTGTCCTTTCTCCTTGCTTTGCTTTGCGTGGCCCAGATCTGGCTACTTTGTCTGACCCACGGGGCGGAGATCAGGGGGCCCTGTGCTCAAGGAGGTCCTGCGGGCCGCCTGCCTGGCCGGGAAGGGCTGTGGGGATTCAGGGGTGTGGCAGTGAGGTGGGAAAGCGTCACCTCGAGAGAGCACCATGGTAAGGACGGAAATGGATGTGCTTGGCAATGTCTTTCCTAAGAATTCATCTTAAGGACGAATGCACAAAGGTATACAGCACAAGGATGCGTATCCCATGGCTGTGGACAACAGGACAAAAAACAGAAGCAACTAAACACACGTCTATCAATAGGAGACTGTATAGTTAAGTTATGGAAGATTCCTGCATTGGATGACTGACTAGCCCTGGGAAACAATGATATGACTCTACTGTTATTGACAAAGAAAGTCATGCTTGACGTGGGGAGAAAACAATTAGCATTAACATAGCCTCATTTTTGTTAAAAGAAAAAAATACGTGTGTTCATGCACACCCGCTCACAAGCAGAGAAAATCCTCCAGGAGGAGATGCTGCTCACGTGACGGTATAGCCGAGGCTGACCGTCACCTTCTTCTTTTCGCTTCTCTGTATTGCTTGTGTTTTTCTTGAAATTACAAGTAGAAAATTACTTTTATGTAATCAAAGTAATTTCCATTGGAAAGATAAATAAAATCAACTGAGTTGGGGGGCGCCTGGGTGGCTCAGTCGGTTGAGTGTCTGACTTTGGCTCGGATAGTGATCTCACGGTTTGTGAGTTTGAGCCCCACGTTGGGCTGTGTGCTGACAGCTCAGAGCCTGGAGCCTGCCTCAGATTCTGTCTCTCCCTCTCTCTGCCCCTCCCCTGTTTGTGCTCGGTCTCTCTCTGTCAATCAAAAATGAATAAACGTTAAAAAACAAAGTTTTTTAAAAAAGAAAGAAATAGTCTCCAGAGTGTCTGGGATAAAGTTCCTTGTGGCACCTCAAGGTCAGTGACCAGGGGAGGATGTTGGCCACATGACCATTCCCACAGACCCAGACTGGTAGTTCCCAGAGAGGCTTTGGGCTGTCTGTTCTGCCATGTTCCAAGGGGCAGGTTACATGTAGAGGGCATGAGTGGTCACAGGAACTGGGAGCCTCACATCCCTGCCTCTCCTGGGGGACTCTCCCAGTCACCACAGGGCATCCTAAGGTGCCTGATGTGTGCTGGGCTCTATACCCCCAAAGCGGCTAGCTTGTGGGCATCTGGGCTGGGCCCTGCCAGGGATACAGAGGTCACACCGGGTGCAGCAGGTGAAGAACTCACAGTCAGGGCCCCTTCCTGAACCACTCGGGCTGAGGGGCTATTCCTGGGGTCTGTGACATTCAGCAGCTTATGAGAGGCGCCAGACAATCATGGCTGGGGATTAAAATTGCCGCTCAGGGGCCCAGCTCATGCTTGAGGGCACCCGGGGGCCAGAGCCGCTCAGGAGGGAGCCAGTATACCCACTGGTAGGGGCTGGCAAGCGGGATGCCTGGGGTGCATGGGAAGGAAGCAAGGCCCCCCGGGCCACCCTCGCTGTTGTGACTGGGATGTGTGAGCGCATATGGCTTCCTTTCACTTGTGATAGACTGCAGCCGGACAGGCGTGGCCCAGTCCTGCCACTGACCAGCCGGGCTGCCCGGAGCAAGTGACCTCATCTCCTGCAGCCTCAGCTCTTTCCTTTGTGAAGTGCAGTGATGATCCTTTACGGTACTGGCTGTGGGAGGTCTTGCATGAGAAAGTCCTCAGCAGCAAGCACACTCATTAACTCCTATTATAATTAACATGATTTTAGATGAGCAATTCAGGGGCAGGTAAGGCCCAGGGTGGGAGCCCCTAGCCGCTTCTTGTGCAGAAGCCTGTGCCCAGCCCTCATCCTGAGAACACCTTGTTCCCTGATCCAGCAGGGAAGAGAGAGGGCAGGGGTGGCAGGGGGAGGGGGGAGCATGGCTGTCTTGATTCAAGTCCAGCCCAGGGAGTGAGGTCACCCTGGTTCTGAGAATGGGTCCCTGATGACATCTAGGGCCGATTTCTGGACACCAGGGCTTTGGTTTCAGTTTCTGAAGCCTAGGGCTAGAAAAGCACCCAAGTCTGCAGGGTGGGCACTAAGAAGCCCACACGCACATGCAAGGAGGCAGGCCAGGCCCTGTGTGACTGTCAATAAGCCACCGGCACTCTCTGGGCTTCAAGTGACCCAGCTCCCTTCCTGGTCCTCAAGGGCCCCCCATCTGATCAGTATCAGCTTTTCACCCTCAAAAGTAGGTGACGTTTCCTCGATCATGTTCATTCATTCACATGCCATCCTCCAAACACTTCCCCTGTGCCAGACCCTGTGCGTCACCTCAAATTGCTCAGACACTCCCTAGTAACCTGGACTTCCTATGAGGGGCTATGACAAGGGTGCACAAAGCCATGAGCATCCAGACACAGAAGAGGTTAAAAAGCTGGGGAAGGCTTCACGGAGGTGGCCATGAGCTAGGTGTTGAGGGATGGGTGGTCATCAGGGAAGTATGTGCAAAGACCTAGGATCAGGGACTTGCGTGGGAGGTTCAGAGAAATGAAGACCACACTCTGATGTCTCGATGGATGGTCCTGATGACTTGGGCTCTTGAACTTTCCTGGAGGAAACATCTTTCCACTCATAGAGCAATGCACCTGTATCAGTGGCAATTTGCCAGGTCCTCAGTTTCCCTATCCGTACAGGTGGAACAGTAATCTCCACCTCACAGGCAATGGCCAAGAGAGGCCTTGGAAACTGTGGAGGGTCACACCTGTGGGAGGCTGCACAAGGAGCACCGTATGTTCATGCTCCATGGGCATCTCCAGAGAAGAGTCCCTGCCAGGCTAGAAACCTGCAGCCTGGGACATCGCTGCTACTAACCCACTTCCTCTACATCCTCTGAGCCCCAGGCTCTCTCACCCCCACAAGAGCAGAAGAGTCCTGGGGAGAGGAAGAGTCTGAGGAAGCGTCCAGGCTCCAGACCACTTCAGCCTCATGACGTTGCCAAGTCACTTCTCTTTGGGCCTCAGTTTCACCATCTTTAAAATGGGAATAATAAGAAAATAGCCCTCACAGGGTTGTGAGTAGCAAAGCTAACGAATGCAAATTGCCCGACGCGGTGCCAGGCATGGGTTAAGTGGCCAAAGTCTGTTGTGTGTAATTCCCTCTAGGGAACTCCTTCTTTCAGAATCCCTAGTGCCCAGCATGAGGGTGGCAGAACAGACAATGTAGAGGAGGATCTGAGACTGAGGGAAGAACAAGGACATGTTGTAGGAGCTCAGGAACAGGAGAGCTGGAGGACAAGGGGTCAGGGAAGGCAACCTGGCCAGGGGTGGCCTCTCCACCAGGCCTTCAAAGACTCAGTGATCTGGATATGCAAGAGCTCGGAGGGGGGGGGGGGGCAGGTGTTACCAGCGCTGCTTAGAAGTGGGGCCCCAGGTCTGGCTTCCTGGGGTCAGAGCTGCCCCAGGGCTCTGACTACTAACCCTGGAGCCAGGAGAGCTGGATTCCATTTGGTTATATGGCTTGAGGGGGTACAATCTGGTCCTATACTCTCCTGCTCCCTATCCTCTCCCCAGGGGGCATCTCTCTGGCTTCACCTGCTGCTGGTATTTCCCCAGGGTGGGAAAAACTGTCAAGCCAGCTGCCCAATGACAACTAGGGAGGATGGAGCCAACCAACCCTGAGGCCTACTGCCCCTGGGGGGTGGAGGGCGGGAGGGGGCTGCAGTCTTGAGAAAGCAGAGGGGCTCACAGAGCACAACTCTGTCCAGGGAGGGCCTGTGGAAAGACCCTGAGGGAGAGTCTTCAGCAAACGCTCCCAAGGCTCACAGGGGCTGGCCCTGGGGGCACAAGCCTGGATCTAGAAGACAGGGAAGCTTGGGGCCTGCTGGGCGGAGCTATGGGGGCTGTAGGGTTTCCTTCCTTTAGCAGGCACAGCCAGGAGGAAAGGAATACAGGCCAGACAGGACGGAAACCAGCTTCGGGACCAACACAGGGCCTGAGGGCAGCCATCCTCTGCCTCTCCCAGGGCCCCAGGCCACTCACCCACTGAGACCAATCAGGCCTGTTTGGCTCATTTCTTCCCTCAACCCCTCCTTGGGTACCTTTCTGCCACATCCAGGTCCATTTAAATGGCCTTGGCACCACATCCACCATTACCGGGAAGCCCACTGGCTGAGGCAATCCCCAGTGCAGGAACCTTCCGACATCTGGCTAAGCAAATGGAGGCAGGGGAAGCAGGGGGCTCTTGGGTGACCTGCAGAGACCCCAGCAGTCAGGTTCCTAGAGACTCAGCGAAGCTCCTGCCTCCGAGAACCATCACACCTAATACCATTCATTGAACACCTGCTGCTCATCAGGCACATTGCCTCATTGGCACACAATCCTCAGAATATCTTTGGGAAGGAGAGACTATCTTCTCCCCCAAGGCCTATCAAACAAAGGTCCCAGCTGGGATAGAAAACTATGTGTGTCTGATTTAGGGCCCCACTGAGTTACGATTTCAACACAGCTCCCTAAGTCCCTTCTCACTCTCTTCACTCCTGTATCTTGGCCTTGGGAATAGAGGGTAGCAGGGAGGGCTTCCTGGAGGAGGGGACACCCGCACTGAATCTTCTAAGATGGCAATAAGAAGGTAGCCAGGTGAGGGAGCAGAAACAGCGACCCAGGCAGAGGAAATGACAAGCACAAAGGCCTGGAGGTGAGAAGCAGCAGGAAGGCCAGAGTGAGAGAGAAGCTACAACTCAAGTGTTTCGGGCTCAAAGGAAGAGGCTGGAGGGGAGTGGCAACAGGAGCCAGTCACAGAGAGCCAAATGCAGAGAGGTCTAAGCTGACTTTATCCTGTGGGTATGTGGGAGCCTCAGGAAGGCTGTGAATGGTGGCGTTGCCTGGTCACATGGAGGTCGCAGTTCAGAGGGGAGTAATACTGTCTCTCTGATGAGTCCATCCAAAAAGGGGATGAAGCGGGGCCTAGGGTCTGGGGTGTGAGACCGGGGCCAAGGCCAGGCAGCCCTCTGAAGGCCAGATGCTGGCTGCAAGCCCCAGCTGGGAGCTGTGGCCGAGCTTTAATTATTTACAAGGCTGCTTCCCAGCAAGCCTCAGTGCTCCTGCAGCCTGGCCTTGCCCAGCTAATGAACTCTCAGCCATGGGAGACCTCACTGCGGCCATTTTTTATTAAACCTAGGATGGAGGGCTGATGGGGGCTGGGAGTACAAGGGCAAGCTGAAGAAGCATGAACAAGGTGGAAGAATTTGAGCACGAAACCAGTCTACCTGTACACGCAGCCCGGCCCCAAGGAGGAGCACAGAGCTGCGGGCATGAGGGAGGGGGTGGGGGGAGGCTTGATGTCACCTCAAGGGAGGAAATGGAGATCTGGGAGGTCCTGCCTGAGGTCATCAGCTGGTGCTTGGGGCAGCACAGGTGCCATAGCTGGCCGCCTGCATTCACACCTCAGCAATTTCACTTAAACATCAAATACCCATGGGCCAGTTACTTAACTGCTCTGTTCCTTTGTAAAATGGGGCTAATGCAGGTACTTCAGAGACTTGCCCCATTTTACAGAACCGAGGATAATGAGGTGACGCGTGTGGAATCTCGGCACAACGCCTGGGCCAATGCAAGGGCGCGGTAAGTGTTCACTGTTGCTGCTGTTACTCTGGGAGCAAAGGGCTGGCCAGAGACCAGAACCCCTGTCTCTGTCCCCAGACACTAAAGAGCAACAGGAAACTGAGGCCAAGGAGCCAACTGGCCTACGTGACCCAGGTCCACAGTCGGGGATCCCACCTCACTTTGCCTGCCTGGGCCGCCTCTGGGCTTCCTTGAGCATAGTCCTCAGGCTTCCAGCCTTTTCCTCCGCTTTGAAGCTCTTCTGAGCTAGGAGCTGAAGCCCCATGAGCGCTTCACTTCCCCATCCTCCCGGCTCTACCAGTGTCTCCGGTAAGTGCCAAGTCCCACCCACTGTGGATGAAGATCAGGACTTAGAAGGCCTTGGTCTGAGTTCTTGCTCTAACCCTGAGGAGCTGTGTGACTTTCCGGGGCGGGGCAGTCGTTTCACCTCTCTGAACTCTTGTTTCCTCCTCCACAACATGGGGACCGCACCACCTATTTTTAAATGGTAAGCCTTGAGAGCGAATGATATTAGTTACCATCTTTCAAGGCCTGGCTTAGCTGTCTCCTCCTCCAGGAAGTCTTCCTTGGCCTCCTCAATGTAAAAGCTTCCTCCCTCCAGCCTCCATAGGGTATTGGTAGTTGCGGGCTGCATCCTGGCCCTGTTGGGAGCTTGCACTCATTCTGTCTCACACAGACTTCACTGACAGAGGGCAAGACCCATTTTGCAGGCCCAGAGAGGTCCAGAGGTAGGGTGGCTCAGGCTCTCTCACGGGATAGAAGGGTTGGAGTGACAAAGAGGGGGTCAGATATAAGGCAAAGAGACTGCTCAGGGAGGAGCCAACAGACTTGAGGGGAGGGTACTTCAAGGAAATGCAGGTTGGGCAGGCGGCCCACAGTGGGGGAAACTCCCCACATGAGGAAGCAAGGAATGACGAAAGACCATTTTTGAACACGTAGCCCGACACAGTCACCCAAAGCCCCCGTCCCCACTCTTCAAGATTTCTCTTGATGGCTCCTGGAGTCCCTTTCTAAGGAGGTGTAGACTCATCCATTCCCTTCCGCCAACCAACCCCGTCTGAAGACTTTCCACGCGTATAACCTATGATGCAGGAACAGCTGCCCCACTTGGCAATATGAGGAAACACGCTCAGAAAAACTAAGCCAGGAAGGACTGATACTTGATACTAACAGCAGAGCCCCCACCCTTCCTACTCCAAGCCCTCAACCTCATTTGCTTTTATGTTCACTAACTCTTCACCTGCAACTCCATTCCATCCACCTCAGAAGAAAAGCAGGAGCCCAGATTGGCTGTGAGAGCTCTCCTGGTCCCATCTAGGGTCACCCGGCCACCCGTTACTTCACTCCTCCATCTTCCCCAGACTTTCACAACAGGCCCAACATTCAGAGCATGGCTTTCCAGCTCCTGGGTCACCTTTTTGGGTCCTTCTGCACCACACTCCCCACTGCAGCAGGCAGTACTCCTAAGCTAGGAGGCACGTGGACATCCTGACCAAGTTCTGTCACTCTCAGCTGTGTGACCTTGGGCAAATCACTCAACTTCTCTGAGACAGCATCCCTATCTCTACAAACGGGGATGACAAGAAAAACCCGCACAAGACTGTTGTTGTACAGAGCCAGGGAGATAAGGTAAAACCAACCCAGACTCGCAGTTTCCCTTTGCTTGCCTCATCCTTGGCACTCCTGCTCTAAGGGGAACCACAGAACAACTCCCAGGGAGGACACTCACTGCAATATTTTACTCCAGCACTACCATTTTCATTGGGTCAATAGCCCTGGGAAATAAATGGTGAGGGTTATGACTGGGCTAAGAATTAAATTCAAGCTCTTACTTAGCAGCTCAATAGCTCAACTTAATCTCTCAGTGCCTCAGTTTCTTTAGTCTGTAAAACAGGGCTGTTCAGAAGATTAAAGGAGCTTATGCGAGATAAGCACTTACCACGGTGCGGGCACACAGCTAATGAATGGTCAGCACATGTTAGTCTCCTTACTTCCAATTACACGAAGAGAACTGGTGTTCAAATACAGGGCAAGAACGATTAGTCCGAGTGGTCAGGTGAGGAGATGGAGACAGGACGGGAAGGGCCAAAACACAGAACCAACTCTGGGTTGGGTCTAAGAATGAATCCAGAGGCTGACTGGCAAATCCACGGGAAAACAAACAAACAAACAAACAAACAAACAAACAAACACAAAAGCCTCAAGGACTCAACACACAGTGTCCGTCCAGGTGTCCCTCTACCCATCCTGCCACTGTGTGGTGCTGTGGATCTGTCCACCTGTTGCCCTCCTGCAGAGCCTATGGGCCTCCCTGGCCTGCAGGAGTGGGCCTGTTGTCCAAAGTGCCCCAGTGCTGGCACAGAGCAGGCATTCAGTAACGATGAATAATGACCACCTGCGTCTGTTTCTAAAGAGCCCTGTTTTTCTGTTCCTGGAAATACACTCCTTCACGGTAACTGCCGGCGAACTCACTTCTGTCCCACAAACACCCCAGGAAAGAACTTGCAAAGCTGTAGCGCCCAAGTGTACAAACACACTCAGCAAAGAAGGCCCGCCACGTGCACACGGCCACCACGGAGGGTTCACGCGCAGCCTCGAAATCCTCGGGCCCTCTCCAGGAAGCAAACCGTTCCTCCCGGCCCCCTCCTTCCTAGTCTGCCCCATGACTCATGCCCGAGCCGGGCTGGCAGTAGAGCCCAGGGTGGCACAAAAAACTCTCCACCGTGACTAGGCAGAAAAGAAGCGGGAGCCAGCGCCAGGGCCTTGCCAGCTCTAGCAACCCAAGAGATGCACGCGGAGGTGTGGCCGGGGCGGGGCCGGGGCAGGGCCCCTGCACCCTGGGCGCCAGAAAACTGCACACCCTCCGGCTCCACGATTGGCCGCTCCGGCCACGGGGGCCTATGGGGTGGTCCTCGCCTAGCCAATCAGGGGCCCCGGGGAGCCCATTCATTCACAAAAAACCAGCAAGGAAAGGAGCCTGGCGAAGCCCGGAATCGCCTGGAACTTTGAAACACCGGTGCGTTCCGTGGGGCCGACGCAGGAGTCCAGGAGGACCCGATCGCAGGAAGCTAGACGCGTACAGGGACGGTCCCGTTCCGGCCCAGCAACCCGGGCGTGGCGCGCCATCCTCCTGGGCCACACCGACTGGGGCTCCGCCCCCGACCCCATTAGGACACGCTGGACGCCCAGCTCACGCTGGGTCGCCAAGGGCCACCCAATCCTAAGGAAGGCGGCGCCTGGGCAGCTTCCTGGCAGTGAGATCCACGCAGGTGGCCCAGCGGCGGCTGCAGCCACGTGTGCGTTGAGCAAGGAGCCCCCCGCCCCCGCCCCCGCCCCGGTGCCTTCCTCCCCCGCCGGCCACTCACGGCAGTCGTCCTCGTCGCTGTTGTCCGAGCAGTCGTCGTCCTCGTCGCACCTCCACACGGAGGGGATGCAGCGCTCATTCCGGCACCGGAATTGGTCTTCTTCGCACTCTTTGACCGGCCCTGCGCGGGGGAGATGGGGGCGTGAGCAGGGTGGCGGATAGCGCAGTCCTGGCTGGGGGGAGGGGTCTACTGGGGTGCAGGAGAGGGGGCGATGATGGAGCCAACGACCTCGGGAGGCCTCGGGCCCCCTCGATCCGGAAGGAGGGGAATGGTAACGGGATGGTGGGCTACTCCGTGGCACGACGAGGCCAAGCACACTGTCCGTGTCACACGATTTGACTATACCCCCCATTTAGAACACTCACTCGCACTCACGGCCCATAGCCAGAGATCTACGCAGACATGGCCCACAGGGAGCCCCCGAACACACCGCGACGCAAGCACTGGGCGCTGCGGGCACATCCCCCTCGCACGCAGCCCCTCTTTCTCCGCGGCGCGCAGGGGTCGCCGGAAACGCATTGTCAAGCGGGGAAGTCTCCCGGCTCAGCTCTCACCGCCACCGCGAGGCGTGCGTGTCAAATAAACCCCACTGGCGAGATTCACGCAGCCCACCCAAAATCATCAATGACCACCCCTAACCTGCAAAGTTCCCGGCCCGCCTGGCCCCCACGGGGCCCATCCCCCAGGAGCAGGTGCCAGAGGGCAGAGCCAACAACACCGGGAGCCGCGGGGGAGGGGTCGAGGGCAAATTGAAGGATAACTGGGTCCCGAAAAGCCTAACCCACCCAGGCCCGGGCTCGGGGCCCCCGCGCAACCCGCATCCCGGTCCCCGGGCCGCGCTTTGTTGGCGGCTCCGGCGGCTCAGAGCCCGGCCAGGGACCAGCCTCACGCACCTTCGCCGCCGCGCTGTGGATCTGCCGCCGCCGCGAGATGCTGGAGCTGCAGCAGCAGCAACAGCAGCAGCGCCAGCGGCCGGAGCGCGCCCCGCTCGGGGCGGCCCATGGCGGGCCCCGGGCTCCGGCCGCCGCGCCCCGCGCACCCCGTGCGGCTGCCGCCGCCGCGCCTCAGCCCGCCGAGTCCTTGCCGCGGCGCCGGGGCTGCCGCTGCCCCCGCCGCCGCCGCCGCCGCTGCCGCCCGCCCCGGCTCCTCGGCTGCATTTCAAGCAGGTTCCGTGACGCTCGGCGGCGGGGCGGGCTCAGGCTGGGCGCGCGGCCCCGGCCCTGGGCGGCCGCCGCCGGCGCGC